>NC_086452.1:159774191-160121691 GCF_028390025.1 Pseudophryne corroboree | reverse complement strand
TACAGTTTACTAAAGGCAGGCAATTACCAGATTACTAAGGGAACTATGGCCCTCATTCCGAGTTGTTCGCTCGCAAGCTGCTTTTAGCAGCATTGCACACGCTGAGCCGCCGCTACTGGGAGTGAATCTTAGCTTAGCAGAATTGCGAACAAAAGATTCTCAAAATTGCGAATAGAAATTTCTAAGCAGTTTCTGAGTAGCTCGACACTTACTCTGCCACTGCGATCAGTTCAGTCAGTTTCGTTCCTGGTTTGACGTCACAAACACACCCAGCGTTCGCCCAGACACTCCCCCGTTTCTCCAGCCACTCCCGCGTTTTTCCCAGAAACGGCAGCGTTTTTTCACACACACCCATAAAACGGCCAGTTTCCGCCCAGAAACACCCACTTCCTGTCAATCACATTACGATCACCAGAACGAAGAAAAAACCTCGTAATTCCGTGAGTAAAATACCAAACTTCTTAGCAAATTTACTTGGCGCAGCCGCAGTGCGAACATTGCGCATGCGCAGTTTGCGGAAAATCGCTGCGATGCGATGAAAAATAACGAGCGAACAACTCGGAATGAGGGCCTATGTGGGGGAATTCCATTAACCCACGGTAATTTTTCGGACGCAAAAAGCTAAAGTTTTTGGGGATTTTTCCTTCTAATTCAATTATCCCCCATTTTGTTGTGCCCCCCAAGAATTATCTATTTTTAGGCGAAAACACACCGAATCGGTGATACGTTCACATACCTATGTGTATTTGCGTCAGCGATCTTGGAAACGGAGGTCATTATCGTGGACTTTTTTTTCACCTGTCTCAGGCAGGTGAAAAAATATCCCAGATGACTGCCAGCTTCAGGACTAACTGGATAGCCTCAGGGGATCAATTAGCCCGCAACTGAATTTTATCCATGATGTGCTGAGCAGAGAGGTTTGGAACTTCCATATCATAAACTCCTCCATCCTCCTTTTGCCATCACATGACCACTGAGGAGCCTGGTGACTGACTGTCTCACACTAAAATATTAGTTTACACTATCCTCACTTATGTTAGCAGTATATAAATCTCCACAATAGATTGCTTTAGCATAAGGCACACCAGGGTTAGGACCGCCATCTTGGAAACTGACTCATGTTCATAATAAGAGTTATAAAACTCACTGTTAAAATCAAAATCTAAATGCACCTTTAATATAAAATGACAATATAACACTACATTTAATATAATTAATGTTTAGTAGCAGTAACCAGTATACAGGTAATACTTGCCTACCTGACCCTCTCCATGAGGGAGAAAATGCTCTGTTCCTGGACTTTCCTGGTAATGTATGATTGCCATCACCTGTGGTGAGCTAGTTAATTGATAAGAAAGGTGTTTCACCACAGGTGATGGCGATCATACATTACCAGGAAAGTCCAGGAACAGAGCGTTTTCTCCCTCATGGAGAGGGTCAGGTAGGCTAGTATGATACAGGTATATATAGTAATATGCACCGTGCTGGAATCACACCTAAATTCTGCAATTTATAAGTACCAATGTTCAATACAATCAGCTAATAATACTCATGGACTGTTATTGGTGAGAACTCTGGGCTTTGAAGTCATCTAATCTGTCATGTGTATGGAACTGAGATTTGCATGGATTAAAGCTTTGACTAGACCCAGCATTACATATGTGGAGATTTTAACACTACTGTATATTACCCTTACTTGAAAAAAAGTATTATGCCGAGACAGTGTAAATACACATATATGTTCTCTTTTTCTTAATTGTAAGCAACCGATTTAGCCTTTTGGATATTCTGAAAATTCCTTGGAGAAAAATTGTGCAATTTTTGTGACTAATGTGTGAATTTATGATAAACTAAATGCTGGCATTACAGCCGTGTGCCATAATTCAAAGACACGTACATTTAGCCAAAACAGAGAATCTTGCCATCTGTAAGCTGTTTGGGGTGAATAAGACTTTCATACTACTATCACCACAAGGAATAATAAAATGATTATGGCATTTTGATCAATATAAAATAACAACACTCCTCTGTTATGGTTACAGCAAACATTAGAAATCAGAGATCATAGTTTTTCTGTAAAAACACACAAGACCACCGCCCTTCTATTGTCTGACAACCCAGATGACTAATATGTAGGAGTCACAAAAAGTATACGTTGCAGCCTTCCACGCTCATGTCTTTTAATTTATATGATTAACATGCCCTCTTCTATCCCATCAAGACTATGTCCAAGGCTAAATGATAAGGCTGCTCCATCCACAAGCTCAGTGCTTGCTGTACTGTTTAGTTTCTTTATGCCTATAGTCTGTTATAATGACAGGACAGAATAGCTTGATATATTTACTCCATATGCAGCTGCATACCATAACTGCTCATTTCGCAACCGCTCATATACTCACAAAGTAAAATCTTCTAACGCCTGCTGCAAGTCTGTTAGTCTTCAGCTCCCACGTCACGGGGCGCGGGGAGTTTAGGATGAACACCAGAGGTTTGTGATGAACTAAAATTGTTGAGATTGGGGTCAAATGCAATGTGACCTGTAAATAAACAAAACTAGATTAAGACGTATTTCTAGAACTGAATACACTGGTACAGTACTGCTGCTAAATAAATACATTGCATTTACAGTATGAGCAACATGGCATAGACAGTATCTGCAAACATGTGTCAACCATTCGTGCGTCGACCATTTTCATGTTAACCTTTTAAACCTTTCGACCCTTTTGTACTGGTCGACCTTAAGCACTGTCGACCTTTCATCTGTTGACCTTTTGTACCCATCGACCTAATGCACGGCGAACATATAGGGGTATATTCAATTGAACTCGGATCCATTCCGACATTCATTCGTCGGAATGGATCCGACCTGGGCTATTCAATGTCATCTCAATTCGACTTTTAAAGAAGTCGAATTGAGATGCGAGAGCTGAGACAGGGGAGAGCCGTGGGCAGACAGGGGAGAGCAGCGCTACAGCAGCGGCTATATAGCCATTTTCGACACAATCACGTGGATCGGCAGCTATTCTGCCGATCCACGTGCTTTTCGACAAGTCAAATTCCTCGACTTGTCCAATAATTTGGGGTTAGATTGAATAGGTCGGAACCCCTTCCAACCTAAAAAAGACGAAAACAGATCTTTTCGACAGACGACAGCTTTCGACTTCAATTGAATATACCCCATGGTGTTGACCTATTGACTGTCTACCTAGAGAGACAGTTTAGAGCTAGCATCCGGATACCGACGGCGCGGCCCCCAGATCCCTGCTCTCTGCGCACCCCTAGTTACGACCCTGCTCACAACACCTTCTATGTGCAGGCAAATAAAGCAGATATAGGAGTGAGTTCGACACATTTACTTTATAAAACAGAATCGTCAGCCAGGCGGCATGCCGGACAAACTCTGATGTTTTTTAAAGGGGCAATCACTTACAAGGCATGGTTTTGACTTGTAAGTGATTGCCCCTTTAAAAAAGTCCGAATTCGGCCAGCATCGTCTTGTGATTGCCCCTTTAAAAAAAAAATCCAAGTTCGGCCTGCATAATGCACGGCATCCAAACTCGGGCAGCATTACATCCCGCCGCTGATCTATTTACAAAAGAAATGAAAACAGATGCCAGAAACATAGAAAGACACAGAATCATATTCTAGTACAGGAATTGGTGCCACCACTACCCCTGGAGAAATGTACAAATACTCTGAAACACAGTTACTCATCTGATTGGCGGTCAGGATTGACAGGGAGAGAATAATGGGCCCTACACATTGGTCGATACCAGTGAAAGATATGAACGATCTCGTTCATTAATGAACGAGATACCATTCATATCTTCCAGTGTGTCGGCACCAGCGATGAACGATGCAAGGCCCCCCACTCGTTCATCGCTGGTGTCGGCTCGATTAAACATGCAGGCCAATATGGACAATCTCGTTCATATTAGCATGCAGTGCTATGGAGCCGGGTGACGGGGGGAGTGAAGAAAGTCACTCTCCCCGTCACCTCACCCCCTCCGCCGGTTCGCCCACCTGCTGTATCGGCCGTCAGGCAGCTCGGCAGTGGGTCGCTAGGTGTGTAGGGCCCTTAAGTTACATCTGTAAAAGCAAATATCTGGTAGGTTCCTATTCTGCTAATTAGCAAATCAGTGGGAGCGGGAAATCCGGTACGCATACTCAACCCTAAATTTATGGTGGATTTATCACTCTATTGAAGTTGCTCTGGGTTTGGTATTTGTGGTAGACCTCACCTTGGTATTTCACCGTAGTTGCACCAATATCTGGCAATATAGCTAAACTGTACTTCACTATTTTCTCCATCCTCTGTTTTGTTTTGGGACAATGGACATGGGGAGATTATACTGTAATTCAAAGAAGAGTTGATTTCATTGATTGGCTGTTTGAAGATTCCGGGTGTACATAAACAACAGGTTGTTCCAGAAGGAGCGCGCATCTGCATTCTTGTATCTTCATTGAGGACTTTCTTTGAGATTTTTTCTTCTTCAATTATATGGTGTAAGTGGATGATTTACCATAAAGTGATAGCTGCCTTTGACCCTGGTTCCATCCATCTCTCTGTACAGATTATGACCACTTCAATTTGTAGAATCAGTCACGGGTGACAAAGGTAAATTATACAGTACGTTACTGACCATGGGGGGTCATTCCAAGTTGATCGGACATAGCAACTTTTTGCTGCTCGTGCGATCAACTAGACGCCGCCTATGGGGGAGTGTATTTTAGCATAGCAGAGCTGCGATCGCTTGTGCAGCCCTGCTATGCTAAAAAAGTTTTGTGTAAAACAAGACTAGCCCTGCAGTTACTTATCCTGTGCGATGGATCCAGCGATGAAGGTCCCGGAATTGACGTCAGACATCCGCCCTCCAAACACCTGGACACGCCTGCGTTCGGATCTCCACGCCCGGAAGCCGGTGAGTTGACGCCCCAGAACGCCTTCCTCCTGTCAATCTTCTTGCGGTCGCCACTGCGATGGCTTTCTCAGTACGCGACGTCGCTGCCGCCGGGCAACGATGCGCCTGTGCAATGCGGCCGCCACGCATGCGCAGTTCCAACCCGTTCGCAACGCTGTAATGAACCGCAGTTTGCAAATGGGTCGGAATGACCCCCCCATATACATTAACTGAAGAATGTGGTATGGAATATAATATACAGTAGATTGTAAGCACCAATGTATACCCTATATAAATATATTTTAATAAATAAAAGGAGTGAACGTTCATTGTTTGTTATTATACTCTTGCAGGACACAATATGAAAATTATGCTTAACTGTATAAGGATCTGTAGATATCTAATAATTCACAATTCATTCTGCAGTGGTAGGGCAGATGTTTAATTATTTACATATCAAATTTAACATTGTATTTATGTATTTCTTTATTTATTCATTCATTTGTCCAGTCTACATTTAAGGTGCTCATGAATTGCAAAATGCACCTATGGAAATATCTTTGGGAGGTTTATAGGAATTTGGGCTCTTCTTTTAACAGCAACACTGACCCCTCTCAGTATAAATATAGACCCATTACAATTGGTTACAACCTCTTTAAATAGTGCGCAATCATGCCTGGCACCTCATTAGCAATTTAACTACTAAGCTGTGAAGTTGTTAATGCATAATTTTCAAAGCACTAACTTCTTTCCTTTCAACAAAACCACATGCTTGGATAATGGCAGGTTACAATGTCAAATCCAGTGAATATGACCATTGTGAATAAACTAAGACACTAGCTTCCGCCCAACACACACACTTACAATTGTACATTAACCAAAGCATCACAGCCAGCACTGAGCCCATTATACTATGGTACACTGCAAACCACTGTCTTTAGGAAATATTTCTCTCATATTCACAGCACCAAATAACCAGCTCCGAATAACGCATCATGATTAAATACTGTAGAATACTGCTTATTTAAAATATGCACAAAGAGATCTACAGATGTGTCCTTATAAACTATTGCTGCAATTGCACCAAACAGCTCTATATCGCGCCAGATCCTATGCTACTCGGCTTGCTCTAAGCGTCTTTTTCGCTGAAATGTACAGCAATGTGATGCATCAAAATCGCTGCACGAAACTGCACCGGATCATTTGATATGCAACACTTGTATATCTCTGTGCGAATGACTCAGAATCTATATACCAAGTGCTATGATAAAGCAGCTTATTTTCATACCAAGTTCCATTGTGCTTCATATGCAACTTTGTACATATTTAAAACTAATTCCTGTGCAGTTAAAGTCACAACCTGAGTGGTATTTCGCTGTGCGAATAAGATGCACATTTTTTTTTAACACTGCTCGGCATGGCTCACCCACGCCAGGCTTCTCGCGACACATGATGTACTGAGGCTAGGTGCATGAGAGTTCTTCTGTATTGAAGGGGCAGATTTAATTATCTAAGTTAGCCAACTTTTTTTTACACAAGTACTATGCAAAATTTCACTATTCCGACGCAGAGGATCCGACACATCAGTATTCAAGAGCGGGCCGTTTTCGCCCGTTTCCCCTCCCATTCCGACCATTAACTTCCGCCCTCTCTTATGGGTGAAAATGAATGGTCAAAAACGTACCGTTTTCAACCGTGGCGGGGTTAAAAAAACACATGGATGAGCAGAGATTCCGCTCATCCATGTGTTTTTCGACTTGTCAGAATTTCCGACAGGGCGGAAAAACGGCACTTCAATTGAATATTGAAGTATTGGAAAGTGTCGTCTTTCCGCCCCGACTGAAATTGAATATCCCCCTATACAGCAAAGCTGCTTTAACACGGGTTTCAAATAGGGAGAGCTTGCAGCTTTTACAGTAGTTTGCTCCTATAGACTAGATGAAAACTAGGTAAAAGTTCTTAGTTTAATGTAAAAAATCACTACAGTACCTATGGCTTAATTCACTAAGGAATGCATTTGCAAAGTTGCCAGCAGCAGTGCAAATGCAGGAGGGGGTGCATACCACCTCTTCCCTGCATTTGTGATGTGATCGCATCTGAGATGAACATCGCGACCATCGGTTGAGTAAGTCTAAGCTTTTTCAGCCTTGTTTTCACAGTGCGGCTTCCGAGGCCAAGCATGTGCCATGTACCCAGCCTCAAGTGTTGCATGGTAACCAGTACGGGGCTGCTGTCTGCATAGACAGCATGCCCTGTGACCCCCAGCCTCCCGACCGCCCGCCGGACACTGCGGTTCGGGAGGTCTGCCATGCTGTAAATGTGTACCGGGTCGGACGACCCGGCTTACCCATTTACACCACCTCCTACCCCAAGCTGGGTTGGATTCCCGGGAAAATGGACCCGGGGTTTTGGAGAAGGACCCTTTTACACCAACTGCAATCCCGGGATTTTGCGTGCTCCCGTGCAAAATCCCCGGGATATATCAGATGGTGTAAACGGGGTATTACTGAAATGAGCGAGCTGTTGCATATTGTCTTTTAGACCATCTATAGGGCTAAATGTCATAGCCCAGGGCTAAATGTCATAGCCCTGCAAGTTGCCAGAGGTGCAGGACTTTGTGCAAGTGTGCCTGTTTTTTTAAAGCAGCAAATATTTAAAAGACTAAACCAGATTGGTATTGCCTTGTAAATGATTGCAGCTTTAATAAAACAGGCAGACTCGCACAAAGTCCTGCACTTCTGGCAATTTATAGACAGGGGCTGGCTGGCAACTTTCAGCCTGGGGGGAATTGACTCAAGCAAGTGGTCCAGCTTTTCACAGGGAATACAATGCAAAAATGGGCATGACAATAATGTTGGGGGTGTGGCCTGTGTAATGTGGGTGTAGTTTAAATAGCTAATGAAACAACGGGCAGTACCTATACTGTATATAAATTCAATTAGGTTTGAGTTTACCAAAATCTTGCACCTGTGCTACTCTATAACTGTCTCTATCTGAGCAGCGGCCAGGGGGAGCAGGATCATTCTCTGCCTGTCTCTGTAGTCAGGTGGCCCTTGAACACTTTAATTGCACTGGACCGGGGCGCAGATGGCACCCTGCCCCTCTACCCAGCCAGCCCATGCTCATAGGATATTACATTTAACCCATCATTATTAATTCTGTATTACATGCACTATCCAGTAATCAAGGAGACCAATGTGTACATATATGTCCATGCCGTTGCTAGAATCGTCTTCCGCTCCTTAAGACTCCCAGACTTGCTCTAATGCCACTTGGATTGTGGAACGGTGCCCACATCCGGAAAAAAAAATCCAAAACATTTAAGACGGGCTGACTCTACTGATGCATGTAACAGCTTACTCTGATTGTTAGCCTTTTATATGCATGAAGGTATTACATGCACTGCACAGTATAGCTTATTAAGTGCTCTTTATGCCCTCTTCATGGGATGGCCACGCTCGCGCTAAAATCAAGCATTTGGAAACCCCACTCTAGAAATCCTGCATTTGTCCAATACCAAAAGAAGATGCAGACAGACGTTTGTAGAACTAAATCAACATTTATAAGGATGCAACCTATCAATTCAGTAGGAACCAGTGTCATACCTCCCAACTGTCCCGATTTTCGCGGGACAGTCCCGTTTTTTGGGGACTGTCCCGCTGTCCCACCCGCGGGCCACAGTGTCCCGCGGTGGTGGGGGGCAGTTGGGAGGCTCTGTCTCTCGCTGCCCTGCTTAGCAGAGCAGCGGTGAATAGACGCTGTGCGCATGCGCACAGCGTCTATTCAGTGGAGCCAGGAGGAGAGGGGGCATGCCAGCGGCTCACGAAGCGCTGGGCATGCCCCCTCAGTGATGAAAATGGGGGCATGGCTTGCAATCGCGGGTCCTCCAGCGAAGCCACACACCTTTTGCATGGGTCACACCCCTTTTTCGGGAGCGCGTGCGGCTTTGCCGCACGTGTGTCCCTCCTTGGGCCAGGACAAAGTTGGGAGGTATGCAGTGTGGTTATGTCTCAGCGATGTCACTGATTCCTACTGATTTGACTAGATGAAAAATGGATAGTTCAACTTTAGTTGTATATAGTTGGGAAAATAAATCCCTAACTCCTAGATACAAACAAACACACACCTACAGTACATACTATAGTAATAACAATGACAGACCTCTACCAGTTACTTACTGTATAATATAAAAAGGGTTAAGACAGCTGCAAAGCTTTTTCTGTTGTCTCTTGAGATAGTTCATGGCATGGACTGCTGGATATCTCCATAGTAACCATACTTGGGAAAACAACTGATGGGCTCATGCCCCATTACTCTGGTAAAGTAATTTCTAGTTTAAGAAAAAGTCTGGAGCACAAATTAAAAACAAAATAATAAAAATTAGCATGGCTGATGGTTTTTACTGCCGGTTTCCAGGCACACAAACATTCACTGTACGCTGTGTTATGAAATGCTATACTATAGTCTGGTGCCATACATCTTCAAGGTTACTCTAGAGCAGCGAGAAAAGGATGGAATTATCTTCAGACAGTTCTCTGAAATGAATCTGCTGCAATAAAATGCCTTGATGTAAAAGCTAGCCTGTACTGTATTCAGGGATCTGACACACTCAGGGACACCTTAGCTGATCCAGGCACATTTCCATACTGGGTTTTAAATAGAGATGAGCGGGTTCGGTTTCTCTGAATCCGAACCCGCCAGAACTTCATGTTTTTTTTCACGGGTCCGAGCGACTCGGATCTTCCCGCCTTGCTCGGTTAACCCGAGCGCGCCCGAACGTCATCATGACGCTGTCGGATTCTCGCGAGGCTCGGATTCTATCGCGAGACTCGGATTCTATATAAGGAGCCGCGCGTCGCCGCCATTTTCACACGTGCATTGAGATTGATAGGGAGAGGACGTGGCTGGCGTCCTCTCCATTTAGATTATAAGAGACTGAGAGAGATTTACTGGAGCTGACTAGGAGGAGTACTGTTACTGTAGAAGTGTAGAGACTGAGTGGAGAGAGTTTACTAGTGAGGACAGTGCAGTTTACTTTATAATCCGTTCTCTGCCTGAAAAAAGCGATACACAGCACACAGTGACTCAGTCACATACCATATCTGTGTGCACTGCTCAGGCTCAGGCCAGTGTGCTGCATCATCTATTATCTATATATAATATTATATATATATCTGTCTGACTGCTCAGCTCACACAGCTTATAATTGTGGGGGAGACTGGGGAGCACTACTGCAGTGCCAGTTATAGGTTATAGCAGGAGCCAGGAGTACATAATATATTATATAGTGAGTGACCACCAGACACACAGTGCAGTTTATTTAATATATCCGTTCTCTGCCTGAAAAATGCGATACACACAGTGACTCAGTCAGTCACATACCATATCTGTGTGCACTGCTCAGGCTCAGGCCAGTGTGCTGCATCATCTATATATATTATATATCTGTCTGACTGCTCAGCTCACACAGCTTATAATTGTGGGGGAGACTGGGGAGCACTACTGCAGTGCCAGTTATAGGTTATAGCAGGAGCCAGGAGTACATAATATTATATTAAAATTAAACAGTGCACACTTTTGCTGCAGGAGTGCCACTGCCAGTGTGACTAGTGACCAGTGACCTGACCACCAGTATATATAATATTAGTAGTATACTATCTCTTTATCAACCAGTCTATATTAGCAGCAGACACAGTACAGTGCGGTAGTTCACGGCTGTGGCTACCTCTGTGTCGGCACTCGGCAGCCCGTCCATAATTGTATATACCACCTAACCGTGGTTTTTTTTTCTTTCTTTATACATACATACTAGTTACGAGTATACTATCTCTTTATCAACCAGTCTATATATTAGCAGCAGACACAGTACAGTGCGGTAGTTCACGGCTGTGGCTACCTCTGTGTCGGCACTCGGCAGCCCGTCCATAATTGTATATACCACCTAACCGTGGTTTTTTTTTCTTTCTTTATAGTCATACTAGTTACGAGTATACTATCTCTTTATCAACCAGTCTATATTAGCAGCAGACACAGTACAGTGCGGTAGTTCACGGCTGTGGCTACCTCTGTGTCGGCACTCGGCAGCCCGTCCATAATTGTATATACCACCTAACCGTGTTTTTTTTTTCTTTCTTTATACATACATACTAGTTACGAGTATACTATCTCTTTATCAACCAGTCTATATTAGCAGCAGACACAGTACAGTGCGGTAGTTCACGGCTGTGGCTACCTCTGTGTCGGCACTCGGCAGCCCGTCCATAATTGTATATACCACCTAACCGTGGTTTTTTTTTCTTTCTTTATACATACATACTAGTTACGAGTATACTATCTCTTTATCAACCAGTCTATATATTAGCAGCAGACACAGTACAGTGCGGTAGTTCACGGCTGTGGCTACCTCTGTGTCGGCACTCGGCAGCCCGTCCATAATTGTATATACCACCTAACCGTGGTTTTTTTTTCTTTCTTTATACATACATACTAGTTACGAGTATACTATCTCTTTATCAACCAGTCTATATTAGCAGCAGACACAGTACAGTGCGGTAGTTCACGGCTGTGGCTACCTCTGTGTCGGCACTCGGCAGCCCGTCCATAATTGTATATACCACCTAACCGTGTTTTTTTTTTCTTTCTTTATACATACATACTAGTTACGAGTATACTATCTCTTTATCAACCAGTCTATATTAGCAGCAGACACAGTACAGTGCGGTAGTTCACGGCTGTGGCTACCTCTGTGTCGGCACTCGGCAGCCCGTCCATAATTGTATATACCACCTAACCGTGGTTTTTTTTTCTTTCTTTATACATACATACTAGTTACGAGTATACTATCTCTTTATCAACCAGTCTATATATTAGCAGCAGACACAGTACAGTGCGGTAGTTCACGGCTGTGGCTACCTCTGTGTCGGCACTCGGCAGCCCGTCCATAATTGTATATACCACCTAACCGTGGTTTTTTTTTCTTTCTTTATAGTCATACTAGTTACGAGTATACTATCTCTTTATCAACCAGTCTATATTAGCAGCAGACACAGTACAGTGCGGTAGTTCACGGCTGTGGCTACCTCTGTGTCGGCACTCGGCAGCCCGTCCATAATTGTATATACCACCTAACCGTGTTTTTTTTTTCTTTCTTTATACATACATACTAGTTACGAGTATACTATCTCTTTATCAACCAGTCTATATTAGCAGCAGACACAGTACAGTGCGGTAGTTCACGGCTGTGGCTACCTCTGTGTCGGCACTCGGCAGCCCGTCCATAATTGTATATACCACCTAACCGTGGTTTTTTTTTCTTTCTTTATACATACATACTAGTTACGAGTATACTATCTCTTTATCAACCAGTCTATATATTAGCAGCAGACACAGTACAGTGCGGTAGTTCACGGCTGTGGCTACCTCTGTGTCGGCACTCGGCAGCCCGTCCATAATTGTATATACCACCTAACCGTGGTTTTTTTTTCTTTCTTTATACATACATACTAGTTACGAGTATACTATCTCTTTATCAACCAGTCTATATATTAGCAGCAGACACAGTACAGTGCGGTAGTTCACGGCTGTGGCTACCTCTGTGTCGGCACTCGGCAGCCCGTCCATAATTGTATATACCACCTAACCGTGGTTTTTTTTTCTTTCTTTATAGTCATACTAGTTACGAGTATACTATCTCTTTATCAACCAGTCTATATTAGCAGCAGACACAGTACAGTGCGGTAGTTCACGGCTGTGGCTACCTCTGTGTCGGCACTCGGCAGCCCGTCCATAATTGTATATACCACCTAACCGTGTTTTTTTTTTCTTTCTTTATACATACATACTAGTTACGAGTATACTATCTCTTTATCAACCAGTCTATATTAGCAGCAGACACAGTACAGTGCGGTAGTTCACGGCTGTGGCTACCTCTGTGTCGGCACTCGGCAGCCCGTCCATAATTGTATATACCACCTAACCGTGGTTTTTTTTTCTTTCTTTATACATACATACTAGTTACGAGTATACTATCTCTTTATCAACCAGTCTATATATTAGCAGCAGACACAGTACAGTGCGGTAGTTCACGGCTGTGGCTACCTCTGTGTCGGCACTCGGCAGCCCGTCCATAATTGTATATACCACCTAACCGTGGTTTTTTTTTCTTTCTTTATACATACATACTAGTTACGAGTATACTATCTCTTTATCAACCAGTCTATATATTAGCAGCAGACACAGTACAGTGCGGTAGTTCACGGCTGTGGCTACCTCTGTGTCGGCACTCGGCAGCCCGTCCATAATTGTATATACCACCTAACCGTGGTTTTTTTTTTCTTTCTTTATACATACATACTAGTTACGAGTATACTATCTCTTTATCAACCAGTCTATATATTAGCAGCAGACACAGTACAGTGCGGTAGTTCACGGCTGTGGCTACCTCTGTGTCGGCACTCGGCAGCCCGTCCATAATTGTATACTAGTATCCAATCCATCCATCTCCATTGTTTACCTGAGATGCCTTTTAGTTGTGCCTATTAAAATATGGAGAACAAAAATGTTGAGGTTCCAAAATTAGGGAAAGATCAAGATCCACTTCCACCTCGTGCTGAAGCTGCTGCCACTAGTCATGGCCGAGACGATGAAATGCCAGCAACGTCGTCTGCCAAGGCCGATGCCCAATGTCATAGTACAGAGCATGTCAAATCCAAAACACCAAATATCAGTAAAAAAAGGACTCCAAAACCTAAAATAAAATTGTCGGAGGAGAAGCGTAAACTTGCCAATATGCCATTTACCACACGGAGTGGCAAGGAACGGCTGAGGCCCTGGCCTATGTTCATGGCTAGTGGTTCAGCTTCACATGAGGATGGAAGCACTCAGCCTCTCGCTAGAAAAATGAAAAGACTCAAGCTGGCAAAAGCAGCACAGCAAAGAACTGTGCATTCTTCGAAATCCCAAATCCACAAGGAGAGTCCAATTGTGTCGGTTGCGATGCCTGACCTTCCCAACACTGGACGTGAAGAGCATGCGCCTTCCACCATTTGCACGCCCCCTGCAAGTGCTGGAAGGAGCACCCGCAGTCCAGTTCCTGATAGTCAGATTGAAGATGTCAGTGTTGAAGTACACCAGGATGAGGAGGATATGGGTGTTGCTGGCGCTGGGGAGGAAATTGACCAGGAGGATTCTGATGGTGAGGTGGTTTGTTTAAGTCAGGCACCCGGGGAGACACCTGTTGTCCGTGGGAGGAATATGGCCGTTGACATGCCAGGTGAAAATACCAAAAAAATCAGCTCTTCGGTGTGGAGGTATTTCACCAGAAATGCGGACAACAGGTGTCAAGCCGTGTGTTCCCTTTGTCAAGCTGTAATAAGTAGGGGTAAGGACGTTAACCACCTCGGAACATCCTCCCTTATACGTCACCTGCAGCGCATTCATAATAAGTCAGTGACAAGTTCAAAAACTTTGGGTGACAGCGGAAGCAGTCCACTGACCAGTAAATCCCTTCCTCTTGTAACCAAGCTCACGCAAACCACCCCACCAACTCCCTCAGTGTCAATTTCCTCCTTCCCCAGGAATGCCAATAGTCCTGCAGGCCATGTCACTGGCAATTCTGACGAGTCCTCTCCTGCCTGGGATTCCTCCGATGCATCCTTGCGTGTAACGCCTACTGCTGCTGGCGCTGCTGTTGTTGCCGCTGGGAGTCGATGGTCATCCCAGAGGGGAAGTCGGAAGCCCACTTGTACTACTTCCAGTGAGCAATTGACTGTTCAACAGTCCTTTGCGAGGAAGATGAAATATCACAGCAGTCATCCTACTGCAAAGCGGATAACTGAGGCCTTGACAACTATGTTGGTGTTAGACGTGCGTCCGGTATCCGCCGTTAGTTCACAGGGAACTAGACAATTTATTGAGGCAGTGTGCCCCCGTTACCAAATACCATCTAGGTTCCACTTCTCTAGGCAGGCGATACCGAGAATGTACACGGACGTCAGAAAAAGACTCACCAGTGTCCTAAAAAATGCAGTTGTACCCAATGTCCACTTAACCACGGACATGTGGACAAGTGGAGCAGGGCAGGGTCAGGACTATATGACTGTGACAGCCCACTGGGTAGATGTATGGACTCCCGCCGCAAGAACAGCAGCGGCGGCACCAGTAGCAGCATCTCGCAAACGCCAACTCTTTCCTAGGCAGGCTACGCTTTGTATCACCGCTTTCCAGAATACGCACACAGCTGAAAACCTCTTACGGCAACTGAGGAAGATCATCGCGGAATGGCTTACCCCAATTGGACTCTCCTGTGGATTTGTGGCATCGGACAACGCCAGCAATATTGTGTGTGCATTAAATATGGGCAAATTCCAGCACGTCCCATGTTTTGCACATACCTTGAATTTGGTGGTGCAGAATTTTTTAAAAAACGACAGGGGCGTGCAAGAGATGCTGTCGGTGGCCAGAAAAATTGCGGGACACTTTCGGCGTACAGGCACCATGTACAGAAGACTGGAGCACCACCAAAAACTACTGAACCTGCCCTGCCATCATCTGAAGCAAGAAGTGGTAACGAGGTGGAATTCAACCCTCTATATGCTTCAGAGGTTGGAGGAGCAGCAAAAGGCCATTCAAGCCTATACAATTGAGCACGATATAGGAGGTGGAATGCACCTGTCTCAAGTGCAGTGGAGAATGATTTCAACGTTGTGCAAGGTTCTGATGCCCTTTGAACTTGCCACACGTGAAGTCAGTTCAGACACTGCCAGCCTGAGTCAGGTCATTCCCCTCATCAGGCTTTTGCAGAAGAAGCTGGAGGCATTGAAGAAGGAGCTAAAAGGGAGCGATTCCGCTAGGCATGTGGGACTTGTGGATGCAGCCCTTAATTCGCTTAACAAGGATTCACGGGTGGTCAATCTGTTGAAATCAGAGCACTACATTTTGGCCACCGTGCTCGATCCTAGATTTAAAGCCTACCTTGGATCTCTCTTTCCGGCAGACACAAGTCTGCTGGGGTTGAAAGACCTGCTGGTGACAAAATTGTCAAGTCAAGCGGAACGCGACCTGTCAACATCTCCTCCTTCACATTCTCCCGCAACTGGGGGTGCGAGGAAAAGGCTCAGAATTCCGAGCCCACCCGCTGGCGGTGATGCAGGGCAGTCTGGAGCGACTGCTGATGCTGACATCTGGTCCGGACTGAAGGACCTGACAACGATTACGGACATGTCGTCTACTGTCACTGCATATGATTCTCTCAACATTGATAGAATGGTGGAGGATTATATGAGTGACCGCATCCAAGTAGGCACGTCACACAGTCCGTACTTATACTGGCAGGAAAAAGAGGCAATTTGGAGGCCCTTGCACAAACTGGCTTTATTCTACCTAAGTTGCCCTCCCACAAGTGTGTACTCCGAAAGAGTGTTTAGTGCCGCCGCTCACCTTGTCAGCAATCGGCGTACGAGGTTACATCCAGAAAATGTGGAGAAGATGATGTTCATTAAAATGAATTATAATCAATTCCTCCGCGGAGACATTGACCAGCAGCAATTGCCTCCACAAAGTACACAGGGAGCTGAGATGGTGGATTCCAGTGGGGACGAATTGATAATCTGTGAGGAGGGGGATGTACACGGTGATATATCGGAGGGTGAAGATGAGGTGGACATCTTGCCTCTGTAGAGCCAGTTTGTGCAAGGAGAGATTAATTGCTTCTTTTTTGGGGGGGGTCCAAACCAACCCGTCATATCAGTCACAGTCGTGTGGCAGACCCTGTCACTGAAATGATGGGTTGGTTAAAGTGTGCATGTCCTGTTTTGTTTATACAACATAAGGGTGGGTGGGAGGGCCCAAGGACAATTCCATCTTGCACCTCTTTTTTCTTTTCTTTTTCTTTGCATCATGTGCTGATTGGGGAGGGTTTTTTGGAAGGGACATCCTGCGTGACACTGCAGTGCCACTCCTAGATGGGCCCGGTGTTTGTGTCGGCCACTAGGGTCGCTAATCTTACTCACACAGTCAGCTACCTCATTGCGCCTCTTTTTTTCTTTGCGTCATGTGCTGTTTGGGGAGGGTTTTTTGGAAGGGACATCCTGCGTGACACTGCAGTGCCACTCCTAGATGGGCCCGGTGTTTGTGTCGGCCACTAGGGTCGCTAATCTTACTCACACAGCTACCTCATTGCGCCTCTTTTTTTCTTTGCGTCATGTGCTGTTTGGGGAGGGTTTTTTGGAAGGGACATCCTGCGTGACACTGCAGTGCCACTCCTAGATGGGCCCGGTGTTTGTGTCGGCCACTAGGGTCGCTAATCTTACTCACACAGCTACCTCATTGCGCCTCTTTTTTTCTTTGCGTCATGTGCTGTTTGGGGAGGGTTTTTTGGAAGGGCCATCCTGCGTGACACTGCAGTGCCACTCCTAGATGGGCCCGGTGTTTGTGTCGGCCACTAGGGTCGCTAATCTTACTCACACAGCTACCTCATTGCGCCTCTTTTTTTCTTTGCGTCATGTGCTGTTTGGGGAGGGTTTTTTGGAAGGGACATCCTGCGTGACACTGCAGTGCCACTCCTAGATGGGCCCGGTGTTTGTGTCGGCCACTAGGGTCGCTTATCTTACTCACACAGCGACCTCGGTGCAAATTTTAGGACTAAAAATAATATTGTGAGGTGTGAGGTATTCAGAATAGACTGAAAATGAGTGTAAATTATGGTTTTTGAGGTTAATAATACTTTGGGATCAAAATGACCCCCAAATTCTATGATTTAAGCTGTTTTTTAGTGTTTTTTGAAAAAAACACCCGAATCCAAAACACACCCGAATCCGACAAAAAAAATTCGGTGAGGTTTTGCCAAAACGCGTTCGAACCCAAAACACGGCCGCGGAACCGAACCCAAAACCAAAACACAAAACCCGAAAAATTTCAGGCGCTCATCTCTAGTTTTAAAGGTACCTCTGCATCCCAAAGAACTAACAGATGTGTTCACATACATCTATCCTCAAATCGCACCAAATAAGCCTGTTTGGGGCACAATGTGGGTATAAAAGGCAAGAGACAGATCCAGTACAAGTGACTCATGTCGTAAATCATTAACTTCATATGCTACTTCATATCAATTCCTTTGCGACCAGAAAATAAGAATTTACTTACCGATAATTCTATTTCTCGTAGTCCGTAGTGGATGCTGGGGACTCCGTAAGGACCATGGGGAATAGCGGCTCCGCAGGAGACTGGGCACAAAAGTAAAGCTTTAGAACTACCTGGTGTGCACTGGCTCCTCCCCCTATGACCCTCCTCCAAGCCTCAGTTAGGATACTGTGCCCGGACGAGCGTACACAATAAGGAAGGATTTTGAATCCCGGGTAAGACTCATACCAGCCACACCAATCACACCATATAACTTGTGATCTAAACCCAGTTAACAGCATGATAACAGAGGAGCCTCTAGAAAAGATGGCTCACTACAGCACTAGAGATGAGCGCCTGAAATTTTTCGGGTTTTGTGTTTTGGTTTTGGGTTCGGTTCCGCGGCCGTGTTTTGGGTTCGACCGCGTTTTGGCAAAACCTCACCGAATTTTTTTTGTCGGATTCGGGTGTGTTTTGGATTCGGGTGTTTTTTTCAAAAAACCCTAAAAAACAGCTTAAATCATAGAATTTGGGGGTAATTTTGATCCCAAAGTATTATTAACCTCAAAAAACATAATTTACACTCATTTTCAGCCTATTCTGAACACATCACACCTCACAATATTATTTTTAGTCCTAAAATTTGCACCGAGGTCGCTGTGTGAGTAAGATAAGCGACCCTAGTGGCCGACACAAACACCGGGCCCATCTAGGAGTGGCACTGCAGTGTCACGCAGGATGTCCCTTCCAAAAAACCCTCCCCAAACAGCACATGACGCAAAGAAAAAAAGAGGCGCAATGAGGTAGCTGACTGTGTGAGAAAGATAAGCGACCCTAGTGGCCGACACAAACACCGGGCCCATCTAGGAGTGGCACTGCAGTGTCACGCAGGATGTCCCTTCCAAAAAACCCTCCCCAATCAGCACATGATGCAAAGAAAAAGAAAAGAAAAAAGAGGTGCAAGATGGAATTATCCTTGGGCCCTCCCACCCACCCTTATGTTGTATAAACAAAACAGGACATGCACACTTTAACCAACCCATCATTTCAGTGACAGGGTCTGCCACACGACTGTGACTGATATGACGGGTTGGTTTGGACCCCCCCCAAAAAAGAAGCAATTAATCTCTCCTTGCACAAACTGGCTCTACAGAGGCAAGATGTCCACCTCATCTTCACCCTCCGATATATCACCGTGTACATCCCCCTCCTCACAGATTATCAATTCGTCCCCACTGGAATCCACCATCTCAGCTCCCTGTGTACTTTGTGGAGGCAATTGCTGCTGGTCAATGTCTCCGCGGAGGAATTGATTATAATTCATTTTAATGAACATCATCTTCTCCACATTTTCTGGATGTAACCTCGTACGCCGATTGCTGACAAGGTGAGCGGCGGCACTAAACACTCTTTCGGAGTACACACTTGTGGGAGGGCAACTTAGGTAGAATAAAGCCAGTTTGTGCAAGGGCCTCCAAATTGCCTCTTTTTCCTGCCAGTATAAGTACGGACTGTGTGACGTGCCTACTTGGATGCGGTCACTCATATAATCCTCCACCATTCTATCAATGTTGAGAGAATCATATGCAGTGACAGTAGACGACATGTCCGTAATCGTTGTCAGGTCCTTCAGTCCGGACCAGATGTCAGCATCAGCAGTCGCTCCAGACTGCCCTGCATCACCGCCAGCGGGTGGGCTCGGAATTCTGAGCCTTTTCCTCGCACCCCCAGTTGCGGGAGAATGTGAAGGAGGAGATGTTGACAGGTCGCGTTCCGCTTGACTTGACAATTTTGTCACCAGCAGGTCTTTCAACCCCAGCAGACCTGTGTCTGCCGGAAAGAGAGATCCAAGGTAGGCTTTAAATCTAGGATCGAGCACGGTGGCCAAAATGTAGTGCTCTGATTTCAACAGATTGACCACCCGTGAATCCTTGTTAAGCGAATTAAGGGCTGCATCCACAAGTCCCACATGCCTAGCGGAATCGCTCCGTGTTAGCTCCTTCTTCAATGCCTCCAGCTTCTTCTGCAAAAGCCTGATGAGGGGAATGACCTGACTCAGGCTGGCAGTGTCTGAACTGACTTCACGTGTGGCAAGTTCAAAGGGCATCAGAACCTTGCACAACGTTGAAATCATTCTCCACTGCACTTGAGACAGGTGCATTCCATCTCCTATATCGTGCTCAATTGTATAGGCTTGAATGGCCTTTTGCTGCTCCTCCAACCTCTGAAGCATATAGAGGGTTGAATTCCACCTCGTTACCACTTCTTGCTTCAGATGATGGCAGGGCAGGTTCAGTAGTTTTTGGTGGTGCTCCAGTCTTCTGTACGTGGTGCCTGTACGCCGAAAGTGTCCCGCAATTTTTCTGGCCACCGACAGCATCTCTTGCACGCCCCTGTCGTTTTTTAAAAAATTCTGCACCACCAAATTCAAGGTATGTGCAAAACATGGGACGTGCTGGAATTTGCCCATATTTAATGCACACACAATATTGCTGGCGTTGTCCGATGCCACAAATCCACAGGAGAGTCCAATTGGGGTAAGCCATTCCGCGATGATCTTCCTCAGTTGCCGTAAGAGGTTTTCAGCTGTGTGCGTATTCTGGAAAGCGGTGATACAAAGCGTAGCCTGCCTAGGAAAGAGTTGGCGTTTGCGAGATGCTGCTACTGGTGCCGCCGCTGCTGTTCTTGCGGCGGGAGTCCATACATCTACCCAGTGGGCTGTCACAGTCATATAGTCCTGACCCTGCCCTGCTCCACTTGTCCACATGTCCGTGGTTAAGTGGACATTGGGTACAACTGCATTTTTTAGGACACTGGTGAGTCTTTTTCTGACGTCCGTGTACATTCTCGGTATCGCCTGCCTAGAGAAGTGGAACCTAGATGGTATTTGGTAACGGGGGCACACTGCCTCAATAAATTGTCTAGTTCCCTGTGAACTAACGGCGGATACCGGACGCACGTCTAACACCAACATAGTTGTCAAGGACTCAGTTATCCGCTTTGCAGTAGGATGACTGCTGTGATATTTCATCTTCCTCGCAAAGGACTGTTGAACAGTCAATTGCTTACTGGAAGTAGTACAAGTGGGCTTACGACTTCCCCTCTGGGATGACCATCGACTCCCAGCGGCAACAACAGCAGCGCCAGCAGCAGTAGGCGTTACACGCAAGGATGCATCGGAGGAATCACAGGCAGGAGAGGACTCGTCAGACTTGCCAGTGACATGGCCTGCAGGACTATTGGCATTCCTGGGGAAGGAGGAAATTGACACTGAGGGAGTTGGTGGGGTGGTTTGCGTGAGCTTGGTTACAAGAGGAAGGGATTTACTGGTCAGTGGACTGCTTCCGCTGTCACCCAAAGTTTTTGAACTTGTCACTGACTTATTATGAATGCGCTGCAGGTGACGTATAAGGGAGGATGTTCCGAGGTGGTTAACGTCCTTACCCCTACTTATTACAGCTTGACAAAGGGAACACACGGCTTGACACCTGTTGTCCGCATTTCTGGTGAAATACCTCCACACCGAAGAGCTGATTTTTTTGGTATTTTCACCTGGCATGTCAACGGCCATATTCCTCCCACGGACAACAGGTGTCTCCCCGGGTGCCTGACTTAAACAAACCACCTCACCATCAGAATCCTCCTGGTCAATTTCCTCCCCAGCGCCAGCAACACCCATATCCTCCTCATCCTGGTGTACTTCAACACTGACATCTTCAATCTGACTATCAGGAACTGGACTGCGGGTGCTCCTTCCAGCACTTGCAGGGGGCATGCAAATAGTGGAAGGCGCATGCTCTTCACGTCCAGTGTTGGGAAGGTCAGGCATCGCAAACGACACAATTGGACTCTCCTTGTGGATTTGGGATTTCAAAGAACGCACAGTTCTTTGCGGTGCTTTTGCCAGCTTGAGTCTTTTCAGTTTTCTAGCGAGAGGCTGAGTGCTTCCATCCTCATGTGAAGCTGAACCACTAGCCATGAACATAGGCCAGGGCCTCAGCCGTTCCTTGCCACTCCGTGTGGTAAATGGCATATTGGCAAGTTTACGCTTCTCCTCCGACAATTTTATTTTAGGTTTTGGAGTCCTTTTTTTTCTGATATTTGGTGTTTTGGATTTGACATGCTCTGTACTATGACATTGGGCATCGGCCTTGGCAGACGACGTTGCTGGCATTTCATCGTCTCGGCCATGACTAGTGGCAGCAGCTTCAGCACGAGGTGGAAGTGGATCTTGATCTTTCCCTAATTTTGGAACCTCAACTTTTTTGTTCTCCATATTTTATAGGCAGAACTAAAAGGCACCTCAGGTAAACAATGGAGATGGATGGATTGGATACTAGTATACAATTATGGACGGACTGCCACGGTTAGGTGGTATAAAAAAACCACGGTTAGGTGGTATATATTATAATAATAATACAATTATGGATGGACGGACTGCCTGCCGACTGCCGACATAGAGGTAGCCACAGCCGTGAACTACCGCACTGTACACTGGTTGATAAAGAGATAGTAGTATACTCGTAACAACTAGTATGACACTATGACGACGGTATAAAGAAAGAAAAAAAAATACCACAGTTAGGTGGTATATATTATAATAATAATACAATTATGGATGGACGGACTGCCTGCCGACTGCCGACACAGAGGTAGCCACAGCCGTGAACTACCGCACTGTACACTGGTTGATAAAGAGATAGTAGTATACTCGTAACAACTAGTATGACACTATGACGACGGTATAAAGAATGAAAAAAAAACCACGGTTAGGTGGTATATATTATAATAATAATACAATTATGGATGGACGGACTGCCTGCCGAGTGCCGACACAGAGGTAGCCACAGCCGTGAACTACCGCACTGTACACTGGTTGATAAAGAGATAGTAGTATACTCGTAACAACTAGTATGACACTATGACGACGGTATAAAGAAAGAAAAAAAAATACCACGGTTAGGTGGTATATATTATAATAATAATACAATTATGGATGGACGGACTGCCTGCCGACTGCCGACACAGAGGTAGCCACAGCCGTGAACTACCGCACTGTACACTGGTTGATAAAGAGATAGTAGTATACTCGTAACAACTAGTATGACACTATGACGACGGTATAAAGAAAGAAAAAAAAATACCACAGTTAGGTGGTATATATTATAATAATAATACAATTATGGATGGACGGACTGCCTGCCGACTGCCGACACAGAGGTAGCCACAGCCGTGAACTACCGCACTGTACACTGGTTGATAAAGAGATAGTAGTATACTCGTAACAACTAGTATGACACTATGACGACGGTATAAAGAATGAAAAAAAAACCACGGTTAGGTGGTATATATTATAATAATAATACAATTATGGATGGACGGACTGCCTGCCGACTGCCGACACAGAGGTAGCCACAGCCGTGAACTACCGCACTGTACACTGGTTGATAAAGAGATAGTAGTATACTCGTAACAACTAGTATGACACTATGACGGTATAAAGAATGAAAAAAAAACCACGGTTAGGTGGTATATATTATAATAATAATACAATTATGGATGGACGGACTGCCTGCCGACTGCCGACACAGAGGTAGCCACAGCCGTGAACTACCGCACTGTACACTGGTTGATAAAGAGATAGTAGTATACTCGTAACAACTAGTATGACACTATGACGACGGTATAAAGAAAGAAAAAAAAATACCACGGTTAGGTGGTATATATTGTAATACAATTATGGATGGACGGACTGCCTGCCGAGTTCCGACTGCCGACACAGAGGTAGCCACAGCCGTGAACTACCGCACTGTACTGTGTCTGCTGCTAATATAGACTGGTTGATAAAGAGATAGTATACAATACATACAACAATATACTACTATACTGGTGGTCAGGCACTGGTCACCACTAGTCACACTGGCAGTGGCACTCCTGCAGCAAAAGTGTGCACTGTTTAATTTTAAATTAATATAATATTATGTACTCCTGGGGGCTCCTGCTATAACAACCTGCAGTGCTCCCCAGTCTCCCCCACAATTATTATAAGCTTTGCCTTTTATACATTGATGTGCAGCACACTGGGCTGAGCTGAGTGCACACAGACTGAGTCACACTGTGTGACTGGCTGCTGCTGTGTATCGTTTTTTTTCAGGCAGAGAACGGATATAGCAGAGAACGGATATATTATATTAAAATAAATAAAAGTTAACTAACAACAACTGCACTGGTCACTGTGGTAAACTCTGTCTGACTCTGCACAATCTCTCTCTCTCTTCTAATCTAATTTCTAATGGAGAGGACGCCAGCCACGTCCTCTCCCTATCAATCTCAATGCACGTGTGAAAATGGCGGCGACGCGCGGCTCCTTATATAGAATCCGAGTCTCGCGAGAATCCGACAGCGTCATGATGACGTTCGGGCGCGCTCGGGTTAACCGAGCAAGGCGGGAGGATCCGAGTCTGCTCGGACCCGTAAAAAAAACATGAAGTTCGTGCGGGTTCGGTTTCAGAGAAACCGAACCCGCTCATCTCTAGCAATAACCCGATTTTTTGGTAACAATAACTATGTACCAGTATTGCAGACAATCCGCACTTGGGATGGGCGCCCAGCATCCACTACGGACTACGAGAAATAGAATTATCGGTAAGTAAATTCTTATTTTCTCTAACGTCCTAAGTGGATGCTGGGGACTCCGTAAGGACCATGGGGATTATACCAAAGCTCCCAAACGGGCGGGAGAGTGCGGATGACTCTGCAGCACCAAATGAGAGAACTCCAGGTCCTCCTCAGCCAGGGTATCAAATTTGTAGAATTTTACAAACGTATTTGCTCCTGACCAAGTAGCTGCTCGGCAAAGTTGTAAAGCCGAGACCCCTCGGGCAGCCGCCCAAGATGAGCCCACCTTCCTTGTGGAATGGGCTTTTACAGATTTTGGCTGTGGCAGGCCTGCCACAGAATGTGCAAGCTGAATTGTACTACAAATCCAACGAGCAATAGTCTGCTTAGAAGCAGGAGCACCCAGCTTGTTGGGTGCATACAGAATAAGCAACGAGTCAGATTTTCTGACTCCAGCCGTCCTGGAAACCTATATTTCCAGGGCTCTGACAACGTCTAGCAACTTGGAGTCCTCCAAGTCCCTAGTAGCCGCAGGCACCCCAATAGGTTTATTCAGGTGAAACGCTGAAAACCACCTTAGGGAGAAACTGAGGACAAGTCCTCAATTCCGCCCTGTCCGAATGGAAAATCAGATGAGAGCTTTTACAGGATAAAGCCGCCAATTCTGACACGCACCTGGCCCAGGCCAGGGCCAACAGCATGACCACTTTCCATGTGAGATATTTTAACTCCACATAACTTCAGTGGTTCAAACCAATGTTACTTTTGGAACCCAAAAACTACATTTAGATCCCAAGGTGCCATTGGAGGCACAAAAGGAGGCTGTATATACAGTACCCCTTTCACAAACGTCTGAACTTCAGGGACTGAAGCTAGTTCTTTTTGGAAGAAAATTGACAGGGCCGAAATTTGAACCTTAATGGACCCCCATTTCAGGCCCATAGACACTCCTGTTTGCAGGAAATGTAGGAATCGACCTAGTTGAAAATTCCTCCGTCGGGGCCTTACTGGCCTCGCACCACGCAACATATTTTCGCCAAATGCGGTGATAATGTTTTGCGGTTATATCTTTCCTGGCTTTGATCAGGATAGGGATGACTTCATCCGGAATGCCTTTTTCCTTCAGGATCCGGCGTTCAACCGCCCTGCCGTTAAACGCAGCCGCGGTAACTCTTGGAAAAGACAGGGTCCTTGCTGGAGCAGGTCCCTTCTTAGAGGTAGAGGCCACGGATCCTCCGTGAGCATCTCTTGAAGTTCCGGTTACCAAGTCCTTCTTGGCCAATCCGGAGCCACGAATATAGTGCTTACTCCTCTCCATCTTATAATTCTCAGTACCTTGGTTATGAGAGGCAGAGGAGGGAACACATACACTGACTGGTACACCCACTGTGTTACCAGAGCGTCTACAGCTATTGCCTGAGGGTCCCTTGA
Source organism: Pseudophryne corroboree (assembly GCF_028390025.1). Lineage (NCBI taxonomy): Eukaryota > Metazoa > Chordata > Amphibia > Anura > Myobatrachidae > Pseudophryne > Pseudophryne corroboree. The sequence continues at coordinate 160,095,625 of NC_086452.1, read as the reverse complement.
CCTGGCGCAATACTTGTCGAGTTTTATAAACATGTGGAAGACTTCTGGGTGAAGTCCCCACTCTCCCGGGTGGAGGTCGTGTCTGCTGAGGAAGTCTGCTTCCCAGTTGTCCACTCCCGGAATGAATACCGCTGACAGTGCTATCACATGATTTTCCGCCCAGCGAAAAATCCTTGCAGCTTCTGTCATTGCCCTTCTGCTTCTTGTGTCACCCTGTCTGTTTACGTGGGTGACTGCCGTGATGTTGTCCGAATGGATCAACTCCGGGTGACCTTGAAGCAGAGGTCTTGCTGAGCTTAGAGCATTGTAAATGGCCCTTAGCTTCAGGATATTTATGTGAAGTGATGTCTCCAGGCTTGACCATAAGCTCTGGAAATTCCTTCCCTGTGTGACTGCTTCCCAGACTCGCAGGCTGGCATCCGTGGTCACCAGGACCCAGTCCTGAATGTGCGGCCCTCTAGAAGATGAGCACTCTGCAACCACCACAGGAGAGACACCCTTGTGCTTGGTGACAGGGTTATCCGCTGATGCATCTGAAGATGCGACCCAGACCATTTTTCCAGCAGGTCCCACTGGAAAGTTCTTGCGTGGAATCTGCCGCATGGGATTGCTTCATAGGAAGCCACCATTTTTCCCAGAACCATCTCATTGATGTACTGAGACTTGGCTCGGTTATAGGAGGTTCCCGACTAGCTCGGATAACTCCCTGACTTTCTCCTCCGGGAGAAACACCTTTTTCTGAACTGTGTCCAGGATCATCCCTAAGAACAGAAGACGAGTCGTCGGAATCAGCTGCGATTTTGGAATATTGAGAATCCAATCGTGCTGCCGCAACACTACCTTTTTGAGATAGTGCTACACCGACCTCCAACTGTTCCCTGGATCTTACCCTTATCAGGGAATCGTCCAAGTAAGGGATAACTAAAATTCCCTTCCTTCGAAGGAGTATCATCATTTCGGCCATTACCTTGGTAAAGACCCGGGGTGCCGTGGACCATCCATACGGCAGCGTCTGAAACTGATAGTGACAGTTCTGTACCATAAACCTGAGGTACCCTTGGTGAGAAGGGTAAATTGGGACATGAAGGTAAGCATCCTTGATGTCCCGAGACATCATATAGTCCTCTTCTTCCAGGTTCGCAATCACTGCTCTGAGTGACTCAATCTTGAATTTGAACCTCTGTATGTAAGTGTTCAAAGATTTTAGATTTAGAATCGGTCTCACCGAGCCGTCCGGCTTCGGTACCACAACAGTGTGGAATAATACCCCCTTCCCTGTTGCAGGAGGGGTACCTTGATTATCACCTGCTGGGAATACAGCTTGTGAATGGCTTCCAAAACTGTCTCCCTGTCAGAAGGAGACATCGGTAAAGCCGACTTTAGGAAACGGCGAGGGGGAGACGTCTCGAATTCCAATTTGTACCCCTGAGATATCACCTGAAGGATCCAGGGGTCTACTTGCGAGTGAGCCCACTGCGCGCTGAAATTCATTGAGACGGGCCCCCACCGTGCCTGATTCTGCTTGTAAAGCCCCAGCGTCATACTGAGGGCTTGGCAGAGGCGGGAGAGGGTTTCTGTTCCTGGGAACTGGCTGATTTCTGCAGCCTTTTTCCTCTCCCTCTGTCACGGGGCAGAAATGAGGAACCTTTTGCCCGCTTGCCCACGAAAAGACTGCGCCTGATAATACGGCGTCTTCTCATGTTGAGAGGCGACCTGGGGTACAAACGTGGATTTCCCAGCTGTTGCCGTGGCCACCAGGTCTGAAAGACCGACCCCAAATAACTCCTCCCCTTAATAAGGCAATACTTCCAAATGCCGTTTGGAATCCGCATCACCTGACCACTGTCGTGTCCATAACCCTCTACTGGTAGAAATGGACAACGCACTTAGACTTGATGCCAGTCGGCAAATATTCCGCTGTGCATCACGCATATATAGAAATGCATCTTTTAAATGCTCTATAGGCAATAATATACTGTCCCTATCTAGGGTATCAATATTTTCAGTCAGGGAATCCGACCACGCCAACCCAGCACTGCACATCCAGGCTGAGGCGATTGCTGGTCGCAGTATAACACCAGTATGTGTGTAAATACCTTTTAGGATGCCCTCCTGCTTTCTATCAGCAGGATCCTTAAGGGCGGCCATCTCAGGAGAGGGTAGAGCCCTTGTTCTTACAAGCGTGTGAGCGCTTTATCCACCCTAGGGGGTGTTTCCCAACGCACCCTAACCTCTGGCGGGAAAGGATATAATGCCAATAACATTTTAGAAATTATCAGTTTTTATCGGGGGAAAACCACGCATCATCACACACCTCATTTAATTTCTCAGATTCAGGAAAACTACAAGTAGTTTTTCCTCACCGAACATAATACCCCTTTTTGGTGGTACTCGTATTATCAGAAATGTGTAAAACATTTTTCATTGCCTCAATCATGTAACGTGTGGCCCTACTGGAAGTTACATTTGTCTCTTCACCGTCGACACTGGAGTCAGTATCCGTGTCGGCGTCTATATCTGCCATCTGAGGTAACGGGCGCTTTAGAGCCCCTGACGGCCTATGAGACGTCTGGACAGGCACAAGCTGAGTAGCCGGCTGTCTCATGTCAACCACTGTCTTTTATACAGAGCTGACACTGTTACGTAATTCCTTCCAACAGTTCATCCACTCAGGTGTCGACCCCCTAGGGGGTGACATCACTATTACAGGCAATCTGCTCCGTCTCCACATCATTTTTCTCCTCATACATGTCGACACAAACGTACCGACATACAGCACACACACAGGGAATGCTCTGATAGAGGACAGGACCCCACTAGCCCTTTGGGGAGACAGAGGGAGAGTTTGCCAGTACACACCAGAGTGCTATATATATACAGGGATAACCTTATATAAGTGTTTTTCCCCTTATAGCTGCTGTATCATTAATAATGCGCGTAATTAGTGCCCCCCCTCTCTTTTTTAACCCTTTCTGTAGTGTAGTGACTGCAGGGGAGAGCCAGGGAGCTTCCCTCCAACGGAGCTGTGAGGGAAAATGGCGCCAGTGTGCTGAGGAGATAGGCTCCGCCCCCTTATCGGCGGCCTTATCTCCCGTTTTTCTATGTATTCTGGCAGGGGTTAAATTCATCCATATAGCCCAGGAGCTATATGTGATGCATTTTTTTTTTTGCCATCCAAGGTGTTTTTATTGCGTCTCAGGGCGCCCCCCCCCCCAGCGCCCTGCACCCTCAGTGACCGGAGTGTGAAGTGTGCTGAGAGCAATGGCGCACAGCTGCAGTGCTGTGCGCTACCTTGTTGAAGACAGGACGTCTTCTGCCGCCGATTTTCCGGACCTCTTCTGTCTTCTGGCTCTGTAAGGGGGCCGGCGGCGCGGCTCTGGGACCCATCCATGGCTGGGCCTGTGATCGTCCCTCTGGAGCTAATGTCCAGTAGCCTAAGAAGCCCAATCCACTCTGCACGCAGGTGAGTTCGCTTCTTCTCCCCTTAGTCCCTCGATGCAGTGAGCATGTTGCCAGCAGGTCTCACTGAAAATAAAAAACCTAAAACTAAACTTTTCACTAAGCAGCTCAGGAGAGCCACCTAGTGTGCACCCTTCTCGTTCGGGCACAAAAATCTAACTGAGGCTTGGAGGAGGGTCATAGGGGGAGGAGCCAGTGCACACCAGGTAGTTCTAAAGCTTTACTTTTGTGCCCAGTCTCCTGCGGAGCCGCTATTCCCCATGGTCCTTACGGAGTCCCCAGCATCCACTTAGGACGTTAGAGAAATACTAATCCTAAACATACTGTAGTACTTCCGGTGTGATTTAGAGATGAACGCTACTGCATCAGCTCTCGCACTCGGTGGCAGAGGGATGGGTGTGAAAACATGCAAATGCTAGATTCGGCCTTTAACTAGTTCAATAGTATACGACGGAGAGTCCAAGCCCTGAGGTGCACATTTTCTGCCCTCCTGTATATAGTAGCACCGAGGTGTTTCTAGACAGGCCACCATAAATTTGGGAAAAAAGTACTCCAGGGGGTATATTTACAAAGATTCGTGTTTTGGCCGTTTTGAAGGGTGTTTGATCTCGAATGGTATCAGGTGCATTTTACTGCAACTTTTTGAATCCTGATACGGTCATTCACTAAGCTGCCGACTTTTCCCAATTCGTATTTTCCGATGTCGATGTGATTCGTAATATCAGGCAATATTTTACGGGAGTGATGAGTAAAACACTGCCTGACAAAACACAAGGAATCCCGGCCGGATCTGTGAGATCCGTGCAGGGCTTCATTGTGTACCTTAAAAAGGTTTTTAAAGTGTTAAAAATTCTGAAAAAAATTGTGTGGGGTCCCCCCTCCTAAGCACAACCAGCCTCGGGCTCTTTGAGCCGGTCCTGGTTGACAAAATATGGGGGGGGGGGAATGACAGGGGTTCCCCCATATTTCATCAACCAGCACCGGGCTCTGCGCCTGGTCCTGGTTCCAAAAATACGGGGGACAAAAAGCGTAGGGGTCCCCCGTATTTTTAAAACCAGCACCGGGCTCCACTAGCCAGGTACATAATGCCACAGCCGGGGGACACTTTTATAGTGGTCCCTGCAGCCCTGGAATTACATACCCAACTAGTCACCCCTGGCCGGGGTACCCTGGAGGAGTGGGAACCCCTTAAATCAAGGGGTCCCCCCCCTCCAGCCACCCAAGGGCCAGTGGTGAAGCCCGAGGCTGTCCCCCCCATCCAAGGGCGGCGGATGGGGGGCTGATAGCCTTGTGAAAAAATGTGAATATTGTTTTTAGTAGCAGTACTACAAGTCCCAGCAAGCCTCCCCCGCAATCTGGTACTTGGAGAACCACAAGTACCAGCATGCGGTGGCAAACCAGGGCCGCTGGTACCTGTAGTACTACTACTAAAAAAATACCCCCCAAAAAAACAGGACACACACACCGTGAAAGTATAAGTTTATTACATACATGCACACCTCCAAACATACATACTTACCTATGTTCCCACGAGGCTCTGTCCTCTGCTCCCTGAAGAATCCTTGGGGTACCTGTGAAAAAAATTATACTCACATAATCCAGTGTAGATTCTGTCCTTTGTAAAATCCACGTACTTGGCAAAACAAAAAAACGGAAACCCGACCACGCACTGAAAGGGGTCCCATGTTTACACATGGGACCCCTTTCCCCGACTGCCAGGACCCCCCCTGACTCCTGTCAAAGAGGGTCCCTTCAGCCAATCAGGGAGCTCTACATCGTGGCACTCTCCTGATTGGCTGTGTGCTCCATAGTGTCTGTGAGGCAGCACACGGCAGAGATACAATGTAGCGCCTATGCGCTCCATTGTATCCAATGGTGGGAACTTTGCGGTCAGCGGTTGACCGAAAGTAACCTCACCGCTGACCGCAAAGTTCCCACCATTGGATACAATAGAGCGCATAGGCGCTACTTTGTATCTCTGCCGTGTGCTGCCTCACAGACACTAGAGGAGCACACAGCCAATCAGGAGAGTGCCACGACGTGGCGCTCCCTGATTGGCTGAAGGGACCCTCTTTGCCAGGAGTCAGGGGGGTCCTGGCAGTCGGGGAAAGGGGTCCCATGTGTAAACATGGGACCCCTTTCAGTGCGTGGTCGGGTTTCCGTTTTTTTGTTTTGCCAAGTACGTGGATTGTACAAAGGACAGAATCTACACTGGATTATGTGAGTATAATTTTTTTCACAGGTACCCCAAGGATTCTTCAGGGAGCAGAGGACAGAGCCTCGTGGGAACATAGGTAAGTATGTATGTTTGGAGGTGTGCATGTATGTAATAAACTTATACTTTCACGGTGTGTGTGTCCTGTTTTTTGGGGGGTATTTTTGTTAGTAGTAGTACTACAGGTACCAGCGGCCCTGGTTTGCCACCGCATGCTGGTACTTGTGGTTCTCCAAATACCAGCTTGCGGGGGAGGCTTGCTGGGACTTGTAGTACTGCTACTAAAAACAATATTCACATTTTGTAAACAAGGCTATCAGCCCCCCATCCGCCGCCCTTGGATGGGGGGGACAGCCTCGGGCTTCACCCCTGGCCCTTGGGTGGCTGGAGGGGGGGACCCCGTGATTTAAGGGGTTCCCACTCCTCCGGGATACCCCGGCCATGGGTGACTAGTTGGGTATGTAATGCCAGGGCCGCAGGAACCACTATAAAAGTGTCCCCCGGCTGTGGCATTATGTACCTGGCTAGTGGAGCCCGGTGCTGGTTTTAAAAATACGGGGGACCCCTACGCTTTTTGTCCCCCGTATTTTTGGAACCAGGACCAGGCGCAGAGCCCGGTGCTGACTGATGAAATATGGGGGAACCCCTGTCATTTTTTGCCCCATATTTTGTCAACCAGGACCGGCTCAAAGAGCCCGAGGCTGGTTATGCTTAGGAGGGGGGAACCCACGCAATTTTTTTTTCTGTTTTTACACTAAACACACCCTGTTCCATAGATAACCATGCACAGATCTCACTGATCCGTGCATGGTTATCCAAACTCGACTGGAAAAAGCAGGTCTATTTTTTTTATGCTTTTTTTAACGATTCGGAAAAAAATAGACCCGCACTTGAGCCCTCAGAGACTAACACCCAAATACGAATGAATAGTGAATTCCCGTATTCTATGAAATTACAGCCGCGTTTGACCGATGGTCTATTCATTCGTATTTCTGAACGTTGTCATTCAAACCATTACGAATAGTCCAAACACTGCCGAGATTTGTGCTTAGTGAATTCCCGGATTGGGACTTCGGAAAAAAAACACAAATCGGCCAAACTCGGATTTTTAGTAAATACTGGCCCAGCACGGGAATTGCTACCCTTGGTGAAGCGGCTACATCCTACCAGCATCTCGTGTCACACGGCACAAAAAGAATAGGTGTATGAGGACACCTCTATAGCTTTAATGAGCTTTATGATTAGATTTCCTAGCTAGCCTTATAACCATAGGTTTAATAACAGGAAGGGGGAGGGGCAAAGGAGACAGCTCGTCCTCCCCCCAAACATTTGAGAGGTGACAGTCAATGTACTGGGTCACAGGGTGCAGTGCAGCTGCCTTCTAGGGTTACCACAGTCAGTTTCCGGACAGAGAATATCCCCTTTTTGGCTGTTGCACCTCATCCCTCGGCACGGCCCTTCTCCGCCTTTCTCCAAGGCCCACCGTCCCCCTGCACCCAGCTCTACAGTGTGTGTCTAGGTACGTTGGGATGGCCCCTCATCTGGGACCAGCCCTACATCCTTTACACCTCCCACTACATATGTTGCACCACTCTTTCCCCTCAGCTCCCCGTTCCACCTCAAGTCACCCCAGATAGATACAGATCTCTATATAAATATAGGTAATAGACACACACATAAAACTTTTTTTCTTATATATATAACTTTTGGCTCTGCCCTAAAATACAGATGTTTTGGGGGAAGGTGGTACACTTTAGTAATAAGATCTCTCATCTAAATGTCTGTAGTGATGCCCTGGCACATTTGTATGCCAATTTTACTGAATTGGATATGGGTCCAGATAAGAAATCTATTATTCCCCTATTGACTATCATAGTCACCATTACAAAGAAGGTGATATTGTGTAACTGGATTTCTGCTTCTCCCCCTTTTTAGGATCGGTTCGATCACTGATGCTTACTACAATGAACGTTCACTCCATTTATTTATTAAAAGTTATTTATATAGGGTATACATTGGTGCTTACAATCTACTGTATATTATATTCCATACCACATTCTTCAGTTAATGTATATGGTCAGTAACGTACTGTATAATTTACCCTTGTCACCCGTGACTGATTCTACAAATTGAAGTGGTCATAATCTGTACAGAGAGATGGATGGAACCAGGGTCAAAGGCAGCTATCACTTTATGGCAAATCATCCACTTACACCATATATTTGAAGAAAAAGAAAATCTGAATGCAGAATTTTGGGCTCTTCTTTTAACAGCAACACTGACCCCTCTCAGTATAAATATAGACCCATTACAATTGGTTACAACCTCTTTAAATAGTGCGCAATCATGCCTGGCACCTCATTAGCAATTTAACTACTAAGCTGTGAAGTTGTTAATGCATCATTTTCAAAGCACTAACTTCTTTCCTTTCAACAAAACCACATGCTTGGATAATGGCAGGTTACAATATCAAGTCCAGTGAATATGACCATTGTGCATAGACTAAGACACTAGGGGAGAGCTTACTCGCAGCTCTCCCCTACGCAGTGACCATCTTTACCCGCTTTTTCTCTTGCTGGTAAAGGCTCATCTCCATCTATGGCCACCAGCCCCTTGTAGTACAATGATCACTCCCTCACTACTTACATCTTAGCTGTATTATATCTTGAGAATTGTGGTGCTCTTTGTTACCTGTACTCTATTTCTGTTATTTATTTACTGTAATGCTAAGTTTTGTGTCCCTGTACTGTCCTTTGTACGGCGCTGCAAAACACTTGTGGCGCCTTATAAACAAAATTTAATAATGATAATACTCTTTACTATAACAGACAGGCTGTTTTTCCAGCCCTTGAGTATGGAGTCCTTTCCTTTTACAAGAAATGGGGCACCTACATTGAGTCACTCAATTCCTTCAAACAAGCAGAGATATTGAAGCTATTATAAACTACCCCATGTAGGACTCTGTCGTAAGCTCCTGTAGCTCTCAATTCACACTGCTCATTTCCTGTTTACGGTTATTTGATATTGTCTATGTGTCAGGATGCTGGGCCTGTCCTGGGCATCAGGTATGGCACACTCTGACTGGCTTTAGCCAATATTTCAGTCTCATCCCACTGTAATGCTCACTACTGCCTCCCAACCACTTCCTTCTCCACTCCTTTCTTTTGTTGTTCCTTACAATCCTCTTCCCTGCTTTGGACTACAGTTTTGTATTGTATTTATAGTCGATGCTCCCCCATCGTCTTATGTATTTTGAAAGTGCCTTTATGTGTTGTTGCTGCTGACCTACATTGCTATTTGTCCTTTGTTGCTGTATTCTCTTACTGCCTTGTTTGAAAAAACAACAACAATAAAACAGATTTAAAAAAAGAAAAAAGAAAAGTTGAGGTGCCCCTGCTTGGACCATATTTATCATTAGACACTACAATCATTTATGTCTGGTCTAGAAGATACAGAAATTAACAATTGGCCCAAAGGACCATTATTTTGTATCATTCCCATATATAATGCATTGATCCACATCAATGCCCGCTTAATTTAAAAAATCTGTGCCAATTGATAGTGTAGTAACTAAAGATTCCATCTATAACAAATAGGAAAGTGCATCATACTCTAATTTTACTTTAAGGAAGGAAACGTATCAAATATTCTCAGCGTTAACTATCTGGGTAAGCCTGAAATCTCCCTTTGGCTACTTCTGAATTTAAGTGCATCTGTTGTCTAAACACTGTGGTCCTAATTTACATTGCACAGGATCATTTATTATTAAGCAGCCAATATTAATTTATTATTTTACTACGAACCCAATATCAACCTTTTTTTTCCCCAAGGACAATATAAATGTATTTATTATTATTATTATTATTATTATGTGAAACTATTTGATTTACAATGGGGACTTTTATATACACATTTGTATATTATGAGAAGTGGTCAACACTTATTGGGGGTCATTCCGAGTTGTTCGCTCGGTATTTTTTTCTCGCAATGGAGCGATTAGTCGCTAATGCGCATGCGCAATGTCCGCAGTGCGACTGCGCCAAGTAAATTTGCTATGCAGTTAGGTATTTTACTCACGGCATTACGAGGTTTTTTCTTCGTTATGGTGATCGTAATGTGATTGACAGGAAGTGGGTGTTTCTGGGCGGAAACAGGCCGTTTTATGGGTGTGTGTGAAAAAACGGTACCGTTTCTGGGAAAAACGCGGGAGTGGCTGGAGAAACGGAGGAGTGTCTGGGCGAACGCTAGGTGTGTTTGTGACGTCAAACCAGGAACGACAAGCACTGAACTGATCGCAGATGCCGAGTAAGTCTGGAGCTACTCAGAAACTGCTAAGAAGTGTCTATTCGCAATATTGCGAATCTTTCGTTCACAATTTTGATAAGCTAAGATTCACTCCCAGTAGGCGGCGGCTTAGCGTGTGCAAAGCTGCTAAATGCAGCTTGCGAGCGAACAACTCGGAATGAGGGCCATTATTTCATTGTATGAGTGCACATTTATGATAACTCAAGTACCAGAGTGCTAATTAGCACAAGTGCAATAAATGTGAGATGTATCAAGCTTTTAGCTTTTTTATTTATTTATTTATTTATTTATTTTGGGGGGGGGAATCGAAGCTTGAAGAGAGATAAAGGCCCAGATTTATCAAGCATTGGAGAGTGATAAATTGCACAGTGATAAAATAGTACCAGCCAATCAGCTCCTAACTGCCATGTTACAGGCAAGGGGGCAGATGTATTAACCTGGAGAAGGCATAAGGAAGTGATAAACCAGTGATATGTGCAAGGTGATAAAGGCATCAGCCAATCAGATCCTAACTGTTAATTTACATATTGGAGCTGATTGGCTGGTGAGTGTATCACCTTGCACATATCACTGGTTTATCACTTCCTTATGCCTTCTCCAGGTTAATACATCTGCCCCTATGTTTGAAAAATGACAGCTAGGAGCTGGTTGATTGGTACTATCACCATGCAATTTATCACTCTCTAATAGTGGGTACACACTGCTCAATATATCTGCAGATCAATGGATCTGTAGACATATCTATGGCCAGTGTGTTGCGCATACACACTGCCCGATCCGTCGTTACTGACGTCACAAACTGGGCGGGCATTTACATGCACCCGTCCAGTTCAGCCGCCAATCACCACCGGCTGCTGCAGCATGTGTACGCGTACACACACAACGATATAACTGTAGATATATTGGTGATCGTGTGTGCTGCAGGGCCGATGCGATATGTATGTGATCGACGGCGTTCACAGACATGTCGTCGGTATACACTGACCGATGGGCAAGTTATATATTGGCAGTGTAGTAGAGAACGGTGGCCAGTGTGTACCCAGCATAAGGTTTGATAAATGTCAGCAAAAGTACCAAGCAACATCTGACATTGAGAAACTGATTGGTTGGTACTTTAGTTTTCTAGCACGGCTTGATACATCTCTCCCTCAGTCAGTTTGGCTGTGAAAAACAGATGTGATGTGTGGGCTTTGCCAACTATACATGTATAAATCTCCAACAACATGTTTTTCATGTGTAAATAAACAATACTTTGACAAGTAATGATATTTCTGTATAGATTAGTGCTGTATTCACTGTGACAATCCTGGAGCAGAATAAATACCAGTTACTGATGAGGATGGCATTTACTGTGCGTAGGTTCTTATATACATCCACATATTAAAAGCAGACCAGTGTAAAAACACAGAATGAAATTGGAGAACACTACCCAGATTGAGGCAGCTGTTCACAGCGCTTCTAGGAAAACCAAAAATCTCTCTATGGGGAATACATGAAAATTACAGCAGACATGAAATGTTGCTGAAAGAAATCTTTTCTTCGAGGACCACTATATAAACTTGGCATCGGTACTAAAATAAAGACCAGACAGTATGTTTCGAGTAACGGGAAGACTCGAGAATAGAAATAAACACAGATATTTGAGGAGTTACCCGTACCCCCAATAGTATGCTGAATGCACCCATGTATGTTATTACCACAAACATCCATAAACATGATTATTTATATTGTACGGGAATACTCCAGAAATGTAATAAAAAAAATATCTGAATATGTTTCGTCTGTAGAACCATCATTATTATCATTTATTTATGTAGCATCACCAGTTATGCAGCACTATCTGTAATTCATTATCAATCCCTATCCCAATGGAGCTTAGGGTTTAATTCAGACCTGGTCTCTGCAGCGGCAGCGATCGCAGGCTGAAGCCCAGTGAGGGGTGTGCCCCCGCAGCAGCCACACTGCGCGTGCGAACACAGTGAGATTTCACTGGTGCGATCGCCTCTGCCGGATTGACACGCCGCTGTGGGAAGCTTTTGCACCTTTGCCGGTGGGGGGAGGAGGCAGGCGGTAGGGCCTGGCATGCGTGGCAGACTAGCCCTGTGCTGGGCGTACCCCCGCATGTCAGAGATTTTGATTGCAGAAGTGCGTTTTTCGCACATATACGATCAACTCTAAATTAGGCCCTTAATCTTAATACAGAATACATTTTTGAAAAAGTGCCTTTTTTTTTTTTTTTAAACCATGTTCTACTTTGATATTCATTTTACAAATCCATTTATGAACATCCAATGTTTTCGTAAACCACCGGCTATTAGCAATGCTTTTATTCAATCATTTATTAATAATTATTCATTCTGTCAACAGCCCTTACAACAATACCAACTGGAGACTTATTACAATTTGGCTACATTCCTGGTCCTATACAATCCATGTTCCAATCATCAAATCAATGTAAGGACACACCCCTTTTTACAAAACTGGACTGTGCCACAAAAATCAGGAATGGTGATGGTATTTGTTGGATCAGACAAGCAAAATTTCCTTGAAATTAAAATACAAAAAAAAAAATGTTCTTTTGGATGGAGTTAAGCTAAAATGAAAGAACAAGGCCCAGATGTAATACTGTAGATTGCTAACGGCAGACCCTGGTTATGCGTTAAAGCTAATTACTGCATTAAAGCTAGTGGCTATGGGCCAAACTCACCTCTCTAGCATACGGATGACCGCCCAGCACAGGGTAAGGCCGCCCCGCATGCCGGGTCATCCCCTCCAACCCCGCTGAAATGCGATGCGCTCGCATCTTAAGGGTAGACCCCTGCCTTTGTGGCAGTTGCCGGGGCTGCCATGTTTCAGGTCACACGTCACGTAGCCGCCTCGGCCTGCCCTGCGAATGGTCTGGACACACCTCCGTTGTCTAAACCGCACCCCCACCACGACGCCTCTAAAATTCCGCGGTGACACCCCATCCCCGCCCTCTGCCGGGACTTAGACTGCGATCGCAGTTTAAGTCCTTGCGCATGCGAGAAGCAATTTGGCAATTTCTGCAAAAACAGTTTGTGCAGTTTCTGAGTAGGTCTGAACTTACTCAGCCCTTGCGATCACTTCAGCCTGTCCAGGACCAGAATTGACGTCAGACACCCGCCCTGCAAACGCTTGGACACGCCTGCGTTTTTCCAACCACTCCTTGAAAACGGTCAGTTGACACCCATAAATGCCTTCTTCCTGTCAATCTTCTTGCGATCGGCTGTGCGAATGGATTCTTCGTTAAATCCATCGCCCAGCAACGATCCACTTTGCACCCGTACGACACGCCTGCGCATTGCAGTGCATACGCATGCGCAGTTTTGCCGAGTTTTGACCTGATCGCAGCACTGCAAAATGTTGCTAGCGAGCGATCAACTCGGAATGACCCCCATGGTCGGGGCATCATCTTATCAGGGCCCGTCGTTAGGAACTTCCCATTTATTTGATAGAGAACAGGGGGGATGTAGTTATGTGACCGGCGGTCAGGAGACTGTTGGTCACAATAACAACCACTACATCCCGCACCCTGAAAATCCCGACAGTTGGCATGCTCCCCCTAAACGGCGGCTTAACGTCGCCGTCCAGCCCCCTCCCGCCCAGCGACCGCCTCTGCCTCAGAGGCGATCGCTAGGCAACGACGGCTGCCATGCGCCGGCGCACTGCGGCGCCGGCGCATGCGCAGTTTTGACCCGATCGCTGCGCTGCGACAAACTGCAGTGAGCGATCGGGTTGGAATGACCCCCTAAGACGCTATTTTGCGGCAAAAGATGCAAAAAAGACGCTTGTCGCTACCAAGTCACACGGCACTCATGTGTTATGTGTAACGCGACTTGTAGCACATGGAGCAAATTTGTAAGAGGACACATCTGTAAACAGCCATTACTATTATTTTAGATGTGATATTTTTATCTAAGGTGATATTTTAAAGCTTAAGATTAAAGCAACCGATCTCCGCAATTATTGCTCTGTAAGTGATGTTCATGTGTGGGGAGTTTATGCATTGATGCTTAGTGTTTCCCTTCTATGACACTATTACTCTCTTTCATTAGGGCTCCTGATTAAAGGACTTCCTGCTTGTGTTCTGATTTAGCAGGAAGGAATATTCACTTGGAATTGATGTTCAGGGTATGAGAACCTACTCGGAGTTCCTTTGTTTTTGGAGATTTCCAGGATGCAGGTTTATCAGATGAACTCTCCATGTTTCCAGACCAGCACTGACCCTTTGTTGGTTTGCTAATCACAAGGAATGTCAATGCACTATTGCATGTACACAAGTCCCTACTGTCAAAGTGTCTTAGCACTACAGGAAACCTCAGCCATACTTGGGGAGGATTAAGGATCTGATTATAGTTTGACGCTGTGCCAAGGTTTATTATTCTACAGATTTTGCTGATTATTTTATGTTGAAACTTTAAAATAAAGTTAATAATCTAATTTTGCTATTTAACAGTAACGAGTCTGTTCGTTGAATCAGCTGGAAAAGTAAACTTAGAATATTATAATCTACTTCACAGGTGGTGTTAGAAAAATGTTTATCGTGTGTCAGGTTTAGAACGGCTCTGCTCGAGTTACCTGGAGCACGTCAAATGTAAGCCCTTTATTAAGCAGCTTTTACAGTTAGTGACATGCACCGGTTTCCAGTGTATAGACAATGTATAGACAGTGTCTATCTATATACATTGGTGGACATGCAATTGGACAACAGGTACAGAAGGCAGACAGGTAGATTGTGTCTAAGGTCAATAGACAGAAAAGGATGACAGGTTCAAAAGGTCGACATGGCAATGGTCTACACAAATGGTCGACATAAGTTGTTCTTTTTTTCACCTTTTGCTTCATTTACCATCCACGTGGACTACAGCTGGGAATAGTAACCTGTGGCGAGCACAGCGTTAGCAAGTTGAGCCACTGTACCCGAAGCCTGGTGAGTGAAGCGAGACCGCAAGGGTCTGCATTTGCATTAATCGTGAACACAGACTGAAATGGACAAATTTAGGTGGAAAAACATAACAAAAACTTGTGTCTACCTTTTTTTGTGTCGACCCTTTCCATGCATATCCAAACGTTTTGCGCTACTGCTGAATTTTTCACCTAGGCGAAAAAACAGCCCTGCTACTGAATAGGGTGCATCCCCATTCGCCCTAAAATAAGGCGTCCAACTGAGATTCAGGCTCACTGTCTTTGCACAGCAACTCATATGCATATTTGTGATCGTCACTGTATGCTTTTTCTTATTAGATAAACTAGTGCCTTAGGCGTAATGGAATATCAAAATGAATAGATAAAAATGTAATGCCAAAACGTGTAATTCAAAAATATGTCACATTAAAATTTAGATGCAATGCATGTAATTAGATTAATAGTTTAATTTCAATAAGCATCTGCCTCACAGTAATATTTAATCTGGCCAGACTGCTACAACAACCCTCGAGGACATTCAAGTTATTTAATAACCCATGCAAATCATCTGTAAATGCGTGACATGAAGAGCTCCCTCTGACAAAATATAGATGGAACACGGTATCTGGAAACTCAAGTGAACCCTGAAATCTCAAGTGTCTGCTTCAAAGTTATGATATTGTTTTTTATGAGGCAGCTGTTCTATTAAGTCCCTTCAAGTCTGCATTTCTGGCAATATCTTTTTATTATTCAGTTACAGAAACACTAAATTCTTATCAACTTTGTGTTTATAGTAATTCCGCTTGGATATACTGTAAACAGTTAAAAAATAGGCTTTTTCCATTCGGGAAATTCCATCTTAAAAAACAAACAAAATATATTTGAAAAAAAAAAAAAAAATATTGAAAGGAAGATATACCATCCACCATCGATGACTGATAGAACCAGAAAATTAAGGATTTCATTCTCAGACTAAAAACTGTGGGTAAAGATGTGGATGTACAGTAAATTGCTCCTTAGCTGCCAATAGGCATTCCTGGCACTCGCCAAACCAGTTTGTTTCAATATGCTAAAATCTTAGTTACTCTAACAAATTGGATGTATGATCTTTATTTTCATATAGCGGTGCATTTGACACCACAATTTTCCTGCATCAGTTTGACAGGAGACTCACATTACTACTCTTGGCTGCTGGATCAGCTCAATATTTCCACTATTAAAACCGGTCTGTGGCTTCGAGCTTTCATGTTTATCTCCATTTCCCTCCCTTACAGTCATGGCAAAGCCCCCTCACAAACAGAATATAAGAAGTGGACTGGTCACTGCACCCACATGACCAGCACACTAGTCTCCTAACATACTCTGTGCTACGGTGATCACTCTCATTATCTGATGGGATATAGGGGGTAATTCAGAGTTGATCGCAGCAGCAAATTTGTTAGCAGTTGGGCAAAACCATGGCCCTCATTCCGAGTTGATCGGTCGCAAGGCGATTTTAGCAGAGTTACACACGCTAAGCCGCCGCCTACTGGGAGTGAATCTTAGCTTCTTAAAATTGCGAACGATGTATTCGCAATATTGCGATTACAAACTTCTTAGCAGTTTCAGAGTAGCTCCACACTTACTCGGCATCTGCGATCAGTTCAGTGCTTGTCGTTCCTGGTTTGACGTCACAAACACACCCAGCGTTCGCCCAGACACTCCGCCGTTTCTCCAGCCACTCCTGCGTTTTTTCCGGAAACGGTAGCGTTTTCATCCACACGCCCCTAAAACGCAGTGTTTCCGCCCAGTAACACCCATTTCCTGTCAATCACACTACGATCGCCGGAGCGATGAAAAAGCCGTGAGTAAAAATACTATCTTCATTGT
Organism: Pseudophryne corroboree; assembly: GCF_028390025.1. NCBI lineage: Eukaryota > Metazoa > Chordata > Amphibia > Anura > Myobatrachidae > Pseudophryne > Pseudophryne corroboree. Next base: position 160,078,851 of record NC_086452.1, on the reverse strand, counting down.
AAAATTACTTGGCGCAGTCGCAGTGCGAATATTGCGCATGCGTACTAAGCGGATTTTCACTGCGATGCGATGAAAAATACCGAACGAACGACTCGGAATGAGGGCCCATGTGCACTGCAGGTGGGGCAGATATAACATTTGAAGAAAGAGTTAGATTTGGGTGGGTTATATTGTTTCTGTGCAGGGTAAATACTGGCTGCTTTATTTTTACACTGCAATTTAGATTTCAGTTTGAACACACCCCACCCAAATCTAACTCTCTCTGCACATGTTATATCTGACCCCCCCCCCCCCCCCCTGCAGTGCACATGGTTTTGCCCAACTGCTAACAAATATGCTGCTGCGATCAACTCTGAATTAGGCCCATAGGTTGTTACACACTGGCTGTATCAGATGCATGCTTGTAAAATGTCCATGGATGAAATTCTAGCAGCAACGTTTACTGCTAAAGAGGTACATGTGCTACCTTTCATACACTACCGTCACATGTTATTTCATTATAAACAAATCTGAAGTAACACAGTACAAGCTTTACTATACTTGGCAAAGGGTGATACCTCTGTAAGATGTTATTCAATAAAAATATCAGTGAGCCCATGTCTGGAGTGTGTTTTTAGCAATATGTATTCATATAAGGGTTTTCCTTGCTGAGCTATAAAACACATTTTCCTAGCTGCCATATAAAAAAAGAGAATATGTACAGTCCTCAAAATGTGTTGCGTGTAAAGAGAATTATACAGGAAGGGTTGGAAAACAATTCATTGCATCTCTGCTTCTTTATTAGAAGTTTTCTGAGCACCACAGACAGGACAAGACCCCGCCTGCACATAATTATTTTTCATTTTCTGGAAGAACATATAAAGGGTTTCAGTTAAGTTCCAACTGGCTAGGACACACTGTCTGCTAACAGCCCACAACAACCATATAACTCTCCAGATTTCAGTGCTGAGTTCCCAAGGTTCATTCTGAGGATGTAGTACCTGTGATCACTTCTTGACCCTGGAGCTAGTGCAACAAAGATCTGACTGGTCTACAATTATGAGGTCAGATTTCTTCCAGACAGAACAAGCTAGAACCCTACAATTTGGGATAGGCAGGGCCACTTTAACTCTTGTCCTAAAACAACTGGACTTCAAGTCATACCACTTTATCTCTCCAATTTATGGTAGTAATAATAGGCATCTGGTGCAATCTAGAATCTTGATTAAGATCATTTTCAAATGTTATGTTAATCACTAGTTGTTCCAATTTGGAAATAAGTCAGTACACCTAACAGTACCTAGTTCACAAGGTGCAGAAGAGATATAAGCATGTATGACACAGACCTGATTAAGTATGTACATGTGCTGAAGATACACAAAGACATGTGTAACTTTTCTCTTGTGTCATGGCCTGCCTACAATTAGTTTATGGCACTCTGTAGGTCTCACATGCCAGTAAACCAGCTCTCCACTTAGGTCTTACATTACAAGAAGTATTACCAGTGGTACTCAATCATGGTTGCACATTAAATCTGCTATGTAGGTCAGTAATTTACAAAAGGATTCCGTTATTGTCAAATCGCAAACACACATACATCAATGTAAGGACCAGTGTGGAGGCTGAAGAGGCCGTTTTCTAACAAGTGAGACTTTAGAGTGACATCCAAAACAGTGGAAATGACTGGTCCCAGGACAAAAGATACTGTAGGGGAAACAGCAACAGGTAATGGGTGCTTACTGATATATCTCTATTAGAAAAGGTTATTTCTGATTTGGAACATTTAGTGATCTGTTATCTTCTATTGTGTATTGTGTTCTCTGCTGTCACATTTTTTCAAATTATGCATTCGGTTGGCTTATATTAAATGGTATATATCGTGGGATCCTCACTAAGGGAAGTTAGAACTTGTATTCACAAATAAGCTGGGGCCCCAAATGTTGCCCAAGAAGATAATGTGCACCACACATATAGAAAGTGTAACTCTATTTCTGGTATTACGAACACAACAAAAACGGGAACGCAGGACATAGGATTTCGTAACGGCTTAATCCGCAACCCTAAAAACCAGTGGTATTCCCCAGACTACAGCAAAAGTGCTCAACAGCCAGAACTGTATCACCTCTGTGATGAAAGTGCTGTGACAATGCCTTTTGTCAGCTTGACAGAAAATCTGGAATGAAATCATCAGTTCCAGTGAAGAACCAGCTGCACAGTTTCAAGGAAACACAACATTTGCAGTCAGGGTTATAGAAAGGCCCCAAGCAGGACGTCATCTTCCAAACGTCTTCACGGCCTGCCATTTTGAGAGTCAATCAAATCCCTATAGAAAGTCCTTCCCGCTAGTGTTTCCAAATAAGGAGAGTCTTGCTAAGTCATCGCTGGTACCGTGATTAACTTTTCCCAACATTATTGACACTTGGGAGGCTCTGCAGCTGTGAATACTGTAGAGAAGGCAAAGGAAGACTCAGAGAAAAAATGAAAGTTTGTTTCATGTAGTGCCTGATATGCTTTTCATTTAGGAAGTGACTTTGTTAGGTAGGATATTTTGCACACAAACTCATATGCACTCTAATAGCCTAAAGGAAGACAAACTCATTACACATAATGTAAGGAAAGAATGCAAAGCTTTCTTGCATCAGTATAAAGGGAATGTATAAGGAGACTACTAAAAGCCTAAAGCCATAGTTATCTTGTCAACATGGTGCAGAAGATGCAGTCACAAGAGGTTACCGCAACAAATATAATGAAACAGTATTTGATGATGATGATGATGATGATGATGATGATGATGACGATTGCATTTAATACTTTAGATTTGGTCTGAGCCACTGATACCCATCAAAATGAAGCTGAAATCATGGGCTGTACAGTTTGATTAAACGTAATAGTTATTTTTTTTTTTGTGGAACCTGAAGGGTAAACTTATACGAAAGTTGTTGTTTTAGATTTGAGAACAGGAAAGAGAGAAAACAAATTCCAGGACTGTGTGTTCTTGTCAGGAACTGTACTAACCTCACTCTGCAAAAAAATGAAAGGAACATGTTGCTGTATAAGGTGACCCTCACAGCTACATCTTTTGCCTTAAACAGCTGTGATGTCTTATACCATCGAATACTTTCAAAATAAGTCATCTGACAGAAGAAGTGGTGTCTTAAAATACTTGGGTCCAGAGCTTGAAACTATGGGAGCACTAATATGTTGGTCACCATTATGATTTAATCAGAGTCCAACAATGCATGTGGGTCACAGATGAAAGGTAAGTTCTAGTGGTTCTCTAAAATAAAAACAATAAAAAAGTTTGAAGGAAACCAGATGTAAACTACTCAAAGCTGTCTTATTTCACACTGTTTCGGTATAATTAAAAACAGATCAAGGAGTTGATTGAGTTCATGATGCAGTTAGAAAACAATTTGCTGCACCGAGTGATAATTTAACAATTAATTTTTTCCAGAGCCTCTGGGAAGGACCCTCTGGAGATCAAGCCACCTAAGCACATACGTGCAGAGTTTCTTTATTGGCAATTCTGGAAAGCAATGCTTCTCCATTAAGTATGCAACTGTGGAAACGCTACAATACAATGTATTTGTAAATGTACAATACATGTTCACAGTAATTTGTTTTATCAATGCATAGTGACCTTAGAAGTGGCGCAAAGAACAAATAACTTTGAGGTAATACAAAAGAATGATCATAGGTAAGGTAGTCCCCTGCATTACTCCACTGTGTCTACATGAGGTAAATTAGTGTTCCACGTTAACGTTACAGAAACACGTACTGTATATCTATCCTTTCTGTGCCCTATGTCATGAGACGCTGGCGCGTTCCCTGTGCTGTGCGTTTTTCCCCAGTTTTGCATCTGAGTCCTCATCTGCAGTGGCTCCATCATACTTGTAGAAAGGGGCTTCCGCTACTCCTATGGCTGGAGAGGAGAGGAAACAGCAGGGTTTTAGCACCTGTGTAATGAATCTGGTGGGAATCGGGACTAGCGAAGGCGCACAAGGTGCGGTGCGACTGCACAAAACACCGTGTTCTATGGACTGCATCGGCTGCAGCCCATAGAAGCCAGCTAGGCCTGCATGAAAGGCAGGGAGTGGCCTCCTACAGGAAGCGCGCTCTCTGGTAGTCAGCTAATCACAGCCTGGTCTGGCAGTCCCAGAGGGAGAAAACACGTCCCCTGTCAGTGAGCAAGACTGCATCTGGCTCACTGACACTGAGTTGAGGTGGCAGATTTTACTACAGGGGCTGCAGTCCTGCAGCCCATGGGTAAAATCCGCTCTGGTCCTCATATAGTGTACTAGGTACTTGGGATTTGTTTTTGTTTTTTATAAAAGAATTATTATAAAGTCGTAGATGAAGCATAACTATGCATGACGCAGGTGACTCATATCAGACCTGTCTTTTCCCTTATTATCCCACATTGTGTTCTTTGTCCTTAATATTGCTACTTTTTCCTATATCTTGTATCTTACTTTACTATAGTGTACTACTGTAGTTACTTAGAATTATCCAGCCATAGTAATACAGCAGCCAGACATGCACAATCCGGACATGCATCATAGAGTTAATCTGTAACAAAGATTCTGCTAATGTGGATGCAATTGTCTAATGAACCTCATGGGTATAGGATGTTTATTCTGAATTGTTTACAATCATCAAAAGAATGGATAACGACCATCGTTAGCAATATCTGAAACACAGCCATCTATTCGCATTAATTAATGATATCAGCATTATGACTGTTAGGATAATTCAAAACTTGTTTATTTATGGTTTTACGAGCAAAAAAAATACAATGACACATGTTTGAGCAAACATATCTACAATAATACACAAAATGTGAGATGTAAAGTCACATATAAACATAAATAACTGCTTGCAAAAGAACGGTAGATTAGTGTGTTTACAGAAGCAGGGGAATGGGGATACAATGAAAACTAGCACACACATCCAATGAGATCAGTAATGATTGTTCTAAACACAGGGAGAGAAAAAAAAAACATAGATGAAATATGAAAGCAAGAGGCAAGAAAACATGAGACAGACAGATATAAATACAGAATAATAATAATAATAATAATGATAGATAGATAGATAGATAGATAGATAGATAGATAGATAGATAGATAGATAGATAGATAGATAGATAAATAGATAGCTGTTCCCTGTTGATTTGTAATGGTGAATGCAATGGATTTGGTTTTTTAATCAAAGTGATTGAATTTACACTTTATTTAGCATTTATGTCTCTCTTTAATTGTAATTTACATGAAGGGGAGGTCCAAAAGTTAAGAAGGCTTGGCTATGCCATTCAAGTCATAACAGCCCCACCCCTTGCTACAAAATTCCACAATTTGTGCCATTACACAAGAGAGGACAGAGTTATGATGACATAATTTGCAGCGAACCGCGTGAAAATGGCTCCGCACACTTCACTAAGAAAGTGGAAAACTAATTCTATTTCATTTTATATTCATTACAACATAGGGCCTAATTCAGACCTGATTGCAGCAGCAAATTTGCTAGCTAATGGGAGAAAATGCTCTGTTCCTGGACTTTCCTGGTAATGTATGATTGCCATCACCTGTGGTGAAACACCTTTCTTATCAATTAACTAGCTCACCACAGGCGATGGCAATCATATATTACCAGGAAAGTCCAGGAACAGGGCATTTTCTCCCTCATGGAGAGGGTCAGGTAGGCAAGTATGACCTAGAGCTAAACCCATCAAAGCATACACACAGAACTGCGGGTCTTGTTTTGTTCTTTGTAATGCTTTTATGTCTGCGTTTTCTAAATATAATATGTCTCTTAGCGCATATTTGCTAATGAACACCATGCTGTCAAACTGAGAAAAAAGCTTTAATATATAACAAAAATAAAAAAAATTCTGAAGGAGAAAAAAAAGAAAGGGGTACAGTAGGTCGTATAAAAAAAAAATATACAGAAAAGTAAACCAATGGCTGAAATGCAAAACAACCACAGGCAGACCAGATTTAGAATTCTCAGCACACGGTGAAGCTTGTTTCTACAATGTTGGGTTTTATATCAAATGGCACCTTGCAAACATGCAGAATATCCTGTGACCAGAAGTCTATTTTCAGTCTACAAATAGATCAAGGTATTCTGTTGTAAACACATGCGTGTCCAGGCTTTCTAGAGCCAGCAGACATCAGGAAACCACTTATCTGTTTTCAACATGAAGTGAGATTGACTTGTGTCCAAGCCAAAAGGTCATGGAGAGCGTTAACTTTTGCAAAGATCAGAAAGATAATGTTCAATCTACTTTGTTTAAAATGTCTAATCCCAAAAGTACCGTTGTGATCCTGCTCTGGTTGTTTATCATTTTATTTTTTGTTACTGCCGCCAGTCAATCTCTTGGGCTTCCAGGACAATTTAGCAATCTTTGCAAAGTATTGTATTACAAGGAAAGGGAAGAGGTTAGGAACTGATGGCGCTTAAAGAATGCTGCTCTAGAGGAGATAAAGAATACTCTTCTGAGTAAGGTAATTCCGGACATACGAGCAATTTACAACAAAAGCCCATTCTTCTTAATACAAGGCCATTGTGGAGAGGTGTATTGCTGAGCAGGAAGCGTGGGAGAATATTAGAAAGGCATATGAACACAAAAGCAAACAAAGGATTATCCTCATTTGAAAACTAAAGTGTTATGGATGTGTTGAGCACTACACCATTGCTAAAAGTCGGAAAAGCTAGAAGATTTGAAGACTTTACTCCAATTTGCCAATAGTACCTTTGCTTACCAAGTAGTAAATCAGATCTTGAATTTGCAAATGGTTTTAGTAACACAGTACTTCCTTTTACAACTAAAGGCCAGTACTCACGGCCCGATGCTGGAGAGATGTGTGCTGAGCGAACCGCTCAGCACACATCTCTCCCGGCGCTCAGCACAGCGCGATCTGTGCTGAGCGTGCAGGGGGAGACGGGGGTGCCGCCCACTTCACCCAGCGGGTGAAGTGAGCGACCCGCTAGATTGGCCTGCATGCAGGCCAATCTAGCAGCAGCGATAGCGATGCGCGGGGCTGCGCATCGCTATCGCTGTTAGGGCTACACACGGAGCGATCTTGCTGAAAATCTAAGCAATCTAGTCAGATTGCTTAGATTATCGCTCTGTGTGTACCCCCCTTAAGAGGAATAATACAATCTTCCAGACAAAAAGTAATTAAAAAACCTAACGCTCTCTCTTATACCCCTTTGAGGTCGCACCTGGGATTTTGTACACAGGTCCTTACCAGGTGCGATCTAGCTGAGATCTATTTCAGACTGGCAGCCCGACGTGGCTTATTGCCAGGTTGGTGACATCACCACTAACACATGCCGAGGCAGTGCTTTGAGATAAGATGATCTGCAAGCGCCGCCTCTTCCTATGCAGTGAATGGATGCCCGGTCGCATCGACACGGCTTATCCATTCACACTTGCACTGAGCGACATCACCTAGTGTGTTCCCTTCCCTGCCGGGGCGGTAGTCGGCAGTTCGTACACACTGAGCAATATGCAAACAATATCGCTCAGTGACGTAACGCCGCGGCCGTGCATGCAGTTTTTGGACGACAGTCCAAATTGAGCTGCATGCACAGTCGGCAGCGAGGGTCACTAACGACCTGCAGGGCCGCGCATCGCTCAATGTTGGGCAGCATACACACTAGCCGATATGGTAAATGACGTCGCTCAGGAAGGTCACAGTAAGCAACGTCGTTTACTTTATCGACAAGTGTGTACCCACCTTAAGTCTTAGTAATGTCTTCAATTATTCATGGAAGCTGCAAAGAGATCTGCACCATACATATTATTGTGGCGTTTTTCTTTTCTTTATACATTGGGCAAAGTGTGCCTAGGAAAGCACTTCTCCACCAAAGTACAAAAGGAACTTGCAAATCGTGTCATATTAAATATACAGAATGTGAAGTTGAAATGACTGCACATCTTTCCACGCAGCAAAAAAGCCACTTAAGGTGCGTTATCTCCATCCCATTATCTCATTTCACTCTGCAAAATTAGGTCCCATCTCTACTAGTAATTAGGAAGGTAGGTGTTCATGCCACCCAGTTATCTTCACTGACAGCTGCAAACCCCTAATTGTCCCCAAGTGCTGCCATCTCGCCCCATAAACCCATGGTCATTAGCAAATATCTAAGGCGCACACACAGGTCCACCAGGTGGCACTTTGCAATGCGCCTTGGCTATTTTGCACTTCGTAAACCACCCTACAGTATCCCTTTGTGGGCTGATTGCATACTGAGATGTATGCACATGCTAAAAATCGAGACCGGGCACAATAAAAACATTTTCAACAAAGGAAAATGTAGTATGGATGCAGTGGACATTTATTTGGCTAATTTCTACAACTGATCCTGACTGCTAGCACTAGCAAATAAAGAATCTCTCACCTTTATGAAGGTTATACACAGAGCCGGCCCTAACCAATATGATGCCCTAGGCAAGAGTTTGGCTGGTGCCCCCTAGCACCACCGCTAGTTCTGCAGGAGATCCCTGGCATGAGTCAGCTGGCAGCTCTGCTAACGTCGGGCACCTTTTTTTTTATGAAAATGCATTATTATGCATTACTATGTGGTTAGGAGGCAGAAGCAGCTTCTGCTGATTAAAATTATATGCAGCATGCCTATATACTGTGTGCGACTGCGGCTGTATCTGCATACGAAATGCTAAATTACATTGATTTCCAGGAATACACTGCAACGTAGCATTTCATATGCAGATACAGCCGCAGTCACACACAGAATATAGGCATGCCGCATATCATTTTAATCATCAGAAGCTGCTGGTGCCCCTAAGCATACCAAATGCCCAAAACATTTGCCTAGTTTGCCTATGCCTAAGGCAGGCTCTGGTTATACAAACACAGATCATGTATGTTGTTGCATGAAGCTGAGAGCACTGCTATATGCTAGCAGGAGTCTTCTGCAATTGCTTTGACAATTGAGAATGTAAAGGGGTAAAGAGGAGAATTAGCAGTCAACAGTCTGTGGCAGTCCTAATACAATGTTTTACTGCCCTCCCTCAGTGAATCCTGCTTAAATGAGCAATTATTCTCCACAATCAAACTGCTGCAGTCAGCAAGAGAACCGGACACAAAAATGCAATCTCCATAAGATATAACTTAACTTTACTTCGCAAGGGTGAAAGAATTTGAACTTAAATATTTGTTTATAGCAATCATGGCAAGCAGCCTGGAGTATTAAATGATAATTTGCAACACATTTAGTTAAATCATATTCTGAACAAGAATGTAGCCCTTTTAAAGAGGAACTACACCCAAACCAACATAGAAATAATAACGTATAAATATGTGGGGTTTTTTTAAATGTCAATCTTTTTCAGTTGCTATGATCTACATTATGTAGAAATATTCCAATATATTTCTAGGACAGTCAGGCAAAGTACATTACTTTCAAAGTACCCTGGGCCTATTAGTGCACCAGAAGACAACGGCACACAAAGACCTCATCAAATAATGTGGTTGTTGCCTAGAGCAGTGGTTCCCAAACTTTTTTGAATCACGGAGCCCTAGAGTATCAGAATCATTTTCATTGCACCCCTAGGCCAAAGTTTTTTATTGAGAGATTTAGAATAAATATCAAATGATGTAAATTGTGTTTATATGTCATCCTTAGGTTTAATTGTGTGGTGTGGGACAGGAATTGCTTCTGTTTGTCCACATATTTTATGATTGGCAGCCACCAGCACTGGTTTTGCCTATTACATTGATCATAAATAATAAGATTTTACTTACCGATAAATCTATTTCTCATAGTCCGTAGTGGATGCTGGGGACTCCGTCAGGACCATGGGGAATAGCGGCTCCGCAGGAGACAGGGCACAAAAGCAAGCTTTTAGGATCACATGGTGTGTACTGGCTCCTCCCCCTATGACCCTCCTCCAAGCCTCAGTTAGGTACTGTGCCCGGACGAGCGTACACAATAAGGAAGGATCTTGAATCCCGGGTAAGACTCATACCAGCCACACCAATCACACCGTACAACTTGTGATTTGAACCCAGTTAACAGTATGATAACAATGAAGTAGCCTCTAAAAAAGATGGCTCACAACAATAATAACCCGATTTTTTTGTAACAATAACTATGTACAAGTAATGCAGACAATCCGCACTTGGGATGGGCGCCCAGCATCCACTACGGACTATGAGAAATAGATTTATCGGTAAGTAAAATCTTATTTTCTCTAACGTCCTAGTGGATGCTGGGGACTCCGTCAGGACCATGGGGATTATACCAAAGCTCCCAAACGGGCGGGAGAGTGCGGATGACTCTGCAGCACCGAATGAGAGAACTCCAGGTCCTCCTCAGCCAGGGTATCAAATTTGTAGAATTTAGCAAACGTGTTTGCCCCTGACCAAGTAGCTGCTCGGCAAAGTTGTAAAGCCGAGACCCCTCGGGCAGCCGCCCAAGATGAGCCCACCTTCCTGTGGAATGGGCATTTACATATTTTGGCTGTGGCAGGCCTGCCACAGAATGTGCAAGCTGAATTGTACTACAAATCCAACGAGCAATAGTCTGCTTAGAAGCAGGAGCACCCAGCTTTTTGGGTGCCTACAATATAAACAGCAAGTCAGACTTTCTGACTCCAGCCGTCCTGGAATTATATATATATATATATATATATATATATTTTCAGGGCCCTGACAACGTCTAGCAACTTGGAGTCCTCCAAGTCCCTAGTAGCCGCAGGCACCACAATAGGATGTTTCAGGTGAAATGCTGACACCACCTTAGGAAGAAACTGGGGACGAGTCCGCAGTTCTGCCCTGTCCGAATGGAAAATCAAATATGGGCTTTTGTAAGACAAAGCCGCCAATTTTGACAATCGCCTGGCCGAGGCCAGGGCCAACAGCATGGTCACTTTCTATGTGAGATATTTCAAATCCACAGATTTGAGTGGTTCAAACCAATATGATTTGAGGAATCCCAACACTACGTTGAGATCCCACGGTGCCACTGGAGGCACACAAGGGCTGTATATGCAATACTCCCTTGACAAACGTCTGGACTTCAGGAACTGAAGCCAATTCTTTTTGGAAGAAAATCTATAGGGCCGAAACTTGAACCTTAATGGACCCCAATTTGAGGCTCATAGACACTCCTGTTTGCAGGAAGTGCAGAAATCGACCTAGTTGAAAAATTTTTCGTGGGGCCTTCCTGGCCTCACCCACGCAACATATTTTTACCACATGTGGTGATAACGTTGTGCGGTCACCTCCTTCCTGGCTTTGACCAGGGTAGGTATGACCTCTTCCGGAATGCCTTTTCCCTTAGGATCCGGCGTTCAAACCGCCATGCCGTCAAACGCAGTCGCGGTAAGTCTTGGAACAGACAAGGTCCCTGCTGGAGCAGGTCCTTTCTTAAAGGCCGATGCCACGGTTCCTCTTGGAACAGACATGGTACTTGCTGAAAGCAAATCCCTTCTTAGCTCCCGAGGCCATTAGTCCTCTGTGAGCATCTCTTGAAGTTCCGGTTACCAAGTCCCTCTTGGCCAATCCGGAGCCACGAGTATAGTTCTTACTCCTCTATGTCTTTTAATTCTCAATACCTTGGTTATGAGAAGCAGAGGAGGGAACACATACACCGACTGTTACACCCACGGTGTTACCAGGACGTCCACAGCTATCGCCTGAAGGTCTCGTGACCTGGCGCAATACCTGTCCCATTTTTTGTTCGGGCGGGACGCCATCATGTCCACCTTTGGTCTTTCCCAACGGTTCCCAATCATGCGGAAAACTTCCCGATGAAGTTCCCACTCTCCCGGGTGGAGGTCGTGCCTGCTGAGGAAGTCTGCTTCCCAGTCGTCCACTCCCGGAATGAACACTGCTGACAGTGCTATCACATGATTTTCCGCCTAGCGAAAAATCCTTGCAGTTTTGCCACTGCCCTCCTGCTTCTTGTGCCGCCCTTTCTGTTTACGTGGGCGACTGCCGTGATGTTATCCCACTGGATCAATACCGGCTGACCTTGAAGCAGAGGTCTTGCTAAGCTTAGAGCATTATAAATTTGCTCTTAGCTCCAGTATATTTATGTGGAGAGAATTCTCCAGACTTGATCACACTCCTTGTGTGACTGCTCCCCAGCCTCTCAGTCTGGCCTCCGTGGTCACGAGCATCCAATCCTGAATGCCGAATCTGCGGCCCTCTAGAAGATGAGCACTCTGTAATCACCACAGGAGAGACACCCTTGTCCTTGGATATAGGGTTATCCGCTGATGCATCTGAAGATGCGATCCGGACCATTTGTCCAGCAGATCCCACTGAAGAGTTCTTGCGTGAAATCTGCCGAATGGAAGCGCTTCGTAATAAGCCACCATTTTTTACCAGGACTCTTGTGCAATGATGCACTGACACTTTTCCTGGTTTTAGGAGGATCCCGATTAGCTCGGATAACTCCCTGGCTTTCTCCTCTGGGAGAAACACCTTTTCCTGGACTGTGTCCAAAATCATCCCTAGGACCAGCAGACGTGTCGTCGGAACAACTGCGGTTTGGAATATTTAGAATCCACCCGTGCTGTCGTAGAACTACTTGAGATAGTGCTACTCCGACCTCCAACTGTTCTCTGGACCTTGTTCTTATCAGGAGGTCGTCCATTTTCTTTGAAGACGAATCCTCCTTTCGGTCATTACCTTGGTAAGGACCCCGGGGTGCCTTGGACAATCCAACGGCATCGTCTTGAAACTGATAGTGACAGTTCTGTACCACGAACTTGAGGTACCCTTGGTGAGAAAAGGCAAATTTTGGGACATGGAGGTAAGCATCCCTGATGTCCCGGGACACCATATAGTCCCCTTGTTCATTGCTATCACTGCTCTGAGTGACTCTATCTGGATTTGAACCCTTGTAAGTGTTCAAATTTTTCAGATTTAGAATAGGTCTCACCTAGCCTTCAGTACCACCATATAGTGTGGAGTAATACCCCTTTCCTTGTTGTCGGAGGGGTAATTTTATTATCACCTGCTGGGAATACAGCTTGTGAATTGTTTTCAATACTGCCTCCCTGTCGGAGGGAGACATTGGTACAGCAGACTACAGGAACCTGCGAGGGGGGAAACCTCTCGACATTCCAATCTGTACCCCTTGGATACTACTTGTAGGATCCAGGGGTCCTGTACGGTCCCAGCGTCATGCTGAGAACTTGGTAGAAGCGGTGGAGGGCTTCTGTTCCAGGGAATGGGCTGCCTGCTGCAGTCTTCTTCCCTTTCCTCTATCCCTGGGCAGATATGACTCTTATAGGGACGAAAGGACTGAGGCTGAAAAGACGGTGTCTTTTTCTGCAGAGATGTGACTTAGGGTAAAAAACGGTGGATTTTCCAGCAGTTGCCCTGGCCACCAGGTCCCATGGACCGACCCCAAATAACTCCTCCCCTTTATACGGCAATACATCTTTGTGCCGTTTGGAATCTGCATCACCTGACCACTGTCGTGTCCATAAACATCTTCTTGCAGATATGGACATCGCATTTACTCTTGATGCCAGAGTGCAAATATCCCTCTGCGCATCTCGCATATATAGAAATGCATCCTTTAAATGCTCTATAGTCAATAAAATACTGTCCCTGTCAAAGGTATCAATATTTTTAGTCAGGGAATCCGACCAAGCCACCTCAGCTCTGCACATCCAGGCTGAGGCGATCGCTGGTCGCAGTATAACACCAGCATGTGTGTGTATACTTTTTAGGATATTTTTCAGCCTCCTATCAGCTGGCTCCTTAAGTACGGCCCTATCCGTAGATGGTACCGCCACTTGTTCTGATAAGCGTGTGAGCGCCTTATCCACCCTGAGGGGTGTTTCCCACCGCGCCTTAACTTCTGGCGGGAAAGGGTATACCGCCAATAATTTTCTATCGGGGGAAACCCACGCATCATCACACACTTCATTTAATTTATCTGATTCAGGAAAAACTACAGGTAGTTTTTTCACCTCACACATAATACCCTTTTTTGTGGTACTTGGAGTATCAGAAATATGTAACACCTCCTTCATTGCCCTTAACGTGTGGCCCTAAAAGAAAATACGTTTGTTTCTTCACCGTCGACACTGAAATCAGTGTCCGTGTCTGGGTCTGTGTCGACCGACTGAGGTAAATGGGCATTTTACAGCCCCTGACGGTGTTTGAGACGCCTGGACAGATACTAATTTGTTCGCCGGCCCTCTCATGTCGTCAACCGGCTTGCAGCGTGTTGACATTGTCACGTAATTTCCATAAATAAGCCATCCATTCCGGTGTCGACTCCCTAGAGAGTGACATCACCATTACAGGCAATTTGCTCCGCCTCCTCACCAATATTTTCCTCATACATGTCGACACACACGTACCGACATACAGCACACACATAGGGAATGCTCTGATAGAGGACAGGACCCACTAGCCCTTTGGGGAGACAGAGGGAGAGTTTGCCAGCACACACCAAAAGCGCTATAAATGTATATAAACAACCCTAGAAGGTGTTGTTTACTATATATGCGCTCTTAATATATAAATATCGCCAATTTATGCCCCCCTTCTCTTTGTTACCCTGTTTCTGTAGTGCAGTGCAGGGGAGAGTCCTGGGAGCCTTCCTCACCAGCGGAGCTGAGTAGGAAAATGGCGCTGAGTGCTGAGGAGAATAAGCTCCGCCCCTTTTCCGGCGGGCTTCTTCTCCCGGTTTTTAATAAACTGGCCTGGGTTAAAATACATACATATAGCCTTAATGGCTATATGTGATGTATTTATTTTGCCACTAAAGGTAATTATATTGCTGCCCAGGGCGCCCCCAGCAGCGCCCTGCACCCTCCGTGACTGAGTCAGTGAGCCGTGTGACAACAATGGCGCACAGCTGCAGTGCTGTGCGCTACCTTCATGAAGACTGTGGAGTCTTCTGCCGCCTGTTTTCCGGACCTCCGTTCTGTCTCTTCAGCGTCTGTAAGGGGGATCGGCGGCGCGGCTCCGGGACGAACCCCAGGCTGACCTGTGTTCCGACTCCCTCTGGAGCTAAGTGTCCAGTAGCCTAAGACTCCAATCCATCCTGCACGCAGGTGAGTTGGAAATCTCTCCCCTAAGTCCCTCGATGCAGTGATCCTGTTGCCAGCAGGAATCACTGAGATTGAAACCTAAAAAAAAACTTTTCTAAACAGCTCTTTAGGAGAGCCACCTAGATTGCACCCTCTCGGACGGGCACAAAAACCTAACTGAGGCTTGGAGGAGGGTCATAGGGGGAGGAGCCAGTACACACCATGTGATCCTAAAAGCTTGCTTTTGTGCCCTGTCTCCTGCGGAGCCGCTATTCCCCATGGTCCTGACGGAGTCCCCAGCATCCACTAGGACGTTAGAGAAAATTTAAATTGGTCGTGGACCACCAATCCAAGGCACCCCTGCAAGTGTCCTGAAGCACCCCAGGGTACCATGGCACACAGTTTGGGAACCACTGGCTTAGAGCACAGTTACCCAAACTCCATTATTACAGTCCAGGTCTTATTTATTTATTTTTACCAGTTATTTATATAGCGCACACATATTTCGCAGCGCTTTACAGAGAATATTTGGCCATTCACATAAGTCCCTGCCCCAGTGGAGCTTACAATCTATATTCCCTATCACATGTACACACCACACTTTCACCCACACTTTCACGCTAGGGTTAATTTTGTTGGGAGCCAATTAACCTACCAGTATATTTTTGGATTGTGGGAGGAAACCAGAGTACCCGTAGGAAACCCACGCATGTACGGGGAGAATATACAAACTCCACACAGTTAGAGCCATGGTGGGAATCGAACCCATGACCTCAGTGCTGTGGGGCAGTAATGCTAACCATTACACCATCCGTACTGCCCTGGTCTTACTGATGTCCAGGTGAGTTCATTAGTATCATTACTGCTGCTAAGGGGGGGGCTGAGGGGGAGGGGGAGCGGGCAGTAAATACCTGGGTCTGATGGAGGGGTACAGGTCCGTTGCCGTCCCCACGCCCCTCCTTACCTGTCTGCAGCAGAAGCTTCGTTCTCCAGCCAGCACACGCTGCTGTATGCTGGCTGAGCTGTGGTGGTACGGGGGGGAGCGATCACACTGGTCACACTCCCCTCTGGACTTGTCCCTGGCTATGGGGCATGATAGCGCCCTCCAATATTTGCTCTTAAAAATACCTTTTATTTTTAAATCAATTCTATATAAGGGGCCGTGGTCACTTCTCTTATGATTAGTCCACGCCCAAAAAAGTACCTGGGCCCACCACAGCTCTCTACACCCCTGAATACCACAGTCAATTTGATTTAACCATCTGGAATCAAGCATGGATATCTTTAAAACCTGGACTGTAATGTCGGAGTTTGAGAAACTCTTGCCTAGAGTAAATAAATGACAGCTGTACTATGTAAAGAACTCTTTTTTTTCTATTATCTCTTTTTATATATATATATATATATATATATATATATATAAGCAATAGGTATAAGGGTTCTGGCGACCACTGGTGTATTTGATTAAAATAGGTATCAATTCATGTATACATAAAATATAACAAATTTATTTTGATACAAATAAAATACAATAAAGTATAATGATAGAAAATGAATATTGTTTAAAAAATGGAGGGAGGGAATGGATTGTGCTTTAAAACCAAAATAAATGGTTCCAAAATCCAATTAAATACCAACGTTCAAGTATCAAAACATTAATAAAATAAGGAGAGCATTAATTTTTTGATACTTGAACGTTGGTATTTAATTGGATTTTGGAACCATTTATTTTGGTTTTAAAGCACAATCCATTCCCTCCCTCCATTTTTTAAACAATATTAATTTTCTATCATTATACTTTATTGTATTTTATTTGTATCAAAATAAATTTGTTATATTTTACGTATACATGAATTGATACCTATTTTAATCAAATACACCAGTGGTTGCCAGAACCCTTATACCTATTGCTTATAAACTACTCTTACAGTAACTTACCATTACTGCATACTTAAGGGACGGCTGACGCCCAAAATTATTGGGAGTGATTTTAGTTGGGGGTATCTATAACACTTGTGGCGCTGGCATATTCTTTGTTTTATATATATATATATATATATATATATAACTGCATAATGTACTTCAATATCTAAGCAATTTTTTATTTATTTTTTAAAATTAAGTACTCCTTTAACTCTCCCATTTACTTAGCTTCTGGAAGGTATCTTGTTGTATGTCTCTTTGCCTGCTCTCCCCCCTTACCACTATACCATGTCCCAAACTATTATTATTGAACATCATGAATAAGTCTGACAGGAGAGCTTTGGGAAGAGATAAAAGGAAGAAGAATGGCATTGTACGGGATAGTGTTCTGCCTTCAGACTTAATGGGGTATATTCAATTAAAGTCGGATTCATTCCGACATGTGTTTGTCGGAATGGATCCGACAACCCCTATTCAATCCCATCTTAATTCGACTTTTTCAAGTCGAATTAAGATGGGACGCAGAGGTGGAGAAGGGCGGTGAGCCGCGGGGAGACAGCAGGCGGGCATACAGGGAGATCAGCGCTACAGTAGCGCTGCAGCAGGATGTCACTCAGCTGCCCGACCTCACGGCAGCTTCCACCCGGCTCCAGCAGCGTGCTGGAGCCGGGTGGAAGCTGCTGTGAGGTCGGTCGGCTGAGTGACATCCAGCTGCAGCGCTACTGTAGCGCTGATCTCCCTGTATGCCCGCCGGCTGTCTCCCCGTCTCCCTGCGGCTCCCCCCCCCGCCTCCTCTGGGTCCGCATCCCAGTCCGACATCATTTTCATGTCGGATTGAGATGGTTGAAAAGGGGGCCAAAACCTGTTGGATTTGGCCCTGTTTTCGACATCAACACATGGACCGGCAGCTATTCCGCCGATCCACGTGCTTTTCGACAAGTTGAATGCCTCGACTATTCGAAAAGCACTGAATAGGTCGAATCACGTTTCGGCCTTAAAAAGTCGAAAACTGCCGTCTTTTCGACAGACGGCAGTTTTCGACATCAACTGAATATACCCCAATATCACCTACACAGAAAATATGCAACAGTTCTACAACAAGAATATTATTATATTACATTCATCTGTATATATTTTAATTAGACGAATACAAAGAGAAAATAAATATGACAGATACGGCTAGAGCATCTCAGCTGTCCTGTGCTGTGTAAGAGATTGTTCTGTCAGTAACAGGATCAGTGACAGCAGTGGTAATGGCATAATAAAACAATAGGCGAAAGTATAATACTGTACTTCCAGGAAACACTGCTGAGCACATTATATTGTAAATCATACATACCTCTGCAGTACTCTGACATGGTTCCTTCTCTACACATTTCAGATTTATGATATGCACCTCTTGGGGATGACTTATTGTTCCGTTGCTTGCACAGCCAGATAAAATAGCGTAGCTTTCCAGCAATGCTTGCACAGGGTATGATTCAGTAACATTTGACAGCAGGCATTCAGCTTTAGGGATGGGACCTAACAAACACAGATAGAAAGCATTAGTTAGGCACAATACTTCCTGTCGTACAGTCACGTGATAAAGACCTCTGCTCATTTCAATGAGACAATCTAAAATTCTTATATATTATAATTTGGGAGAATTGAAGTAGAACTGAAAGTTAATTGGATTAGAGACTATATACAGGTTGAGTATCCCATATCCAAATATTCCGAAATACGGAATATTCCGAAATACGGACTTTTTGGAGTGAGACTGAGATAGTGAAACCTTTGTTTTTTGATGTCTCAATGTACACAAACTTTGTTTAATGCACAAAGTTATAAAAAATATTGGCTAAAATGACCTTCAGGCTGTGTGTATAAGGTGTATATGTAACATAAATGCATTCTGTGCTTAGATTTAGGTCCCATCGCCATGATATCTCATTATGGTATGCAATTATTCCAAAATACGGAAAAATCCCATATCCAAAATTCCTTTGGTCCCAAGCATTTTGGATAAGGGAGACTCAACCTGTACCTGGAAATAAGGACGATCTAGGCTAATTAGCAATCTAGCACCACAGGCTCATATCTCCACTGCAAGCAGTGCTGTAACTGTGGTGTGCTGGACGGAACACCTTTATGAAAAGTAGTGTATAGAATCACACCTATACCAGATGTTAGATGTGATCCTAAACACTACAGGCTGAGTCTCCCGTATCCAAAAAGCTGATATCCAAAATATTCAGAAATCCCAAAATTATTTACGTGTGACTGAGATAATGGCACCTTTGGTTTATGATGGTGCAAACTTTGTTTCATGCACAAAATTATTAAAAATATTGTATAAAATTATCTTCAGGCTGTGTGTATAAGGTGTATATGAAACATGAATGCATTTCGTATTAGACTTGGGTCTCATCCCCAAGATTTCTCATTATGGTATGCAATTATTCACAAGTACGGCAAAATGTAAACTCCAAAATACTTCTGGTCCCAAACATTGTGAGTATGGGAGACTAATAGGCCCTACACACTGGGCGATATGAGTGAAAGATATGAACGTTCTCGTTCATTAATGAACGAGATACCGTTCAGATCTTTCAGTGTGGAGGCACCGGCGATGAATGATGCGCGGCCCCTCGCTCGTTTATCGCTGGTGCCGGGTCACTTGTGCATCCAGGCCAATATGAACAATCTTGTCCATATTTGCCTGCACTTCTATGTAGCCGGGTGACGGGGGGAGTGAAGTAACTTTACTCCCCCCGTCACCTCCTCCCTGCCGCCGGGTCGCCCGTCGGCCGTATCCGCCGTTGGGCAGCTCGGCGGCGGATCGCGCAATGTGTAGGGCCCTTTAGTCTGTACTAGAAATAAAACCAGTTATAGGGAGGTATTCAATTAGCCATGATAATGCTGTAATTTACTGCAACATCACCACAAAATTACAGTGAAAAGCGGCTTATATTGGGTTTGCGCACTCCCGTGATTCCCATTTCCTAATGCAAATTTGTGAAAACGTGATATTTGCGATAAATCTTGGCGTTAAAACCAGAGGCACGTGTATGAGAAAACTGAGAATTCTGCCTCTACTCCAAAAAAGCCAAACTAAGATAGAAAAACAGTATAGAAGTCTGTTAGTGGTAATAATATAAAGATTTGGAGTACGTAAATTTGGTCAAATGGCTGTTATATGCATTTTTCAAAAAAAGTGAAGACAGACATCAAGTGTTTTTCAACAAAATAAGTGTTCAAATTAAATTGTGGGTACATAGAAATAGGTACAAGTAAATATTTGGGTCACTTTAAACCACTTTAGAAAAACTTCCAAAATAAAATGACACCTGCAAGCCTAAACACACTTGTCTCACTGGTAAAGCACCCCAATAATACCTGTCCCATACCTTGTACCCCAATTTCCATCACTTTTGACCCCAAAAATGACACGTCATTATTGACCAAGTAAAAATAATTACAAACTTCTAAGTGCCTAATTACTCATTTAGGGGGGTGTCCTAGGAGTTCTGAACCAAATCCAGAAATGTTTACCTTACAATAGGGATTTTCCCCAAGCTTATCACCTGCTCAGAGGTGGTGAAGTGAAATTTGTGGTAAATCCTATGGAAAATGATCGCCAGTAATTTATCACGGATAATTGAATAGGGGCTTATCTTAGAATTTTACCGCAAAAACAGGTTATTACAGCTAATTGAATTATTCCCATAATATGATTGGTTGCTAGGAGCTATAGCACTATTTTTCATGTGCAGCAGCAAAAATAACAACATATTCTCTAATGTAGCATATTTACAAACTGTACATAAAGTGGACATGCATTGTTACATTGCGATCACAAAATAAATGTACAACTTGTGTCACTAACAACCCGCAAAAAAACCCACAGAAAAAAATAAGATAATTACTTTTTGGTGCTAAACTTAATGGTTTGGTCCATCTCTTCCTTTAAAAATCTGTCTTCTCACTCTCATTTATCTGTATTGCCCACGGAGCCCACAAATAGCAAGATAAATTACTAACTTTATTATATAAATGCTTGCATTATAGATAGGAGATAAATAAGTGGGGGTAGCACTACTGAATTAGAGTAATTCAAAAAACTTTAAGGCTTTCATTGTACAGATATACATGGTCATTAAAAGGGAACAAACTTGTTTACATGCATCTGCTAGCTTTCAAAACTCTAGTGAATGCATGGTTTTATAGTCAGTTGGTGAGGCTCCTGTATGCTCATAGAGTGGGCAGGGCACACAACATGGCTACTTCTACTGTGCTTGGTACTAAAGATTACCTAAGCCATGATCCTTCAACTGTGGTCGGCAGACTGCGCGTGTTGGGAATTGTCCAACAAGTACAGATTTCTTATACGCTATAGAATTAGTATTCATGCTACCATATGTTAAAGAGTACAATATATTTACAAGTTCTTAAGAGAAATGGGTCTCTTGCCGAAATTCATCACAGTCTTTTTGTTAACTGGCTCTAAATTACAGTAAAAGATGTGGTCAGGAAGAACATATGTGCATGCTCAAATGTATAGAGGATACTTGAGGTCCACCTCTGGTTCTTGATGGATAAATCACATGATGCTACATAAATATTCTGCTAAAATTGCAGGAAACGTGAGTAAAGAAAATAGAATAAATTAGCATAATTTTTTTTGTTCTGTTCCAGAATGATTAGAACCAATTCAGAACTGCATAAAACATATTTATCTGGGGACATGAATGTTACTTAATTTTTATTTGCTAAAGAATCAAAAACCTTTCTTTGTTGGACCTCAAAAAACAAGAATATCGGGATCTTTAATGTCGGGATGCCAGTGTTAATCATGTGACCGCCGGCATCTCGACAATCGATATTTCATACCGAACCCTCTCAGTTTATAACACAGGCACAACTTGCAAGACACAGAGTATGGTGTATTAAAAAAGGGATATATCTAACATTTAAGTAGAGTACTATATTTCAATGCAGATCAGAGATGTTAAATGGGAGACTGTAAAAAGCAAGTTATTGTAATTGTTCGCCATTGAAAAATCTAGCCTACACTCTTCTGAATTCTGGCTCACAGACATATCTCTATTAATAGGAATATTGTTTTTATTATTAGTCCTTATTTATATATCTCTAACATATTCCACAGTGCTGTAATCTTGAGGAATTTGGATGAGAACTGGTGCACCACTGTGCACTAAGAGAATTTGCATGCCCCACCTATTTCCTGTTGGATCTGCTATAGACATATCTCCTCAACCGTCCATCCTGATCAGAACAGAGCCTTTATATCAGGACTGTCCAGCCTAAAGTAGCAGAGTTAGAGGTATAGGCAATTACTCAATGACCCAACTGAAGCAGGTATTATAAAATTATGAGAATCCTAGTGGTCATTGGTTAATGTAATTGCCCAAAAATAAAAAAAGACTCCAGCATGTTCCATTAATGGTAATATATGTTTGACAAATTGTAAGATAGGGGTGGGGAAGACATAATGAAGTTGCTCACCAATAAAGCGACTTTCATCAATGAAAATGAAACTATTCCATCTGGGCAAATTGTCAAAAGAGTTACAAATGCCTAGCAATGTTACCATGGTTTAATAACTATCATTACAAAAGTAACTAACTAAAATGTTTTTGCAAAGACATCCTCTTGCTTACATATCAAGATACTATTCACACTTATCTAAGCTGTAATACAGCCAGTTACTGCTTGTGCTGACTTATCGTAAAGTAAATAAAACAGTATATTTTTAAAGTTTATTTCACATTAGACAGCGATCGGCTATATAGATAATGCACCTATATTAGTCCTAAAATAAACTAGAACTGCACATGTTGATGGAGTTATTTATTACATATTAGTCAGTGTTTTAAATAAATTCTTCTGTGCAAACACGTCTGGGTCTGTGATTTTTAACACAACCTTTCAACAGATCTCAGAAAATGAACTGCAAGTGCCAATACCCAATGTATGGATACCAACGCAAGGACATATCCAGCCACTCAGTAAGTAGGATGTCATATTTCTGGGTCCAACAGGCCTTTCAAAGCATTCAGATCTATGTCTCATGTTTGTATCCATAAGCCTATTTAGCCAATTACAGTGTAATTGCGAGAGAAAGATTTTTTTTGTCCCTCTCTATTAGGGTTGTCCAAATTCTTAGACTCTATGTATGAGCAGATTTAGAATACTTGCTGGGCTTATCTTTCTTATGGGAAACTCAGCTCCTTGCATATATGTAGATGGTTAGTCAGTGGTAAGGACCTAACAGAAATGAGAAGAATACACTTGTATCTTGGTGAGTAATGTGTTCTACGTATAGATCAATCATCTTTTCTCTGGTCATCCCAGACAAAGCTAGGGCTTCCTGAATGAGCTGACACCAAGAATTTGTAATCTAAGGCCTTCAAAGAAATATCATATTGATTTTCCACAAGGATTCCATAATTGTGAAATTAAGAACTTGGACGCTGATGTGACTTGCCATCCGCCCAGGGGCGTCAGAACGTTTTTTTGGTTGGAGGGGGCCAAGATAAAATCTCAGTTTGGCGCCCCTAGCTCCTGGCCACCTTAGGCACCTTAAGTCTCTTGCTTCTGTATGGAACTCTATGGAGCAGCTGGGAGTTGCTCCTTGTACACATTACACCTGTTAGAGCCCCTTATACACATTATGCCAGGTAGAACCCACTACATACATTACGCCTGGTGGAACCCATTATACACATTGCGCCTGGTAGAGCCACTTGTACACATTATGCCTGGCAGAGACCATTATACACCTTACACCTGGTAGAGCCCATTACACGTTACACATTACACTTGGTAGAGCCCATTACACGTTACACAATACGCCTGGTAGAGCCCATTACACATGTTACACATTACACCTGGTAGAGCCCATTACATATGTTACACAATACACCTGGTAGAGCCCATTACACATGTTGCACAATCCGCCTGGTAGAGACCATTATACACAATATGCCTGGTAGAGCCCATTACACATGTTACACAATACGCCTTGTAGAGCCCATTATACACATTACGCCTGGTAGAGCCCATTATACACAATACGCCTGGTAGAGCCCATTACACATGTTACACAATACGCCTGGTAGAGCCCATTACACATGTTACACATTACACCTGGTAGAGCCCATTACACATGTTACACATTACGCCTGGTAGAGCCCATTACACATGTTACACATTACACCTGGTAGAGCCCATTATACACAATACGCCTGGTAGAGCCCATTACACATGTGACACATTACGCCTAGTAGAGCCCATTACACATGTTACACATTACGCCTGGAAGAGCCCATTATACACAATACGCCTGGTAGAGCCCATTACACATGTTACACAATACGCCTGGTTGAGCCCATTACACATGTTACACATTACGCCTGGTAGAGCCCATTACACGTTACACATTACGCCTGGTAGAGCCCATTACACATGTTACACATTACGCCTGGTAGAGCCCATTATATACAATACGCCTGGTAGACCCCATTACACATGTTACACATTACGCCTGGTAGAGCCCATTATACATGTTACACATTACGCCTGGAAGAGCCCATTATACACAATACGCCTGGTAGAGCCCATTACACATGTTACACAATACGCCTGGTAGAGCCCATTACACATGTTACACATTACGCCTGGTAGAGCCCATTACACGTTACACATTACGCCTGGTAGAGCCCATTACACATGTTACACATTACGCCTGGTAGAGCCCATTATATACAATACGCCTGGTAGAGCCCATTACACATGTTACACATTACGCCTGGTAGAGCCCATTATACATGTTACACATTACGCCTGGAAGAGCCCATTATACACAATACGCCTGGTAGAGCCCATTACACATGTTACACAATACGCCTGGTAGAGCCCATTACACATGTTACACATTACGCCTGGTAGAGCCCATTACACGTTACACATTACGCCTGGTAGAGCCCATTACACATGTTACACATTACGCCTGGTAGAGCCCATTATATACAATACGCCTGGTAGAGCCCATTACACATGTTACACATTACGCCTGGTAGAGCCCATTATACACAATACGCCTGGTAGAGCCCATTACACATGTTACACAATACGCCTGGTAGAGCCCATTACACGTTACACATTATGCCTCATAGAGCCTATTATGCACATCTGATAGGTAGAGCGCCTCCTCCTCCTTAGTGCAACTCTCCCTACTCCTTCCCCACAGCCAGCAGCTATGCTGCTGTTACCTCTGCTGTTACGCGCAGCATGTCTCCGCAGAGCGCAGACACTGTAGGCTTACGAGGCGGGGGGTGGAGCACTTTATTAGGGGCACTTCAGACAGTAGGGCCCCTAATAAAGAGCAGGCAGATTAATTATATACACACACATACATACATACATACATACATACATACATACATACAGTATGCGTTCAGGGTCCCGGCAGCCGTAATACCGACACCGAAGTCCTGCCAGCTGCAAGAATACCAACACTGGAATCCCAAAGAGATCAGGATCCAGACGAAGATATTGTATCCCGACAGCCAGGATCCCGAAGGTATATATGAACTTCTGGGTTAGGTTTAGCGTGCGGGAGCGGGTATTAAGTTTAGGCACACTCCAGAGGGGTTAGGGTTAGGCTGCAGGGTGGGGAGGGTTAGGGCTAGCCTGCAGAGAAGGGGGTTTAGGGTTAGGCACTATGGGGGGAGGGTTGGGTTTAGGCTGCGGGAAGGGGAGGGGGGTTAGGTTTAGGCACCACCGGGGGGAGGTTAGGGTTAGCCACCAATAGGGGAGGTTAGGGTTAGGCTGCGGACAGCAAGGGTTAGGGGGTATGGGAGGGTGGTTAAGGTACCCTGTGCACCCCTGTCTGCATTGCCGCGATTGGGATGCCGGCATCGGTATACTGATTGCCGGCGTCCCGACCCCCGGCCTTTCACACTGAACCCATATTATCTATCTATCTATCTATCTATCTATCTATCTATCTATCTATCTATCTATCTATCTATCCACATATATATCTTCATATGTATGTGTGTGTGTGTGTATATATATATATATATTTATATATATACATATATACACACACATATCTGTATACTGTATATACACATATATGTATATATACATATACTGTATATATATATATATATATATATATACACACACATACTGCATATATATATATATATATATATATATATATATATATATATATATAAATAATACTGTCAGCCTTATTTTTAATTGCTCTTTTTATGGCTCACCAAGCAGCACACGCACCCAATCACTGCTGGATCCTGGCTCCAGAATCCACATGCTGCCTTCCCTGCAGCCTGCACGCTCAGCCAATAGCTGAGCGGCAGGCTGCTTCATTCATACATTATTGGACAGCTGAGCCGTCGCTCAGCAGTCCTGTCTGTGGCTGTGCTCTCCGCTGCCTGCGCCTAGCCGGCCGCTGCTGCAGTGGGGACGGGAGCGCAAACCCCGCCCCCGCTCCTTAATCTGGCACTGTGCGGAAGTCAGCTTCAGCGCTGCCCACCGTGTAAAGTTATATTACAGCAGCGCAGGTAGCGCTGAAGCTGGCCGCTGTGGCTGCACAGGCGTGCGGCGGGTCCGGATGGGTTGGCGCCTCTCTCATGTTTTGGGGGGAGCGAGCTGCCCCCTTGCCCCCCCCCCCCCCCCCCCATTCCGACGCCCCTGCATCCACCCAATACTCTCTTTTGGTTTCATGAAATCAGTCTCAGGAATCTATTCCCACTCGCACACTTGAACTGGATGAATCAGAAGTCTGAATTGTGGGGAAATTAAACTTGAAATGTACAGTACATTGGCTGTATCTGCAGCGCTAGAAAATGCGTCCTTCAGATGTGGATGCAACGAGTGCCCCTTCTTTAGACCTGTTTAAGGAGAAATTACATTTAATTAGTATGGACTGGTTGGGGGCCTCTCTCCAGAAACGAGGAGTGTGCAGCACAATTCACAGTTTGGGAAATCTTTATCCGTTCCCAGCCACCCTCTGTAAACAGTCAAATTCAAAGTTGTTTCCATTTAAAACTGTGGTACGAAACCCGGGTCTTTTTACAAGCAGGGAGCTGGAGGTGCGGGAGTCTAAGCGAGAATGCCTGTGTAAATGATTGCAACTTTAAAAATACGAGCATTCTCACACAAACTCCCGCACCTTTAGCTTCTCAAACCCTATTACAGTGATGGGAAACATTTGGCACTCCAGCTGTTGTTGAACTACACATCCCAACTTGCCCTGCTACAGTTTTATCATTGCCAAATAGCAAAACTATAGCAGGGCATGCTGGGATGTGTAGTTCAACAACAGCTGGAGTGCCAAAGGTTCCCCATCACTGCCCTATTACATTTACCCCTTTGTTCTTAGTGTCTGGTCTTCTCATTCTCCTTTAACTATTTTATATTTAATTGATATCAGCAGAGTTTATATGCCAAGACTTTCTTAGTTATTTATGTAATCACTACCACCTTTAATAATATCCATCTTCTTATTCAGCTTAAGCTGTAGACAGAGGCGTCACTTACGCCTTATACACCTGCTGCGGCGCCGCCAGAAAAAGGGACAGGCCTTCACATGAGGGGGCGGGGCTTTGTGAGAGGGGGCGGGGCTTCACTTCCCGAACCCCCGTTTTTCGGCCATTGAGGGGTTCGGGAGGTGCGTGCTACCTCCCGCAGAGTGCTTTTTCTGCAGTGCCGGCTCCTACAGAGTGACAGGAGCCGAGTGCTGCACATAATGTAACAGTGCAGCACTCGGGTCCTGTCACTGAGCAGGAGCCGACATTTTGGTATCACCCCTCGGCGGGTGACACCCGGTAGCGGGCCGCACCCCCCGCACCATCCTTGTGACGCCACTGGCTGTAGATAATATATCATACATGTTCAAGCTGTATGAGCATTCTCTTTGTATGCTAAATACTCCAATAAAATGAAAGTATTTAAAAAAAAATGTAAATTATAAACATGTTACACACAGGTATTTCCTTTGGTGCTGACGGGTATGAAACCCACAAACACAGGTACATCTGCCTGTAATTGTATGACAAGTAGTAGAAAGTCAGCTAATAAGACAGAGTGACCTTTCATTCTTTTCAGCCTAAAATTGTGATTGAAACTGTATAAAGTATATCTTCCTTTCTTTCTGGGTGATTTACCATGATTTCTACTTTACTGTTCCAAATGCTGAATTTTGGCCCCTATGAAATCACTTTTACTGCTTTGAAGTTTTTTTCTTCTTCTCTGGGTAAACACATAGCAGGTCAGTGTCAAGTAAACGCATAGTTACCGCATGACTAGGCTTGCTGTTGAGCAATTTAATAAGCACTGATATTATATGGAACAACGGCTCGTTTTGCTATTCTACCATATGAAGAGCAGGATGCATCATTTACATTACCTAATGTGTTAGGTGACATGCTGTTTGACTTTAATCCATCAACTGTTTTATTATGAACAGTCTCGGAGGAGACAGAGTGGAACAAAACTACATTTCTCTGCTAGTATTATTTTCATTATCTAGCAAAAAGGGCCTATGCACATCATGACATACTCCATGCGGAAACAAGGGCGTGGTGAATGCTCTCCAGAACAGAGGTCCTCAGATACTTCCAAATCAAACAACGTCTTGAAAACCTACAATTTACTGTTTCTTTAAGGAAATCTATAGTTCGACTAAACGTTGCTCCCATATGACATGGATAGAACTCTATAACTTCTACCAATATACTATCTGATGTTTAGCAGAGCTTCTCCATCATCACGCCCTTTGGCTGAATAAGTTGAGAGCGCTCTGGTGTGACAGTCTATCAGTATTCCGTATTCAAGTATTCAGTGTAATCATAGTAAGTAGAGAACAGTTAGTTATGGAATTATGGTTCCCTGGCTGGAGAACCGTAGTTGTTAAGTGTGAGGTGGTAGTAGGATATGAACTATGAAACAGGTTTATATTACAATTTGCTTGTTTCATGTTTCTGTGATGTCATTACTAGCGAGCAGAGGCAGCAAGCACTAGGGAAGCTTTCCGAGACCAGCTACAGGTGGCAGCAGCACGATTATAAGCTGGACAAGTTGAACCCATGCTTGGACTGGCCCACAGGGGTATAAGTGAAACCACCGGTGGGCCCTACTGCCCGGGGGCCCACCTCCTGTTTTAAGGCTCAGGTTCCATACCGTGCACTTGAATTATACATTATACATATGTTACCTTATACTGGACTATAGTGTATTTTCTACAGTGCATTGCTGTTATTAATCTGGAACATTATCATGCATGCAGCAGCTTAATTAACTGTATATATTTATGAAGGGGCCCAGACGTTGTACTCTCTAATGGTTAGTCAAACCAATGAGGTGACAGGCCACACACCCCTCTGCAGACTGGCCACACCCCTAACATAGGCCCCTACCACTGAATTCCCCCGGTGGGCCCTACATGCCCCAGTACGACACTGGTTGAACCCTTTGTAAATTGGTGCCCGAAGGCAAATACCATTTGCTGATCCCCTATCTTTAAACTATTGTTTTATTTATGGGTGATTTCTAATTTGACCTCTGCTTAGTAACAGATATGGCATCTCTCGCTTCCAATAATTAGACAACCATTACATAGACTTTTTAAATTGAAAAATGCAATATTCCCCCTATATTTTATTCACATATCGATACAGTACATCATATTTAATGATGGTTACTCAACATGCAGACCCCGTATCTTCGCTGTTGTTTCCCGCTCACAGGAGTAGGCAAGAGAAGGAGAGGTCTTTAGTCAAAAAGTGAGTGCAAGTGGAGCTGTGACTGATCTGCTCTCCAAATGACCACTAACAGACAGGATCACGCTTATAGAGCTGAGATTTCTTCTGCGCTCTGGTGTCTTGGATGGCACTGGGGCATTATACCTAGGCTAGTACAGGTGAGGTTTCAGTGAAAGGGGCAAGAAGGTGTCTGAATGCGCATCGGAAGAGTTTGGCTATAGATGGAAGCTTCTGGACTGCATTTAAATTGCAGTAAGAGCTTCGTTTTCTATTTATAAAGCAATTTGTGTTTTTAATACTGCCAGAACCTTATTTAATTTTTGCAGAGTAAATATGTGTTTTAGATGTCGCCAAAATGACAACAGTGCATTGGCATCACCCTGCTCTGTAGAGTGTTTTTGTGTGTTTGCCCCCTTTGCACTTAATTTCAAAGGGCTGGTCAACAAAAAATATGCCAGTTTTCCATTATCAATCGAATAACAAGAAAACTAGACGTAATTAGTTCTGCAAAGTTTATGAATAGTTGACTAGATAACATCTTCACTCAGTGTTTAACTTGGGACAGCAAGCCCAGGTAAAACTAATGATTTATATATTTATTTCCACTATAACCTTAAATATTTATGTGCACTATATGATAAAAGCTCCATAGAAATGTAGTTAGCACAGAACGTTGGCCAGATTTTCATGTTCCATCATTGTTAAGCACAATGATAAATCTCAGAGTGATAACGGAACCAGTATCACACAGAACACGGTCAGTCATTGTAAGTCATGTGTTTAGAATTTATAAGAATTCCAAGATCTTTTTTTTTTGTATTCTATAAAGTTTAACAAAATAAATCAATCACCACAGATCATCAAAATGGACTATAACGGAAAAAAAGAGCATAACGTGGCACACTCTCTATCAGCAATAATAAACTTAATAATGTGTCTTGTGGTTTAATGCCAGACATTTGTTTCTAATAGCGCAAGATATACCTTCATTAAAATTAAATTCTAGTCATTTTGAAATGATCTCTCATACATGATGTACACGGAAATTGAAATATACTATTTTTAACTGTGTTTATTTATTTTTTTTCCATTTTTTGTTATATGAAACAACAACATAAAAACATTAACTTTAGGTATTTCATTTTATTATTCTCTTCTCTGTAGACAATTTCAAACCAGTCCCATAGATACTGTATCAACCAGCTACTTATTTTTGTAAATTGAAAGTTATGCAAACAAGTTACTTTATACATCAGTATGTATTTATTCATTAAGTGGAATCACTGTCACTAGTGATTTCTAGAGAGGCGGAAAATAACAGAAATAATGTAACACTAACTATATACTTATAAGAAGCAGCTCCATAACAATATAAATGTTAGATATTTGCCTACATGAAGTTAACCTACAGTATATAGCTGCTCCTCACCTTAATGGTGCGCCGGCGGCAACTAGGTGGAGCAATTCAAGTGTTGATCCTTTCGATAGCGTGCGCACACACACACACACACACACACACACACACACACACACTCACACACCTCAGCATGACACAGCCCCGGCTGCCAGCTGCTCGGTCATTTTGAGGGGTTGGTAACTAGTTACTTGCATAAAACAATCAGTAATATTATGTACCGTATGACCATTTTTTCTTATGCATTCAGCCACAAACACATAGTACAGTTGTTCACAAACTTTCTTGAACCACAGCTCCCTAGACTTAAAGTTTCTTATTGAGAAAATGAGCATCAATGATTAAACAGAGGTTATCTGTCATGCTTAGGGTCAGTTATTGTAGTGGTGCACAAGGTTGCACTTCTGTTTGTCCACATATTTTGTGATTTGCAGCCACCAGCACTGGTTTTGCCTATAACAAGAACCATAAATAATTTAAGTTGGTCCTGGACCACCTTCTAGTGACAGCCCTGCTAGTGCCCCGTGGCACCCAGTTTGGGAACCAATGTGTAGTGATAACATTGCCTGACTTTATCTATTGTCCGTCCTATCAATAACTGCTGGCATCCTGCTTGGACCTAAACATGAGGTCTCTAGAAACTATTTACATCTAAAATGGTTCAATCGGCCAAATCACAGCATATACAGTATTGCGCGCCTTGCAGTCAGAATTTGCAACTTTTGACAGAATCAGGGGGATCACTAATTGATCTACCAGAATCAATTGTAAACCTATTTAATGTCTTTTTATAAATAGACTTGTAGAATACAAAAAGGGAAAAGCGACCTAGAGATATAGGACTAAGTGACAATGTGTTTAAGTGTGGATGTTATTTATGTTGAAGGATACTTGACAGATACTTGACAAGAAGACAAGGCGCCTTAGGTATATGTGTCACTCAATAATGAAGTCTGATTAAACTAATCAGCGCCACAAATTCCATGCATAGATTTAAAAGACAAAGTAAAACCAATGATCTACTAGATGACTGCAAGCGCTGCAACAGTTTAGTGAAAATAAACATGGCAAGCATCTAGTTACAGTATAATGCGCATTTTCTGTCCCTAAAGAAAACTCTGGTTTCAAACACAAGTGTCCCGTGCCAAACTAACAGCCTTTTGTTTGCTTTATAGCATGAAGGGATTGGATTACAAGCCAACGCAATGAGTTTTTAATAATGCTAGTTTGCTTATGCTGCACTTATTTCTGCAGCTAATGGTTTCTAACTATAAAGCTATGATATACTTCAGCACTGGAATAATAGACTCAGGTTTTCTAGGAGAGTTCAGACTTTTTGGACTATTTTATTATTTTTAAATCTGAGCATCAGAGTAGAGAGAGTAAATGTAACATTGCTTTGCCGCGCCTCACCGAGGATCGACAGCGCTCTAGTGGACTAAACTACTGAATGTACTAAAAGGCAATTTTACTCTACCTTCAAAAGTAAAACTGTCGTCTTTGGACCTCATTCAGTAAGGACAGCAAAATTTCAGGCCAATTATGGAATAACTGTGCATGCGCAGCGTTCGCATTGCGTACGCACGAGTAAAAATATCGACAGAAATTGCGTGCACATTGTGATCGCAATGCTGCCGCTGTTTCACTGACAGGAAGCCGTCGTTTCTAGGTGGAAACCTGCCGTTTTCTGTGTGGAAAAAAAAACGCAGACGTGCCCAGGCCGTTTTAAGGAGGGAGTCTGACGTCAGTGACCACTTCCAGCCTCTTGTGTCGCAAGAATTGTGGATGACCTTGTCTGGCACAGATAGGAAAAATCATCGATGTTCCGGAAACTGCGTATGGTTTTGTGATCAGCCCGCATATTGCGATGCATTCGCAATTTCTGCAATGGGTGTTTTTTCTCTATTTCTGGGCGGCAACTATCTGATAGCAGCAACTTTTTTTTTTAGCCGAATTCGCCATCCTTACTGAATAGGGTCCTTTGCCTGATAGTTCAGAGAGTGCTACACCAACAGCAATTCCTCCCAAACCCAATCAGAACATGGGGATGCACAAATCATTATATGGTCAATAATTCTGGCCTGAATAAGGAGGATAAAACCTTACTAATTATCTTATGGGGACAATATTATTTAATAATTATGTTAAAGGAACCAAATGAATTAGTAATTAGATTAAAACAACAATTATTATTACTAACTAAAGTTTCCAATATTAAATGATTGGTAATAGGGACAATGAAAATGTATTTATGATGGGGAAAACAGTATATACTTTATGATGAGGGCACTATTTATAGTGACATAAAATACTGTTCTTCCGTCACAAATACATTTAATTATAAAACATTTAGTATTAACATCTTAATATAATAAATAATAATATTGTTTAATTAATTAACTCATTAATTTGCCCCCGAACATAGTCATAAAATAATATTGCCCCCATAAGGTAATTACTAAGGTGCTACCATGAAATGGGTTTGGTCACAAATCATTAGGGAGTGCAATTCAAAAGCTCTGGATCGCCCCAGGGCTTCCCTTCAATGCACCATTTGAATGCCGCATACATCGTGACATACAGTGTAGGGGACAACTTTGTAAAGGAATGAAAGGGCAGACCCTACAAACTTAAGGGGGAGTACAAGGGGACACCTTTACTAGGGCCAGAGATTCCGTGGAGAGACACAACATGGGGGTTGGGGTAGTGGGTTGATGCTTGAGACATGGGTGGGGAGACTCAGGGAAATGTGGGTAGAAACAGGATGATGGGGCTGTGAGACATGGGGGGGGGGGTTACTGCTGAGAGACATTAGGGGGTAAGAGGCTGAGAGACACAAAGGGGAACGAGTCTGGGAGACACAGTGGAGGTGAGGCTGAGAGACACTATCGAGATGAAGCTAACAGACACAATGAAGATAAGGTTGAAAGACACAGGGGGGATAGAAACATAGAAACATATAATTTAACTGCAGATAAGAACCACTTGGCCCATCTAGTCTGCCCTTAGATGAGGATAAGGCTGGATACACAGGGGTGGTGCTTGAGAGACACAGAGGGATTGTGCTGGAGAGACACAGGCAAGGACGAGACTCGAGAGACAGAGGGATAACACTGGAGAGACACAGGGAGAATAAACCAAAGGCAGATTGGCCTGTACCTACCCAGGAGGTTTGTGAGCCCCCAAAACATGAGTGTGCCATGTCTTGATATTACTAGTGCCAGCATTGTGTAAGGGCCCTACAATCAGGACTGTACCGCCTACTGTAAATAGGGACAATTGGGCGCTATCCCTCATTTTGTGAACGGGGGATAAAAAAAATTGACCATTGAACTCATTACTCTATGGTTACAAAACAAAGAATAAAACAAGGGTTTAATTTAAATGAAGGACAAAAGGGGTGTACTCTGCAGCTCATACTGCCCTGATCTCATTATTACAATAAACACAGTACATAAAGTGCATAATCATTTGGTCGGTGACAATGTGCACAATTGTTTTGGTAACATGACATCAGTGCTTGCAGTCTGTCATCTCCTGTCCTTGCAGGCAGCTGCTATAAATCAAGTCTCTGTTTTTCCAGCTCACAGTAACAGAAGAGGCCTCTCAAATGTAATAAACAAAAGATTCGGCAGGAGAGTAGCTGTAATGGCAGAGGGGTGGGGGAAGCTACGGTATTACAGATTCTGGGCGCTGCAATTCATACACATTTCCCCAAGTGATAAATCTTTTATTAAATACAGTCCTAATTCCTGGAGGATAACCAAGTCTTCCAAGTATACCTATTTAGTGGGTACGAAACAATTTTGTATATTACATATAATGATTACCAGCTGTACAGTATTTTCTATCAGCCAGTATGTTATGGCGGCCGATCAGGGGGGAATTTATTGCAAAGAAATACTCTTGTATGGTAAAGGTACTTGTAGTCATTCCGGAGTTAGTGAATGAAACAGTGAGATGCAGTAGAATAGTGCTTTAAAGTTATAAATGCATAAATAAAATAATTGTGACTTGTAATGATACATAATACTCTGATAAGAGATGGTCTTACTTGTACCACATCAATCCAAGCTAACTGCTTATCATGCTATAGGTTATTGCACACTGGGACATTTTAACTTTACTAGCAAGTTATCTTTTCTGAGTTTTGGGAAGTACATGGAGTTAATACAGATATGTCCTCATGCATCTAGCCTCAATGACTGGCGCAAGTGACCTGCCAGGTCCAGTGCAACTCTTAGCATTGGGTGTCTCTGTTTGCAGAATGCTTCAGGACACTGTGCTGATTAATCTGATGTGCGACACTTGTATATTGTGTGTGACTGAGCCTGTATACAAAGCACAACGGAACTTGTATTAGAAAAAAGCTGTGGCTGCTACACTTTAGTACTTCGTATACAGATTCAGACACTCAATTGCACAGATATACAAGTGTCCTAAATCCAATTAATCAGCGCTTTCTCCTGGTGCGCCCTAGCTACAACTCATTCTGACTAAGACGCATTTTGGCAATAAAAAGAAGCAAAAAAGACAACCACCGCTACCAGTCTCACAAGACCTGTCGCACTGTGAGGGACTGTTTGGTACAACTGCAGCAATGACATATGCGGACACATCTGTAAGTTTGATTTCTGACTTTTGAAGGTGCCCTATCTATTATAATGGTGGATAACCAGGACTGTAACCAGAGCACTGCTAGTCCAAAGAATGCATTTTAAGACAGTTGGCAGTGTTCATAAATCAGCTTTAATCATCTTTACGTAAGTGTAGTTTATTCTGCCTCAGTTCTTTCCTTCTGTCTTTTCATACCACTAAGAAGATAAGACTGCAGGGAGAAGGAATTTTGTTTATGGTATACAGTATATCACCCATGCGTTTTGAGTGAACATGTGATGGGAACTTGGAATCTTCATAGATTATAATGGACAGGGGAATGCAGAGATTAAGCATAGTATTGTTGCAAAATATGGCAATCAAAAATGCCCATCTGATGTTACCTTATCTCATAAGCTGTCATTCGTCATCTAAACAAATCCTTATTTGGTATTTCAGCTGGACGTATGTGAGCTGATCCATTATTTTTAATTCAGATCTCCTTATAAATGAATGTGTTTTTATTTGTTTGCTTATGGTTCCAAACAATATATAAATGTCTAAGAGCTGATCCTAATTTAGGAGAAAAGCATAAAAAGCAAGTAACTTTGGGGGCCATTCCGAGTTGATCGCACGTACCAACTTTTTGCTGCCCGTGCGATCAACTAGACACCGCCTATGTTGGAGTGTATTTCTGCATAGCAGGGCTGCGAACGCTTGTGCAGCCCTGCTATGCAAAAAAAGATTCCTGTAAAACAAGACCAGGGTAAGAGTTACTTACCCTGTGCGATCGATCCAGGAATTGACATCAGACATCCGCCCTCTTCACTCCTGCACACGCCTGCGTTGGACTCACCACTCCCAAAAAATGGTGAGTACCCGCCCCAGAACGCCTCCCCGCTGTCAATCTTCTTGCGATCGCGCCAGCGATCACTTTCTTCTTTCTTCTGGTCGCTGCCCAGCGACGGCTGTCGCTGGGCAGCGATGGCTGTCGCTGGGCAACGACGCGCATGCGCATTGCGGGTGCCACGCAGGCGCAGTCCTGACCCGTTCGCACCGCTGCGACAACCAGCAGTGTGAGAACGGGTTGGAATGACCCCCTTTGTGTATGGAACAAAGCATGTTGTAATGTAAGGGGTGCAAATACATATTATTATTTTTTGAATGCAGGGTAAATACTGGCTGCTTTTGCATGTAGCTCATAAATACTGGACTGCTTTATTTTTACACTGCATTTAGATTTGAGTTTGGCCCCACCTGCAGTGCAACATGGTATTGCCCAGGTGTAAAGTTATTTGCCCTTTATTGTTTGCTCCCAACCCAGAATCAGTCCCCTAGCCTACTAAGGGATAATTGTTTTTTTTTAGCAGTCACAACACTGTTGCAACAAAGGAAACAAAACAAAAAAAGTAAAGCTTCATTCTCACTGTATTTATATTTTATTACAGTTTATTAAGTCTGCATGTGCCATTCGCCTCTGTTTAACGCAACTAAATGCAAAGGGGAAGTATAGATAACCCGAATGCAAGTAAAAACACTAGTAGCTATATGTCAAACTTTTGTTTAATGCTAAAGAACTGGTAGTAACTATCAGGTTTAAGAAGACCTTTCTGCTAAATTCTATTGTAGTGATAGGGACGAGTGTAAGCCTACAGGTGAAACTCAGAAAATTAGAATATCGTGCAAAAGTTCATTTATTTCAGTAATTCAACTTAAAAGGTGAAACTAATATATTATATAGACTCATTACATGCAAAGTGAGGTATTTCAAGCCTTTATTTGTTATAATTTTGATGATTGTGGTTTACAGCTTAATATAACCCCAAATCCAAAAATCTCAGAAAACTAGAATATTACATAAAATCAATAAAAAAGGGATTTTAAATACAGACATGTCGGCCCTCTGAAAAGCATAATCATGCATATGTACTCAGTACTTGGTTTGGGCCCCATCTGCATGAATTACTACCTCAATGCGGCGTGGCATGGATTCTATCAGCCTGTGACACTGCTGAGGTGTTATGGAAGACTAGGCTGCGTCAATAGCGGCCTTTAGCTCTTCTGCATTGTTCGGTCTCTTGTCTCTCATCTTTCTCTTGGCAATGCCCCATAGATTCTCTATAGGGTTCAGGTCAGGCGAGTTTGCTGGACAATTCAGCACAGTAATCCCATGGTCATTGAAGCAGGTTTTGGTACTTTTGGCAGTGTGGGCAGGTGCCAAGTCCTGCTGGAAAATGAAGTCAGCATCTCCATAAAGCTTGTCTACTGGAGGAAGCATGAAGTGCTCTAAAATGTCCTGGTAGATGGCTGCATTGATTCTTGACTTAATAAAGCACAGTGGACCAACACTAGCAGATGACATGGCTCCCAAAATCTACACAGACTGTGGAAACTTCACACTGGACTTCAAGCATCTTGGAGTGTGTGCCTCTCCATTCTTCCTCCATACCCTGGGACCTTGGTTTCCAAATGAGAGGCAAAATTTGCTCTCATCAGAAAAGAGGACTTTGGACCACTGAGCAACAAACCAATCCTTGTTTCTTGTCAGGAAAAAGTCATTCAAAAGTGTGGGGGAGCTTCACAAGGAGTGGACTGAGGCTGGAGTTAGTGCATCAAGTGCCACCACACACAGACGGATCCTGGACATGGGCTTCCAAGGTCGTATTGCTCTTGTCAAGCCGCTCCTCAGGAACAAACAACGTCAGAAGCGTCATACCTGGGCTAAAGAAAAAAAAATCTACGGGGCTTTGCCACGAGAAAGATGAGAGACATGAGACCGAACAATGCAGAAGAGCTGAAGGCCGCTAATAACAAATAAAGGCGTGAAATATCTAACTTTGCATGTAATGAGCTCACCTTTTAAGTTGAATTACTGAAATAAATGAACTTTTGCACAATATTCTAATTTTCCGAGTTTCACCTGTATACTACTTTTTCCAAACTGAATTTGGTTTCTTGAATCTCCAGCTCACAAGTAGGTAGGTTGGAAACAACTTTAATAAAGTTCAAAGTTAATAAAAACAATTCAAACTTATTATGTAATTTATTGTAATATAAACTTCAAGAAAAACGTACAGTAGTTGTATTTTCAATATGCTTGTACAGTGCAATCAGAAAGACAACTTTATATATAGTACTAAATTATGTCCCCAGAATGCATGCTGTAATGAAAGGAAATGTGGCCTTACTCTAGGGATTTTGTTGAGGAGCATACTTGTCCTATGTGACTTGTCTTATGTACTGAACATGTGGTCTCTATCATAACCCTGTTCTTGTCCCTGAACTCTGTTGATGGGAACAGAACAGCATGCACCTGAACAACATACCTACAGTATATGTAATAATATCTAAGGGCTTGTGTAGATAAGCTGCTTTGAATCTCTCTCTTCCGTTCCGGCTTGTCACAGTTTGATTATAGATCTTTATGGAAGGAGACTGGTGCAGTGTAAAGCAAAGAGCTTGTTCTGTCTGTTCCACCATCACTTTGCAAAGTGATCACTTCACCAGCACTTTTAATATAGATTAATGATTTTAGGGCTGTAGTTTACATGTGGATTGCCTACTTCTGTCCTAGACTATGCTAGTCACACATCTCTGGGACCTATTTCTGCAACACCTCTGGCAAGTAATACAAATTCCAATAATATATAACATAAATAGATATTGGCCATTACTTTTGTTTGTAAAGCCGACTGAAGACTTTTGATTTACTATATCTGCCACATCCCTATTACAGATCGCTCTGAGCCAGATGCACTTCGCAGCTTTTGCATGGACTTCACATGTTAGATTATGCGCATATGTTCCCCACATGCGGACGCAGCAGAGCAAATGTCCTCAGAGATAAGCTGTACACATATCTTTCCACCCAGAGGAAATACAGTGGATTCCTTCCATAAGCAAAGCTCATGTTCTCTTAGCAGCACCTCCTCAAGTGCTGCGCAGCTCCCATTAGTCATTACTAAAACCCAGGTGTCCACACTGCATAAGACTTGTTAACTACGATATTATTATTTTTATCATTATTTATTATTATTTTATTCTTAATTATTTAGAGTTATTTAGGATCATTTTGATGGGTGATTATGTTTTTTTATTCTGGTTCAGGTATAGACAACCCTTGGCACTGGGGCCACAAGGTGGAACTTGAGAATGTTTTGAGTGGCATAGGCGGGGTAAATTCCTGCCCTACTACATGCACTACTCCTCCCCTTCTCCACCACAAGCCAGACAACCCAACATCTGCCATGGTTATTGCGGCACACAGTTTAATAAAATTACAAAACTCCTGAGCAGTGGGAGGGGGGTATGGTAGACTGAGGGTCTGGTCCCTTTACTAGTTTTTAACACGGTGTGGAAATTATGAAGAAATGTCGACATATCATCCCTAAGTGGCCAAGCTGTGACTTACCTGCTCCCAATGGCATCCCTTTAATACCCATCTATTACTCTGGTTGCTACCCTTGTTCCAGACCATAATTTTAATGCATACTGCATATTCTGCACACAAGGTCAGTTTAAACAATGCAACTATACTGGGAAAAACATGTAGCATGAGTTTATACATTACAGCAAGAACAGTCAAGTAACCATGAAACCTTCCTTTATACGCTCTGGCATTAGTAGTTCAGAGCTTGGCACAGATGTCGTCTAGAACACAGAGTACCGACAGAGCATATGATTGGAACCTGACTGTCACACAGAATGGAAAGTGGGTGTGGTTTTGGGGGTGGGCATCTCTGCATTTCCACTGCAATCTTTCCGAAAGTACTGGAGTATTAGCATTATTTGTCATCTGTTATTGACATGTAATATATAGGACAAAACAGCTGAAATGGCTGTGCATAGGAAGGACATGGATTTTTTTTTTTTTATAATCTGTTTTTATTAAAGAAACAGTAGCAAAGAATATTACAGTAATTCCAAACAAGACACCCTATAAGACAAATTGTGGCAAAAATAAACAGCAATCAATTACTAGGGGGAGATTAAGAACATGAGACAAAGCATCTGACCAAATTGATTAATCGTCAAACAATTTAACCTCTTAGAATAAGATTCAGAGAGAACCAATAGAAAAGAAAGTAGTAGCTGGTGTGTGTGGTAGTAAAGAGGTGATACAAGAGGGAACCTTTGTGCATTAGTTAACCAATGCTTTTCACCCACACCAGGTTTATTGGGATGTAGTTACACTGTCGGCAGTCGGGATCTCGGCGGTCAGGATACCGACACCGGAATCCCAACCACTGACAATGCCACCAGCCGGAATCCCAGCTAACAGGGACTATTACCACTCGCAACGAGCCTGCAAGGGTCTTAGTTGCGCTCGCCCTCCTGCCGGTATTCTAGTGGCCAAGATCCCAACATCGGTATGCTGACCGCCGGCATCCCATATCCAACGGGGATTAATGCCTTCATAACTGCCGGTTCCGGCTCCCATGTGATCCGGTGCCTGGTGTGAGAGCTCTGCTGCTACCCTGGCCAGCACAGCACGCAGCGCCGCGTTCGCGGCTCCAATCCCGGAGGTTCCTGCAGTCTCGGTGAGGGGAAGGTCTCCTCCACCCTATAGAGAAGTTTCTTACCTCTCCCATGCCAGCAAAGCAGCAAAGATCTTGCTCTGAGCGGCGCCGGGCAGAATCCAACATGGCTTCCGCACCGGACACACTGGAGGGCACACAGCGGCTGGATGATAGGTCCTGGCCTGCCTCTCCTGACCCTGCAGCTCCAGTTTCATATGAGGATGTAGTGAAAGCAATCCAGGTAACAATGGGGCCCCTCATGGATGCGCACGCTGCTAAACTGACGCAGGTGGCACAGGCCATTAAGTCTCAGATGAAACAGCTGTCCCAGAGGGTATTATCCACTGAGCAAAGATTGGGGGAAGTATTCCAAGACGTGGCAGAATTAAAAACGAATGCTGACACTGTGCAGAAATCTTATTACCAAGTTATGAATAAATCAGACGACCTGGAAAACAGGTCGAGGAGAAATAACCTCAGGATCATGGGCCTAGCAGACTCTCTTAAAGGGCCAGACCTATATCGTTTTTTACAGGTATCCCTCCCGGAGTTGTGGAAATCCAAACACATGTGCAGACCCACAGGTTAGGACCGCCCAGGACGGGTCAGAACGCGACGCCACGTGTGGTGATTTTTCGCTGTTTAAACTTTCTTCATAAAGAAGCTATTTGGTCTGCTTCCAGGAGACGCAGGGCTCTTGCATGGGATGGTTGGGACATTCGTCTCTTTCAGGATTACTCTACAGAAGTATCCCAAGCTCGCAAGGATTTCTCCCAGATTTGCTCCCGCCTGGTCCAGGAGGGCAGGAAGTTTGCACTGTTGTACCCTGCACGTTTACGGCTCTTTGAGGGGGACTCATTTCGTGACTTTTCTAATGTAGCTGACGCAGCCGGTTATCTGTCTGAAGGAAGGAAATCGGGACATTCGTCTTCTCCTACTGCTCCGCGTTCCACATCATAGGCCCTGAGCTGGGGGTTGCATGCGTTACTTGATGCATGGCCTGGGGGTTCCGGCCGGGACTGCTCATATGCCTGCTATTTGTATGGTACCCAGGAACGGGGAATAACTGCCTAAATGATTCTCATCTAGTTTATAAGTACCAGACACCCTCTTCTCCTTAGCCTCAGTTTAATTTGTTCAGTTGGGCGGGGTGGAAGCTGGGATTCTCATTTATCTCTTTGAATGTCGCTATTGGCCGGGGTGTGCTAGGGGTAAGCACGCCATGTTTGAAGTTAGCCTTACAGATTTATATATGGCTGGAAGTTCTTATTTTTGGACGGTGGAGGCGAGTTGCTGCCTCTTGTCCTGTTTTGTCTTTTTTTTTCTATGTGTTGTTACCCTCTTTGTGTCTTGTCTTGTCCCCCCTGTATGTTTGCTCAAGGGTCGCGATGGATGGAAAGCGGTGGCTGGACCACCACTTCCTTTATGTA
Organism: Pseudophryne corroboree; assembly: GCF_028390025.1. Lineage (NCBI taxonomy): Eukaryota > Metazoa > Chordata > Amphibia > Anura > Myobatrachidae > Pseudophryne > Pseudophryne corroboree. The sequence continues at coordinate 160,036,153 of NC_086452.1, read as the reverse complement.
CTCGTCATTACTTCATTGGGTTTATTTAGATTAGCTGCATGTCGTCTCTAACAATTAGCACATGGAATGTGGGGGGTATTAACTCCCCGGCCAAGAGGAAAAAAATTCTTATGTATCTGAACAAGCTCCGCATGGATATAGCATTCCTGCAGGAAACGCACCTCCTCCCTCTAGAGATAGCCAAACTTAACACACTTCGGTGGTCAGTGTTGGCCTCAGCCCCATACTCTTCTAAGGCATGGGGGGGGGGGTGGCCATATTGATTAGACAGTCACTATCTCATGTTGTTCATTCTGTAAAGGTTGACCCGCAGGGTCGGTATGTTATTGCAGACGTCACAGTAGGTTGCACACGCTTATTGCTATGTAACATATATGCTCCGAATAGCCGCCCCAAAGTGTTTTTCCTAGATATGCTAAACAAATTTTATGGTCATATAGATTCCAACATTGTGTTAGGGGGGATTTCAATGTGGTTTCGTCTCATGTTTTGGATAGGAATGTGGCTTCGAGTCGGGGGAATAGCACCCCGAAAGTGGGTGTTCAGCATTTAACATGCCGGCTACGGGTGGTGGATGTGTGGAGAGCGTGCTACCCGCTAGAACGGGATTATACCTGCTTATCAGCTGCATATGGTACGCTCTCCCGCATTGACTACCTGTTGTTGTCAGAACATATGTTCCCTAAGGTTATGGATGCTAGGATCGAAGCTATTAGTATTTCGGATCATGCCCTATGTTGGATTAAACTGTCGGTGCACGCAGATAAGGGCCCGGTGAGGCAGTGGCGGTTCCCGGCACATCTGGCTAATTCATTGAAATTTCGTAACATGTTGGAAGCGGCATGGCTAGACTACAAGAGTAATAATGCTAGTTGTGAGTCTGAGAAGCCTCTGACGTTCTGGCAGGCGTCTAAGCCCGTCATGAGAGGGGTTATTATGTCTTACTGTGCACACAGGGATAGGCAATTAGACGGCTCATACTTGGAAGCCCAGGCGAACCTGACGACTTCCTTTCAAAGGTTTAAGCAATCATTGACCCCAATTAATAGGGCTGATTATAATAATAAAAAGGCCGTTTTTGATAATATTCTGAATCACTTGGAAGCCAAGCATACTTTTTATAGGAATGCCTCTTTTCATAGATATGGTAATAAACCGGGTAAATTAATGTCCTTCCTATTGAAAGGGCGTTACTCTTCTTCTGTAATTAAATACCTCCGCATTAGTGACGGTACTAGGGTCAGGACTAATGTCAAGATAACGGAGGTGTTGAGTTCTTTTTATTCCCAACTGTATTCTCAGCCTCCTAGTAATTTGCCCAATAAAGAGGCCTTTTGGGCTAATATGAGTTTACCTCTGATGTCTGACAGCCAGGCCTCATCCCTAATGGCACCCGTTTCAGGGGAAGAGGTGGAAAGGGTGGTTTAGGCATTGAAATCTGGCAAGGCGCCGGGACCGGACGGCCTCTCCAATGATTATTACAAAATCCTATTGCGCCATATCCGGGACACATTGCAGGTATTTTTTACTGAATTGCTCTCAGGTCAGGCCATGCCTAGTTTCTTTAACTCAGCGTTCCTTAGGGTGCTGCCGAAGCCAGGTGGGGATCCAGAACTCCCGGAATCTTATAGGCCTATCTCCCTGCTTTATACGGACTATAAGTTGTTTACCAAGATATTAGCTGACAGGTTGAAACTTGTATTGCCCTCTATTGTCCACCCAGATCAGTCGGGATTCATTTGGGGCCGTCAGGCGGTTGTCAATATTAGAAAAGTTTTAACAGTAATGCAGAGGTTACAGTCCTCCTCAGATACTTGCACCAATGTTATCCTATCACCTGACGCCGAAAAGGCATTTGATATGGTGACTTGGGACCATTTATTTGATACCCTACATAGGTTCGGGGCCCCGTCTGCCTCTGTAGAGGTGTTGGTCCATTTATACAAAGATCCGGCCACGCAGGTATTAGGAAATGGCTATATTTCTTCCCCCTTTTACATTCAGAGAGGCACCCGTCAGGGTTGCCCCTTATCCCCACTGCTATTCGCTCTGGCCCTGGAGCCACTGGCGATAGCCCTCCGTGACGCGTCTTCCTTTAGAGGCATTTTTGTGGGCAGGCTGGAGGTTAAGATAGCACTGTTTGCTGATGATATGTTGCTATTTATCGCTGACCCAGCAGATCAATAGGACCTATAGTTTCCATCATTGACAGCTTTGGATCCTTTGCGGGTTACAAGGTTAATCTTTCCAAATCGGAACTAATGCCTCTATCGGGAGATGCGTCTTCTTTCAATATGCATCCGGTTTTATCCCAGTTTCCTAGGACCCAGAGGGCTCTTAAGTATTTGGGGATAATGATCCCCACGTCACTGGAACTGTTATATGCAGTTAATGTTGCACCGGTCCTGACGGCTGTCCGTGTCCTCCTAGACGGGTGGGTTAATTTGCCTTTGTACTTGCTGGGTAGGGCCACGATCCTTAAAAGCGCTGTGTTCCCGAAACTCTCATATGTTTTGCAGATGCTGCCACTACGCCTTACAAAAAAAGACTAAGTCTGTAAATTCCATGTTCTCTAAATTTTTATGGGGAGGGAAGAAACCTAGGATTTCTTATGCTAAACTTCAGTTGCCACGGCGGAGGGGAGGCTGGGGATTCCAGACTTGGAAGCGTTTATTAGAGCAGTGATGTTCCGTTATGTCACAGGTTATGGCAGCGTTCCTGTTTTACCAATTACACATTGGAGGAGGAACTGTTTGCCCCTTTCTCCCCCAGCGCCCTCCTTCACACCCCAAAGAGCAAACTGCCGGCATCACTTAAGACAAATATTATCCTTTCTGATACTCATGGAGCCTGGCACTATTCCAATTCTAAATTACATAGACACCCGACCTCCTCCCGTTACACAAATTTCTGGGGGAACCCTTGCTTCAGCCCGGGGCTGGAAAATGCTAACTTTAAGCAGTGGCGGGAGCGGGGAATTTCGTCTATTAGAGACGTATTTGACCCTGGTGGACAGCATATGCTGTCCTTTGAGGAATTGAAGTCCAGATATGGTATAGTGAATTAAATTTTTTATATGTACCTGCAAGCCCGACACTTTGTAACTACTATGGCTGCCCCTATGTCCTCGCCAGACATACAGGATCCGATAACCACTCTCCTCACTCTCACGAATGCCTCTACTTATCGTCTATCATATTATTATGATCATTTACAGGTGGTGCAGGCGGAAAAGCTATGGAATCGTACGGTTTCTAATTGGGAGGGGGATATACCAGATTTCCCGGTGCAATCGATCCTACTAAAATCCTGTCAATATACATTTAAATATTTACACTCAGCTCAGCTTCAGGAAGTGTATTTTAAGTTGTTACACAGGGCTTATATAGCCCCAGCCCAAAGAGCACATATGATCCCGGATGGGACTAGTGAATGCTTAAAATGCCACGTGTCAAGGGCCTCTTTCTTTCACTGCTTTTGGACATGTAGGAAAATTGCTACGTTTTGGAACAAAGTTATTGTGTTCATTAATCGAACTCTCTCATTGGGGGTTGCCAGAGACCCCATAGCCTGTTTAAGCAACTGTCTTGAGGGCTGGCCTCTTGGCCCAGATAGGAAGCGAGTCACGCCCATTCTCACGGTCATTCTCACGGTGGCTAACTAAGTAATTTTAAATCATTGGACGAAAAAGTCGTCTCCCTCTTTAGGGGAATTAAAAAATGTGCTTTTACGGGTTCTATATTTCGAGAGCCAAGCCACCTTACCAGACATTGAGAGGGGGGTTGCTCGGTTTTACTCGAAATGGGAGCTTTACATTGACAGCCTAGACATTGCTACGCAGGACCATATTGAAAGGCTCTTTGAAAATACCTCCTGGATTCTTTATAAATGTGTGGATGCTAATTGATATAAGTATACACCTTGCTGTTTTGAGGTTGATGAGTTCATAGGTTGTTTGTACTGCATGTACTCCACGCGACTACGGAGTGAATTGTCTTGTCTTGTCTCTCCCCTTCCCTTCTCCCTTCTTGTTTTTCCCCCTATCATTTTATGATGTTTATAAGTGGTTGATAACAGCTTACAGTGTATGAGAACAGGATGTGCAGAATTAGGTGGCACGAGTTGCAAGGCACTGTGATACCCGCAGTTCTGATATTGTGGGGATGTATGTATGTATTTTTGCCCTTCCTATAATTTTTCATTATGACTCACCACTGTATGTAACTCTTGACATTATGAAAATAAGAAAATAAAAACAGTTTTACAAAAAAAAAAAAATGCCTTCATGACTGTCCAGCAACATAATCCGAAAAAACAATGGGAATATATATAATATGTATAAAATTCTCTATATGCATAACATTCCTATCTGAACTCACCAGAGTTATCATTCCTACGCTATCAGGGGAAGAAACGTGTATCTTTTCCTTCTCAGTTTATCATACAAACCTTGGCTGTAATAGGACATATTTTGGATTCAAGCTGCAAAATAATCCTCCAACCATACAGTTAAAGACTATTGTTTACCTAAAAAGGAATGTTCAGGTCCATTGTTTCACTATTTTTGGATGTATTTTAGTTTTCATTTTATCTACTTCAGAATTACATACTAACCATCCAATTAACTATTTCATCACAACAAAAAAAGACCACTCAACACAAAAGATAGTGTAGTTCAAGCCAGCTTGACTGCTGAGGGTCAGTAATCAGGAATGATAGGTCAAATGAGAGGAGCTTTTTAGACAGACTAGGGGAACTGAGGGGAAAAATAAGAATTTACTTACCGATAATTCTATTTCTCGGAGTCCGTAGTGGATGCTGGGGTTCCTGAAAGGACCATGGGGAATAGCGGCTCCGCAGGAGACAGGGCACAAAAGTAAAGCTTTCCGATCAGGTGGTGTGCACTGGCTCCTCCCCCTATGACCCTCCTCCAAGCCAGTTAGGTACTGTGCCCGGACGAGCGTACACAATAAGGGAGGAATTTTGAATCCCGGGTAAGACTCATACCAGCCACACCAATCACACCGTACAACTTGTGATCTAAACCCAGTTAACAGTATGATAACAGCGGAGCCTCTGAAAAGATGGCTCACAACAATAATAACCCGATTTTTGTAACTATGTACAAGTATTGCAGATAATCCGCACTTGGGATGGGCGCCCAGCATCCACTACGGACTCCGAGAAATAGAATTATCGGTAAGTAAATTCTTATTTTCTCTATCGTCCTAGTGGATGCTGGGGTTCCTGAAAGGACCATGGGGATTATACCAAAGCTCCCAAACGGGCGGGAGAGTGCGGATGACTCTGCAGCACCGAATGAGAGAACTCCAGGTCCTCCTTAGCCAGGGTATCAAATTTGTAGAATTTAGCAAACGTGTTTGCCCCTGACCAAGTAGCTGCTCGGCAAAGTTGTAAAGCCGAGACCCCTCGGGCAGCCGCCCAAGATGAGCCCACCTTCCTTGTGGAATGGGCATTTACAGATTTTGGCTGTGGCAGGCCTGCCACAGAATGTGCAAGCTGAATTGTATTACACATCCAACTAGTAATAGTCTGCTTAGAAGCAAGAGCACCCAGTTTGTTGGGTGCATACAGGATAACAGCAAGTCAGTTTTCCTGACTCCAGCCGTCCTGGAACATATTTTCAGGGCCCTGTCAGTGACAACATCTAGCAACTTGGAGTCCTCCAAGTCCCTAGTAGGTGCAAGGCACCACAATAAGCTGGTTCAGGTGAAACACTGACACCACCTTAGGGAGAGAACTGGGGACGAGTCCGCAGCTCTGCCCTGTCCGAATGGACAAACAGATATGGGCTTTTTTGAGAAAAAACCACCAATTTGACACTCGCCTGGTCCAGGCCAGGGCCAAGAGCATGGTCACTTTTCATGTGAGATGCTTCAAATCTACAGATTTGACTGGTTTTAAACCAATGTGATTTGAGGAATCCCAGAACTACGTTGAGATCCCACAGTGCCACTGGAGGCACAAAAAGGGGGTTGTATATGCAATACTCCCTTGACAAACTTCTGGACTTCAGGAACTGAAGCCAATTCTTTCTGGAAGAAAATCGACAGGGCCGAAATTTGAACCTTAATGGACCCCAATTTGAGGCCCATAGACACTCCTGTTTGCAGGAAATGCAGGAAACGACCGAGTTGAAATTTCTTTGTGGGGCCTTCCTGGCCTCACACCACGTAACATATTTTCGCCACATGTGGTGATAATGTTGTGCGGTCACCTCCTTACTGGCTTTGACCAGGGTAGGAATGACCTCTTCCGGAATGCCTTTTTCCCTTAGGATCCGGCTTTCCACCGCCATGCCGACAAACGCAGCTGCGGTAAGTCTTGGAACAGACATGGTACTTGCTGAAGCAAGTCCCTTCTTAGCGGCAGAGGCCATAAGACCTCTGTAAGCATCTCTTGAAGTTCCGGGTACCAAGTCCTTCTTGGCCAATCCGGAGCCATGAGTATAGTTCTTACTCCTCTACCTCTTATAATTCTCAGCACCTTAGGTATGAGAAGCAGAGGAGGGAACACATACACCGACTGGTACACCCACGGTGTTACCAGAACGTCCACAGCTATTGCCTGAGGGTCTCTTGACCTGGCGCAATACCTGTCCCGTTTTTTGTTCAGACGGGACGCCATCATGTCTACCTTTGGTATTTCCCAACGGTTTACAATCATGTGGAAAAAACTTCCCAATGAAGTTTCCACTCTCCCGGGTGGAGGTCGTGCCTGCTGAGGAAGTCTGCTTCCCAGTTTCCATTCCCGGGATGAAACACTGCTGACAGTGCTATCACATGATTTTCCGCCCAGCGAAAAGTCCTTGCAGTTTTTGCCATTGCCCTCCTGCTTCTTGTGTCGCCCTGTCTGTTTACGTGGGCGACTGCCGTGATGTTTTTCCCACTGGATCAATACCGGCTGACCTTGAAGCAGAGGTCTTGCTAAGCTTAGAGCATTATAAATTTACCCTTAGCTCCAGTATATTTATGTGGAGAAAAGTCTCCAGACTTGATCACACTCCCTGGAAATTTTTTATTCCTTGTGTGACTGCTCCCCAGCCTCTCGGGCTGGGCTCCGTGGTCACCAGCATCCAATCCTGAATGCCGAATCTGCGGCCCTCTAGAAGATGAGCACTCTATAACCACCACAGGAGAGACACCCTTGTCCTTGGATATAGGGTTATCCGCTGATGCATCTGAAGATGCGATCCGGGCCATTTGTCCAGCAGATCCCACTGAAAAGTTCTTGCGTGAAATCTGCCGAATGGAATTGCTTCGTAGGAAGCCACCATTTTTACCAGGACCCTTATGCAATGATGCACTGTTTTTAGGAGGTTCCTGACTAGCTCGGATAACTCCCTGGCTTTCTCTTCCGGGAGAAACACCTTTTTCTGGACTGTGTCCAGAATCATCCCTAGGCACAGCAGACGTGTCGTCGGATCAGCTGCGATTTTGGAATATTTAGAATCCACCCGTGCTGTTGTAGCAGTATCCGAGATAGTGCTACTCCGACCTCCAACTGTTCCCTGGACTATGCCCTTATCAGGAGATCGTCCAAGTAAGGGATACTTAAGACGCCTTTTCTTCGAAGAAGAATCATCATTTCGGCCATTACCTTGGTAAAGACCCGGGGTGCCGTGGACAATCCAAACGGCAGCGTCTGAAACTGATAGTGACAGTTCTGCACCACGAACCTGAGGTACCCTTAGTGAGAAGGGCAATTTTGGGACATAGAGGTAAGCATCCCTGATGTCCCGGGACACTATATAGTCCTCTTCTTCCTGGTTCGTTATCACTGCTCTGAGTGACTCCATCTTGATTTGAACCTTTGTAAGTGTTCAAAAAAAATTTTTTAGAATAAGTCTCACCTAGCCTTCTGGCTTCAGTACCACAATATAGTGTGGAATAATACCCCTTTTCTTGTAGTGGGAGGGGTAATTTAGTTATCACCTGCTGGGAATACAGCTTGTGAATTTTTTCCCATACTGCCTCCTTGTCGGAGGGAGACCTTGGTAAAGCAGACTTCAGGAGCCTGCGAAGGGGAAACGTCTCGACCTTCCAATCTGTACCCCTGGGATACTACTTGTAGGATCCAGGGGTCCTGTACGGTCTCAGCGCCATGCTGAGAACTTGTCAGAAGCGGTGGAACGCTTCTGTTCCTGGGAATGGGCTGCCTGCTGCAGTCTTCTTCCCTTTCCTCTATCCCTGGGCAGATATGATCTTATAGGGACGAGAGGACTGAGGCTGAAAAGACGGTGTCTTTTTCTGCAGAGATGTGACTTAGGGTAAAAAACGGTGGATTTTCCAGCAGTTGCCGTGGCCACCAGGTCCGATGGACCGACCCCAAATAACTCCTCTTCCTTTATACGGCAATACACCTTTGTGCCGTTTGGAATCTGCATCACCTGACCACTGTCGTGTCCATAACATCTTTTGGCAGTTATGGACATCGCATTTACTCATGATGCCAGAGTGCAAATATCCCTCTGTGCATCTCGCATATATAGAAATGCATCCTTTAAATGCTCTATAGTCAATAAAATACTGTCCCTGTCAAGGGTATCAATATTTTTAGTCAGGGAATCCGACCAAGCCACCCCAGCTCTGCACATCCAGGCTGAGGCGATCGCTGGTCGCAGTATAACACCAGTATGTGTGTATATACTTTTTATGATATTTTTCCAGCCTCCTGTCAGCTGGTCCTTGAGGACGGCCCTATCTATAGACGGTACCGCCACTTGTTTTGATAAGCGTGTGAGCGCCTTATCCACCTTAAGGGGTGTTTCCCAACGCGCCCTAACTTCTGGCGGGAAAGGGTATACCGCCCATAATTTTCTATCGGGGGGAACCCACGCATCATCACACACTTTATTTAATTTATCTGATTCAGGAAAAACTATGGTAGTTTTTTCACATCCCACATAATACCCTCTTTTGTGGTACTTGTAGTATCAGAAATATGTAACACCTCCTTCATTGCCTTTAACGTGTGGCCCTAATAAGGAATACGTTTGTTTATTCACCGTCGACACTGGATTCAGTGTCCCTGTCTGTGTCTGTGTCGACCGACTAAAGTAAACGGGCGTTTTAAAAACCCCTGACGGTGTTTTTGAGACGTCTGGACCGGTACTAATTGTTTGTCGGCCGTCTCATGTCGTCAACCGACCTTGCAGCGTGTTGACATTATCACGTAATTTCCTAAATAAGCCATCCATTCCGGTGTCGACTCCCTAGAGAGTGACATCACCATTACAGGCAATTGCTCCGCCTCCTCACCAACATCGTCCTCCTACATGTCGACACACACGTACCGACACACAGCACACACACAGGGAATGTCTGATAGAGGACAGGACCCACTAGCCCTTTGGAGAGACAGAGGGAGAGTTTGCCAGCACACACCAAAAACGCTATAATTATATAGGGACAACCTTATATAAGTGTTTTCCCATATAGCATCTTAATATATATAAGCATATCGCCAAATTAGTGCCCCCCCTCTCTGTTTTAACCCTGTTTCTGTAGTGCAGTGCAGGGGAGAGCCTGGGAGCCTTCCCTCCAGCCTTTCTGTGAGGGAAAATGGCGCTGTGTGCTGAGGAGATAGGCCCCGCCCCTTTTTCGGCGGCCTCGTCTCCCGCTCTTAACGGATTCTGGCAGGGGTTAAATATCTCCATATAGCCTCCGGAGGCTATATGTGAGGTATTTTTAGCCAAAATAGGTATTCATTTGCCTCCCAGGGCGCCCCCCTCCCAGCGCCCTGCACCCTCAGTGACTGCCGTGTGAAGTGTGCTGAGAGGAAAATGGCGCACAGCTGCAGTGCTGTGCGCTACCTTTAGAAGACTGAGGAGTCTTCTGCCGCCGATTCTGGACCTCTTCTTACTTCAGCATCTGCAAGGGGGCCGGCAGCGCGGCTCCGGTGACCATCCAGGCTGTACCTGTGATCGTCCCTCTGGAGCTGATGTCCAGTAGCCAAGAAGCCAATCCATCCTGCACGCAGGTGAGTTCACTTCTTCTCCCCTCTGTCCCTCGTTGCAGTGATCCTGTTGCCAGCAGGACTCACTGTAAAGTAAAAAACCTAAGCTAAACTTTCTCTAAGCAGCTCTTTAGGAGAGCCACCTAGAATTGCACCCTTCTCGGCCGGGCACAAAAATCTAACTGGCTTGGAGGAGGGTCATAGGGGGAGGAGCCAGTGCACACCACCTGATCGGAAAGCTTTACTTTTGTGCCCTGTCTCCTGCGGAGCCGCTATTCCCCATGGTCCTTTCAGGAACCCCAGCATCCACTAGGACGATAGAGAAATAAAAGTTACATTCCGTAAGTATCTATCAATGTACCTTAGACTAGAACAGACAGAAACAGCATGATTGTCTGAAATCCTATGCAAAACAAGCAAAGCTTCTCGTTTAAAGCATAGAGACAACAGCACAAACTGCAGGTATTTCATTAGCAGACTGCAATAAACTTCAGCCTAAATGTTATAAATTACAGTAAGTGCGCAAGCAGCAGGCCATTCCATCCACATGTGCGGCCCCAGCTGAGGTTACAAAGGACATTACAGTTATCATTTATATAAAAACAGAACACAAAATATTGCCACATGAGGCTTCCAGTGTTTATTACCCTTTCGGGTATTCATAGTTTATTTGGAAGAAATATTAAGACATTTGCATAAATAGTTTTTCTTATGCAATACACTTAAAAAGAGAAGACGACGAAGGATGACACCTGAGTGAGGAGGTAAACGACAATGATTTCTAATAATCAATGCTAAATACTTTAGACCAGCAACTCAGTAGAAGTAGCCTCAAGTCGCTCTTCATACAGGATACTCAATTTGTGTCTTATTTTAAAAACAAAAACGTTCGTGGAGCACAAAATGCACCCCTACAAAATAAGACGCATTTTCCATAAGTTGCAGAGCAGGACTATCCACAAGATGTGTCTGGCTCTGCAAGCGTAGCATTTGCACTACTCTTACATCAGGGAAAAACAGAAGAAGAAGCACCGTAGGTAGTGTGCTACAGTTCCAAATGAAGTGTCATTTGCAATGCATACACACATGTAAGACTGTCGTATGTAATATGTCACATGTAAGACTGTCATATGTCATATGGACAGTGTTATTCATATATATTTACTAATTAAGACATTTACCATGTATGGTACAAATAGATGCAACCATTTAGTTTCCCTTTAAGACAATGAATGGAAATATCTAATGGGTGCAGAGTGTGCCCCTGAGTCAAGGGGGGCCCACAATGCTCAGCTTGCACTTATACACTATACTTACCTTTCCACTGACGTGACCTGGAAAATGGTGCTGGTGCCATTTACCCAGCAATATGTACTTGCGTAGTAGAGAAATTACCAGAAAAATAATGTTTGGCGCCATCGTAAATATACGCATATAGAAAATAAAATTAGAAAGATCACTTAGCCAGCGCTATCTTGGATTTCTTCCCCTTTGTGTTCCACTTCAATAGTTCTTGATAGTGTGATAACATGTAAAGCAATAAAAGTTTATATATAGTGAAGTACCGTTTAATCCAAACACATAAAAACAATTAGACAATTTAAAATAGCCTTTCAAGGCAAAGGCAAGACCCCTGTAAGGGGAAGAAACGCGTCAGTTTTTCCTGTGGAGGCGTTGAGCAAGTGGAGTGTTATTGCCCAGATCCAGCAGTTACCATCTGTGAGAAGTGTGGGCTGATCCGGAGCACCCATATTTGGGACACAAGCGCTGTAGGGACTGTTTGTGCACAGTCCCCACTGATCCTCTTAATTACCCATCTTACACGCCTCCTAAAGGATTCTGTCAAATCTGATCCTATTTTAAATTGTTTGTTTTTATGTGTTTGGATTAAACGGTACTTCACTATATATAATCTTTTATTGCTTTACATGTTATCACACTATCAAGAACACTATTGAAGTGGAACACAAAGGGGAAGAAATCCAAGATAGCGCTGGCTAAGTGATCTTTCCAATTTTATTTTCTATATACACCATTGGTGAGGGGTGAAGGAGACCTCATAGGAGAGAGCTTTCGGCCTTAGCTGCTGTCATAGCGCACTAAGTAGTTCTATTATTTAAAGTGGCACAGTGCCTCCGCCGCGAGAATGGGTCACATGCAGACTGCACAATGGTTCGGTATGGGTGACCGGTGGTTGGGATACCACTGGTCACCATACCGACACCGGGATCCCGTTGTTTAGAATGCTGGGGAGGGGTGAGCACAACAAAGCCCCTTGCGAGCTTGGTGGCTCGCTGTGTTCGCCACAGGTTCTATTCCCACTCTATGGGTGTTGTGGACCCCCACGAGTTGGAATAGTCCCTGTCAGTTGGCATGCCGACTGTTGGGATTTCCACCGGGCGGAATTCCGGCGTTGGTATAGTGACCGGCTGATAACCGCATCCCTATTACAACACCCCTGCACACTTGCATGACCCCTCTCCCTTTCAGTTCCGCCTCTCTCAGCGTAGGGAGCAGTAAGTGCACCAGTCACCTTAGGGACGGATGTGTGAGAATCTGTGTTGTGTATGCCAAGTAGAAAAGCACACAACTAGCACAGAAAACCTGGAAATTACGCTTCTGGCCTAGTCTACATGAGCTCCATGACGTTTAACATTAATACTGGGCCTGGTTCAGAGTTGTGCACTATTGCTGCTGCAGATGCGATCTTTGACTTTGAGGATGTGCGAAAATATGCTAATGTTACAGCCGCCAGGATTTGTATAGAGACGCCCACAGGAGCTCACATCTACATACACAATCGCAGCATCAAATCAGATCCAGAAAACAGTGACTCCTCCAGTAAGTCTATGGTCATTCAGAACGGCCGCCGTAAGTGAGAGATGCTCCGAAAAGGCTCCGACAAAATGGCACTTTTGCTGCCACTCCCCATTACTTGCCACAAAATGGCTGTTCCTGTCAATCACTTATGATGGAATCCTCACTGTGAGCGCAATCACAAATCAATCACTGCGCTCGCACATTGCACCAGGGATGCATGCACAGTTTACTGATAATTGCGCAATTGCAAAAATATTGGTGCATGGGAAAATACTGTATTTTACTCTTTTTTTTTATTTCTGGAGTGTGCAGTTTCAAGATACAGTATATCGGTGTGCAGGGCATCAGTAATATTTTAGCATTTCCAAATATACTCTTGGTGAGTTTTATTTAGCAAATATTTCACAATTGGGTAAGTCAGTTCTGCCAATAGTATTTGTCCTCAGAAAGTACACATATGTTTAATCCGGATACTTTGGGGAGACTTTTAAAACGTAAGTTTATTTCAACTTTTTTTTTGCAAATAAATCAAGAAATAAAAGAAGGAATTAGAAAATACTAGACAAAAGCCTGTCAAAATGACGGACACCAGGGCCGGATTATAGGTGGGAGGGGTGGGGGGGGGGACGGGGGACGCTACTCACACAGAAGCTGCCAGGTTTCTGAAAGTCCTGCTGTATATCAGTAATGGGCAGGCTATAATGATGCTGCACTGTTTACATCAGTACTGGTATGTGTAAGCTCACCAGTCACCACACAGCTCCCGACCAGTTTGGGGGTAGAGGTCACCAGTAGCCACCAGCAGCTGGCAGGAGGGGTCAGAGCATGGCCTGTGCAGAGTGTGAAAGAGACAAGCATAAGACCCCGCCCCTCCACCTGGCGAGCAGTATATATAAAACACTGAGCCGGTTATCTGCCTCCTCCTCACCTGCATAATCGGCAGCCCCAGCACTGACCTCTCTTCCTCCCTATCACCGCACTGCTCACCTCACACAGAGTCTCACTCCTTCCTGCCAGACTGATTCACCTCCACCCCCACCGGTAAGTGGCCACACTTGTCTCCGTAGTCTCCGCTCTCAGCGCTGTGGTACCGTCTGGGGGTTCCTGCATCCGTTTATTGGTTACTGCTGCAGCTTGATGCCAAGTCACAGGATGGAAAGTAACCTGGGGTTGCAGTGTATATGGAGGAGGGGGTGCAGAGTATGCAGTGTATGGCGGGAGCAGTATATGGAGGTGTATGGGGGTGCAGGGTATATAGGGGCAGTATATGGTGGGGGGTGCAGTGTACATAGGGTGGTGTGTGTGCGTGTGTCGAATGGAGCTCCGTCAGGTACCCTCCAGTGGCCACTGCAGTATCACAAAGGTGAGGAGTAGCATAAATGGCAGCTGCCACACCATAAACCTACCCCTACCCCTGCTCTCTCTCTCTCTCCCCAGCACCCTTTCTCCATATACAGCAAGTGTGAAACAGTGTTTTTTATTAATTAGCAGCAGGGTGTAACATCTCCCTGCATTATCTCTTTCACTTTCAGCTGTGACAGTTTGCAGCACACATAGGAGTAATTTCAACCGTGGGAGGGGGCGGCCTCTAGTGGCCACAGGCGCACATAACAGAGGTGAGGTGCAGCCTTAGCCTTTATTATATAGAATAATTTTATGTATTTTTTTTTTTATAATTTTCCTTTATTAAAGAACACATGCAAAACTGTATTCAAACAAGATACAAATGCAAAGCTTAACTTGTTCTAAAAACAGTAATCGCCCTTTAAGGGTTGATGCACAATTGCTTGTATGAACCTACTATGTATGTGCCCAGACAGCAGACACATGTCTATGCATACTGGCATGATTCTCCCACCTGCAAGCAGAATGAATGCTTGCCGTTATCAAAATAATAGCTTTTGAAGAACCACCAGTGAAACCTGACCCATTTCATTCATGGAATATTAGCTAACAAACTTAAAACTAACTTTCTAACTGCTATGATCTTGACGCAATAAATGAATTAATATCAGGCTATTTGGTCAGGAAGTCAGTAATAAGTCTCTCATCTCCCATATCTCCCTGCCACTCTTCAGCCCTTGTTGGACTATAACTCCCAGCATGATATACAAGTCATCTTGGGAAACACAGAATATATGCCAGTCTAGTTGATGACATGCTGTCAATTGAAAGCACATTCAGACTGAGACATCTGAAACTCTAGAGTCACTGTAACATTCTGTCATCAGTTAAAAATGAGGCTTAACTAGCTCTTAATTAATACAATATGTACGGCATTGTGTGGTATTTACTTTTCTCTAGAGTCTGACATCCAGGCTCAAATTTCAAAAGCAAATACAAATAATGGAGGGGCAGTTATTCTACGGGTAAAGCTTTAATCACATTCAGCTGATATGGCGCTAAGTAGACCTTTAACATATCTGATACTGAATTTTAAACATAATCGCGGGTCAGCAACTTTACTTGAGAATTAAATCATAATCCATAGATGTCCTAATGGAGCAATAAACTATGTAGGATTAAAACCTCTAGCACTGTGTCTCTGTCCTCCCTATAGTCCTGAAAAGGCACTTCATGTAATAACCTCACCATAATTATAAGAACCATGGGGGTCCCATACCTCAGATCCTCACAGTTTGGGAGAAACTCACCATTAATAATGCCTGCTGTCACGTGATGCTTCAGCAGCAGTAAGGAAACGTGGGCTTCAGCTGTGGCTCCAAGCCATACCACTAATTGTGCCTTATTTCAGGAAAAACAATTCTATATCTTCAGCAAGAATCTTCAGCAATTATTTGACTGGGAATGTTTCAATGACAGTCTTTTACAGTGGCGTAACGGGGGGTAGAGCATGTGCCCTGAGCACCAAGATGGGGGAGCCAGGAGCATGGAGAGAAGGCACTAGGAGGCCCCATAGTAGCAAGCTGCCACATTTCAGCGCCGCCATCCTTCACCAACCACCACCTTGAGAAAACCGGCAGTGCAATATCACTTCCCCCTCAGCACATATCGTTATATACAGCTGAGATCGCAGTTCTATCTTACAGCTCAAGGCACACATGCTGCTTCCGGGAATCAGAATGACTGCTCTAGGAGGGCATTACAGTTTTCAGGGCATCTAATTTTCATGTCTAAACAGGACTTTGTAGACGACCAAACAATTGTCACTATTCAATTGTTGTTTGGGTGCACATGTATATCTTACATGTCGCGCCCAGACAGGGTTTAGCTCCTGCTTTAGGGGTCCAAAGCGCCGAATTTGCACACATTTTTTCTCGCGCCTCCTGAGGCTGCAAGAAAAAAAAAGTGTCTTCCATGGCTGCTGGGTGCCCGAACGGCAAAACAATTGAATTGCTGCCGTCAAGCACCATCTAGTGGTGGCCACAAGAAAAATAACTGAATTGCCCTCCTCTAATGTCATATAGGGGTACTGGGGCTGGAAAGTGGCTTACCACGGTAAGGTCAGTACATTTTGTCCTTTTAAGATGCATTTTGCCATTTTTCTTTTTAGACAGCCTTTGAGTCTCAGAAGGTTACTGGATTGTTAAAAAAAAAAAAAAAAAAACGCAACTAAACTTAATTTCACACACTATCAGAATGCCTAATGCTTCTGAGGTCTAGGTGTGGAAGTTCTCTTTAACTTTCCATTGCACAACACAACTTCTTTATTTGCCCTGGACGCCATCTAAACTCTCTATGACTATGCTTTTTTAAGCTCCATTAAAACGCATTTGTAGATGTTTCAGTGAAGATGTCTGGTAAGAAGAACTTGCGCACAGATGACCCTCGCATTGCTCTGTATTTGCTGTGTGTGTGCCTCATGGGATTGATCCACTGATTTGTGCCTGTTCTTATGGTTTTGTTTAGGAGATGTAGCATACTGGCTCTGTTATATTCTCTCTCTTCATCAATTTGCCTCAGTTATGCAGACCTTGATTAACACTGCTCTGTTACTCCACTGACATACTATGTACTTAGTAAGGTTCCTGTTTACACGCTTGTTTGTTGTGTTTGACATGTTTAAATAAAAAGAACTAAAAGCAGCTGACTGAAGCATGGGGAGATCATGCCTATAAACATTAATCAATTTGGAAATTGGGACACTTTAGGCCACACCCATTATCTGCCCTGGGAACGACTAGTACACTGCGTTGAGGTTTCTAAAGTGTAAAGCACTGCTCTTTAATTAGGAAGCTGTGGGGCAGATGTATTAAGCCTGGAGAAATGATAAAGCAGTGATAAGTGAAAGGTGATAACGCACCAGTCAATCAGTTACTAACTGTCAATTTTCAAACCCATAGTGATTGGCTGGTGCGTTATCACCTTCCACTTATCACTTCTTTATCACTGCTTTATCAATTCTCCAGGCTTAATACATCTACCCCCTGTCTCTGTTTTGCTATGGCCATGTTTTAGAATTGGGACTATGGGGGTCATTCCGAGTTGATTGCTCGCTAGCAACTTTTTGCAGCGCTGCGATCAGATAGTCGCCGCCTATTGGGGAGTGTATTTTCACTTTGCAAGTGTGCGAACGCTGTTGCAGCCGACGGCACGAAAAAGTTTTTTGCAGTTTCTGAGTAGCTCTGGACTTACTCAGCCGTTGCGATCACTTCAGTCTTTTTGGTCCCGGAATTGACGTCAGACACCCGCCCTGCAAACACTTGTACACGCCTGCGTTTTTGCAAACACTCCCAGAACACGGTCAGTTGACACCCATAAATGCCCTCTTTCTGTCAATCACCTTGCGATCGACTGTGCGAATGGATTCTTCGTTAAATCCATCGTCCAGCACCGATCCTCTTTGTACCCGTACGACGCGCCTGCGCATTGCAGTGCATAATCATGCGCAGTTTTGCCGAGATTTAACCTGATCGCAGTGCTGCAAAAAGTTGCTAGCGAGCGATCAACTCGGATTGACCCCCTATATGGACTCACAAAAATGCGCTTAGTAATAAACCCTCTAAACATTTTGAGCAGGTCTCACATTAGATGTAACCCCTGGAACATACAATGGAAGAACTAAGACTTTTTAAATGAATATGAGAAGGATAAAGAAGAAGCCGGTTTCCTATCTAAAAGTGACAAAAGACCTTTACAAAGTTTTGTAGAGTTGACTACTGAACATCCCAGAACAGAAATGGCTCTGTATAATGTTGAGAAATCGCCTTTAGCAAGTGTCTTTCGCATTTGTTTCGTCATCAGTTTGTCCATAAGCTCAAGAAAATGTCTAGTAAAAAATGCTACAATCACGGCAATTTCTAAGCAACAGGATGGGTCCAACTGACAGCTCATACTGACGTCATCTACACATATGAAACAGCTGAAACGTGCACCAGTAAAAGCAAGTTTGATAATGGACATTTTGTCTACATAACCACTTTCAGCAACGAAAGCCAAGATTTGACATACTGTGAGCAAAATATAAAAACACAGTACCTAATATGGGCCTGGGATGAGCAACTGTGCTCATAAAATGTCTTCAGTTTTATCTTTAGAGGGGGTAGACAGTAAAACATACACATTATTTTACAAGCAGAGTGCTTTTCAAAACGTAGACTTATTGTTCTCTGTAATTTTCTTTGTAAAAAAAAGAATGACATTTATAAAAGCACGCATTGCAAGTTTCCATTGCCTTGCTTCAATATCGGAATCTTGTTGGTCAAGAAATTACTACCCTCCCCAGGGGTGGTCTTCAGTATGCCGCCGGCCGGGATACCGGTGCTGGGATCCCAACCGACGGCATGCCGACACATATTCTCCCTCTTGGGGGTCCATGACCCCCCTAAAGGGAGAATAAATAGCGTGGTGCATGCAGCGCGCCACCGTGCCCGGGGCGAGCGCAGCGAGCCCGCAAGGGGCTCAATAGCGCTCACCCAGCTGTCGATATGCCGGCAGTCGGGATCCCGGCGCCGGTATGGTGGCCCCCGGGATCCCGGCCGCCGGCCACTCATACTGCACCCCTCCCCAAGTCTGCATGCTTCTCCATCTCTTACAAATTAGCAATTACAGTTGTGCTATGACAATCTCTTTAAAGGACTATGAAATCTGACCTTTTTCTTGAACCTGGGTGTGTTTTTTTGTAATGCATTTTTTGCTTTTCATGGAGGAAATCGGTTTTGTTGCTTTTTGCTTTGTTTTAAATACAAAAACCTTATATCTAATTAGAAAAGTCAAGTATGTCCAGGTGTGCAGTATATCGGTCTCAGGAGAATTTCCCCTAGACCAAAATACTGTACTGTGAAAGACTGTAACACTGCCATTTTGGAACTACAGAGCGGAGATTATAGCTCCTACTGATTGGTTTTACCAAACCATCAAGCATATCAGCAAGTCCTAAGCCAGTCACATACAGTAGTTATTCAATACGATCGCTGAACACCCGTATTATTGACCAACTTTGTCACAGGCAGGATGACATTACTGCAAGGTAACAATGCCTGGGGTCCATTTATTTTGGATGAACTCACACAAATGTGGTCACTGGCAGAAGATCTTCTGACCAGAGGTAGATCTGACATCATCAAACATCTCTGTACATAGGGGGTGATTCAGAATGATCGTAGATGTGCTAAATTTAGCACATCTACGATCAGCTTCCCAGACATGCGGGGGGACGCCCAGCACAGGCCTAGTCCGCCCCGCATGTCAGGCCCTACCTCGTCGTACAAGTACAAAAGCATCACACAGCGGCAATGCTTTTGTACTGTAGGAGTAGCTCCCAACCAGTACTCGTCGCTGCTCGGGTCACAGCAGCTGCGTGTGACGTCACGCAGCCGCCGTGGCCTGCCCCCCCCGTGGCCTGCCCCCCCAACGGTACAAAAGCACTGCGGCGCTGGCGCATGCGCACTTCAGACCTGATCGCTGCTGTGCAATCGCTGAAGTTGTGGCAGATATAACATGTGCAGAGAGAGTTAGATTTGGGTGGGTTATTTTGTTTCTGTGCAGGGTAAATACTGGCTGCTTTATTTTTACACTGCAGTTTAGATTTCAGTTTGAACACACCACACCCAAATCTAACTCTCTCTGCACATGTTATATCTGCTCCCCCACCTGCAGTGCAACATGCTAACAAATTTGCTGCTGCGATCAACTCTGAATTAGGTCCTATATTTTTATGAAGGTATTAAGTGTGGGTGCGTTGTGTGCAAGTTACCAATATATTTCTGCACCATGGCCCTTACATCCCAATGTTTGAATACAAAGTATCAAGTTAGGGGTGTGTCCATGTCATGGAGAGCGCACAGGGCTAGGCTGTCCATTAACCCGCTTGGGTCCCCTACGATAATTCTGTTAAATCTGTGGCTGCTCTACGTGGACATGCTTCCCTAATTTCCAGTCCAATCAGGACAAAACAGTCGTTACAGCAGAACAGAGCTCCAAATTGGGACTGTCCCACTGCAATCGGGATGGTTGGGGGGTATACCTTGGTCCACGCACTACCTATGTCCACCACTGCTGTGTTCAATACCTTAGCTGCAGGATTTGTGATAATCGCAGTGGCTGCCTAGCAACATCTCTACAAATATAGATTTGTCCATGTAGAAGTAGCAGATGTTCAGTAAGACACGTGTTTGTATTACTCACCATGGATTTTATTTTACTTTTACATGAAACTATAGACAAGGTTGGTTCATGTCTTAGTAGTATGACAGCAGAGCACGCAGTGTGATCTATGTCTGTTTAATTCCAACTTTGTTTTATTATGCAGACATAATTAAATGCACTTTCAAGGCCAACTTTTCTCTGCTCTGGGACAAACTTGCACAACCTTTTTCACCTGTCCCTGGAAAAAAACAACCACTCTGGCATGGCCAGCTGGCTGCGTACATGTGCGTTTGCCTTATCCTGTCTGTTGTTGCAAACGACAAGACTCACAGACATAAAGAGCTCGCCCCAAGGGTTGTACGTTTCAGCCAGCTTGAGGAGAATGTATTCTTTTATGCAATAAGAGATGGAATTGTGCCACCGTCAGACACCACAAAAGTGTTGCAATCATAAGATTGCCATGAAGGAACTTTCACTGAAAGAGTCATTCAGAGAGATATAGGCGTCAACAGAGTAAGTAATTCTGAAATCAATCACCGGATAGGTTTTGACAAAACCACATGGAGACACATCCTGAGGATCTAACACAACATACTTATCTATGAGGGAGGATAGCTGTTTAGAGGATAACATGAAGGAAAAGGAATACAGTACACTGCCTTTATTTGACCCCATACATTAACAGAGAGCTGGCAAGATAGTAAAGTAATCACTGAGTTGTTACAGAGATGCGGAGTTACCCTCATTATTATTATTATCCTTTGTTTATATGGCGCCACAAGGGTTACGCTGCACCCAATTACAGAGTACATAAGCACATAATCAAAACAGGAAAACAGTGACTTACAGTTGAAGACAATATAGGACAAGTACAGGGTAACTAAACATAACTACACCAGTAGACGACACTGAGGTAAGTATCAGGGTGGCCGAAAACTGCAGGATTTGGGCAGTTGAGGATTATTAAAGTAAGGGTTAGGATGAGATTTGGCTAGGTTTGGTAAAGAAGTGGGTCTTAAGAGCCTGTTTGAAGTTCTGAAGAGAGGTGGAGAGTCTGAGGGGGAGAGGTAGAGAATTCCAGAGGAAGGGAGCAGCACGTGAAAAATCTTGGAGATAGGAGTGGGAGGAAGTAATCCGTAGGCAGGAGAGTCGGCGTGCATTAGCAGAGCGAAGAGGACGGGTGGGAGAGTAAAGGGAGATAAGGTCAAAGATGTAAACGGGAGAGGAGTGGGTGAGTGCTTTATATGTGAGTGTGAGAAGTTTCAATTAGATACCCTTATGGTGAAAAAGAATCCAGGCACACGTCAGTACATATTATGATATTACCGCACCAGCAAGAAGCATGTTCACGCTGGGTTTTGCTGCGCTAGCCAGAAGGAAAGGACACAAGCAGAATCCACTTCTCTTCTACTGCTGAGGAACGTCACATCTAGAGACATCCCCAGCGCAGGGAGGAGTCTCCCAGCCAGCCCACAGTGAGCCAAGCGGATGTGTGTCGCCCAATGCAGGTGAAGACCTCAAACTATAAAGATACAATTATAATGGAATATTTATTTTTTACGCTTTTTACTATTTTTTTTATGTAGAGTTCTTTGCTCATAAATGAGTGTTATAATTTTGGTTAATAGTTGAATAATTTTTTTCTGATGAGCCATATTTTATAACTCACTGATGGTAACTTATGACTGTAATAAGATGTGTATTGCAAAAGCCATTTTATTCTGATCAATCCCCTACTGAAGACATACATTATCATAAACACAGAAATGTTGCTTGTAGATCTGGTTACTGTCTTTGTAGAAACAAATACCAGTCCATCGAAGTACTGTTTCTCCCCAACTAGCAACACATATCAGAGCGGGAAATATCAGCTAGGTGGTACCCTATGTACGGATACAGTGAGGATACTAAGTACTGCAGATTATACAAAGGTGAGGTATGTATCATTGTGCCACAATAACAAATGGGAATGTTTAGTTTGCAGTATGTATTATCAACTATCAAAATACTGACAATCAATGAAGGCAGGATGGTGTAGAACCCGGCATGCCAATATGTCAGCATTACAACTTTAAACATGATGGGAAAGCATGTTTACAATGCTACACATTGCATTAGTAACATGTCAGCATGCCGACTGACATCAAGCTGCCCTCCTTCTGACCTTTCATGGTCGATAATCTTACTACATCCCTATTCACTAGGGTTATGAAGGGTTTACAATGTGGCGCTGTTTTTTCCTAAAAATTATAAAAATACACTTAAAATATTAGGTAAAAGTTTGATAATCATCTGTGAAATTACCATAATAAATGTCACAAGTAAAATTCACCAGTGATGCCACATTTTTCTTCAGTGGAATAATATCCACAACACCTGTTAGCTAGGATAGTTTTCTTTTTTTCTAGGAAGTCTTATGGATGACATAACACAAATGTAAATAGAAGAGTTGTCATCATCATTATCCAAGTACAGACAATTTGGACGCAGTAGTCTACAGAAGTTATGAGCCGTGGCCTGATTGAGCCACGCCTGACCTTATGCAGGCCACAAATGTTACTGCGGTCACTATGTTGCTTGCTACCTCCAGTACTAACATTCTAAATAGTATTATAATCAGTACTTTTCAGGGGTCATCAAGACACCACTATAATTTCTCTTTCTAAAGGTCATATTATCCTATACAAAGTAATTAGTAGGGATTTTTGGTTGTTGTACTGCCGTGCCCCAAATACCTCAAATATGGCACTACAAGGACCAGAATGCTGGTCTTCACTGGCTTTTTGCAGTGTGCTGGGGGAAGTTTTGGGGTGTTTTCTTCTTGTAAAGATCATATCTTCGGCTGTCTCATATAATGTGGATATTGTACTCATAAGGAGGCTGCATGTCAGAACCAGAACGTTAATATGAGCTGCCAAAATGCAAAAAAAAAATTCCCTGAAGCCTTGAACAAAATTCCATACTGCTAAGGTTTGGCACTTCAAAAAAAAAAAAATATGTTTGTTAATGTATCACCCGGTGATAGCTTTCAGCAGTAGGGAGGGCTTGGTATGCCCCATAAGTAGGAATTTACATGTTTTAGACAGGAGCAGACTTCGTTATGGTGAAATGTCCCCTATGATATCACCAAGTTGAATTGAAAATTTGTAGATGTTCCCAAAAAAGCTCCATCTAAGTGGTGGTCACCATCAAATAATGTTTATGAAGAATGGTCACCA
Organism: Pseudophryne corroboree; assembly: GCF_028390025.1. Lineage (NCBI taxonomy): Eukaryota > Metazoa > Chordata > Amphibia > Anura > Myobatrachidae > Pseudophryne > Pseudophryne corroboree. The sequence continues at coordinate 160,012,589 of NC_086452.1, read as the reverse complement.
GTGTCTTTGGCTGGTACTTACATAACTGATAGATACAACAGATACTGGCGGATGTGACCATGAACAGTAATACAAATAAATAACTCTGGAAGGTTTAAAATGATCTTTTGTATAAACTTCCAATAATACTGCACCACGTTGCAATGTTTGCTCAAAGTATTCAGATGTCTTATTGACATACAGCTGAGATACGGCAGAAATAGTACATGAACGTAATCTTCTTCCCATAAACCGAGAGGGACACATTTTGACAGGGAAACAACATTTACTCATAACTTACTCATTCTACACTGCTCTTCCAATACACATAAATATTTAACAACGAGGAGGCCAGTATTCAGAACAGCTTCATTATAATTCCTTTCTTCTGAATCACCTACGCAAGGTTACTCATGCAACAGCTCCAAGTTCCAGGCTCACTCCAGACAGATGGAAGACAAATGTGTGGTATGTCAGAAACCACGCTCACTTCAGAGTACATAATATTAAACATGAATTAAAGTGCTCTTTTCTATGTTTCCAGTGCAAGATCATCTCACGTGTGACCTGAAGATGAGTCAGTAGTGTTTCATGAGACGTGTAATTGATGAAAGGGCAAACATGTTGGCCTGTAGGCAAATCAATGCCATACACCTTTCTATGCAGCAGCTCCTGTTTTTACTGGGAGCACATAATTCGTGGGTTAAGATGGCAACATTAGCAGGCCTTAACAAAAAGGGCAGTGGGAGGAACCGGGAAGATCTGGCTGTTCCTTGCGAAGTGCAGAATTAAGAGCACGAATTTCCTTTTGCAGGATGAGGTTGTTTAAAACTGTTTTAAGGCAATTTTAGCATCAGTGCCCACTGCTAACAGATGTTACAAAAATAAACATCTAAGTAAATGGGTTTTTTTCTGGTTTTATTTTAATATCCATTTTCAGAAATGCCAGTCCCGATAAACAAAGGCCACAATTGACTAAGGTAGGATGCAGAAGGGTTGTCTACTGGAAATTACTGGAGAGCAGGCAACAGCATTCCTCTCTGGAGTAGGTAGGGGGGTGTAGCTGTAGCATGCTGGGAACATAACCATGTCACAGTGGGTGTACCCAAGTCCACTGGTGGGCATTTTTTTTAGAAAGCAACACTGAAAAGATTACCAAACCACCGCAAATCAGGACAATTCACTGAAATTAGGACTGTCCCGCGGAGTTCAGGAGGGATGGGAGGAATGAAAATGTATCATAGGAGTGATGTGCAGGGCAAAAAGCTATATAGTACGGTCCCACTAGTGTATGAATTATTAGTGTGCATTCTTATGAATGTCAGCCCACATAATGGATACCTCAACTGTGTGCAAGTGAGAGGTGCTTTATAAAATGGAAAATACATTTAGTAACCTTATTGTCCATACATTTCTCTCAAGTCAATAGACTGGTATAACTCACTCTTTACAGAGAAGTCCATTGTTCTGCATATTTGGATCTGATAACCTGAATGGGAGCTGCCAGGGAACTTGCACAGCTGTCTAAATTGTAATGTCAGCTCTAGGCTTCAAGGGAAGATAGCCCCCTGGTGGCCACATTCATCATGTTGATTGTATACTGCCTTTGGGTCTGATTCTGAGTGAATAAAGAAAGAGCAAGTAACTGTGCACCTTGGTAAAACCATGTTGCACTGCAGATGGGGCACATATAAAATGTGCAGGGAGATTTAGATTTGAGAGGGGCGTGTCCTAACTGAAATCCAGGTGCATCACTACCCTTGGTGACACTTCATGTGCACGGCGCTAAAAGGGGGCATGGCTTTGCTGGAAGGGGGTGTGGCCTCACGGCCCAACCCCAGTTTTGGGAGATGCTGGGCTGCTCCCCGGAGACTGTCTTTGTAATATCGGCTCCTACACTGTGACAGGACCTGAGTGCTGCATGTAATGTTACAGTGCAGCACCTGGCTTCTGTCACTGAGGAGGAACCAGCTTTTTGGTGTCACCCCCACAGTGACGCCACTGCTGAAATCTATATTGCTTTGTAAGAATAAGGGTGGGAACACATTAGGTCGATGGGCAATCGGAGCAATGGTCAGGGCAATTTTATGTTCGCCCCAGACCATCCCTGATTGCCTGTACACACTAGCCTGATGAAATGAACGACGGAACAATACCTTGTTCTGTCCTTCATCACACTACACCGGGTCACGTGTTGCAGGAGCGCACAATCCTGCGTACACACTGCGCAATGTAAATGATGTGTCAATGCGATACGGCAAATCATCCTGACACCGTACATGTGTGTACCCACACTTAAGCTGCTGTCCAGCATTTGTGGGCTACATGCAAAAGCAGGCAATTTGTGTACATGAAAAAGCTGGTGTAATAGGAATAGGAAGCGGAGAACACCTAGAACTGTAGTCACATAATGAACAAATGACCTTGTGATGCAGAATTATTGTCCCACTGATAAAATATGATACTTGGTGAGTTTGAATAATGTTATAGCTCATCATCTAATAGCTAAAATTAAAGGGGTAATTCAGCTCTGATCGTAGATTTGCTAAATTTAGCACATCTACGATCAGTTTCTCAGACATGTGGGGGGACGCCCAGCATGTCTGGCTCTAACACAAGGGTGCAAAAGCATCACACAGCGGCGATGCTTTTGCACCTGGCGAGTAACTCCCTGCCAGGCCACTACAAGTCACGCCCCGGGTCGCAGTGGCTGCGTGTATCGTCATGCAGCCACAGCGGCCCGCCCCAGCAATGGTCTGGACACACCTCCGTTTTCCGGGCCGCACCCCACCAATGGCGTTTTAATGCCGTTGGCACACCCCCTCCCTCCCCACAACCGACTCTGACTGTCAATCAGGCAGAGGCGATCGCAGCCCTGAGATGCTTTTAGCATCTCACTGGGCTCTCGAGGTGCGCACACACAGTGTGGGATTCAGATTACATAGGGATTCAGACTGCAATCAATGCCGCTATAGCAATCCAGTCAGAATTAGGCCGTAAGCTTACAACAGTAAGCATGGGGTGGATAAAGCAAACAAGTGCAACAAAACAACTACAGGACTGCACGGCATATTAATAAATACAACAACAGTGCCAAGATATGGAAGGATGTTTGGACAATAGGGCCTTGGTGACAAATAGAGTAAAAATATATATATATATATATATATCTCAAGCTTGCCTCTGACTCCTCTTTAATTCTGATGGCTAACGTCCAGCAAAAGTCACTGCGCAGACCTCATGATAATTCACATAAACACACAATACAGGCTGATACTGATTCAATTTACATTTCAGTTTTATTACCCTGGTACAATGCAGTATAGAAATATTGATTCTGATTCCTGCTTAATTCACTTCTTAAAACAAGCGTGGAAAATTATATTAAATATAGTAGAGAAAATGTCTGCAAACTACACATAACCCCTTCTTAACTAAAACAAGTATAACCGTACTCATCCACAGATCCTCAATACACCTATATTGAGGGGTATGAATAAGCTTTGCTCTGCCAGCACCGAGAGCTAAGCTTATTCATGGGTGTGGTATGCTTGACCAGCGGTCAGCATATCGACACCGGGATCCCGGAAGCGGAATCCCGGCGGGATGGGACACACACACACACACACACAACAAGCCCCTTGCGGGCTCGATGCGTTAGTCCCTGTTAGTCAGCATGCCGAACGTCGGGATTGTGAGGGAGCAAGATATAGGGGGATGTTATGTGACCATCTGTCTTTTGACCGCCGGTCACATGAATACATCCCCTGAGAAAAAACGTCTACTCAAATCTCCCACACTCTGTGTTCTAAATTATGAAGACTTGGCAACGACAATCAGATTTAAATTTACATTTCCTGCCACCCAATTTTTCTGTGCCACCTTATAACGCACCCTACATTTAAAAATTAAGCAAATTTAACTCATTTTAGTTTGGTCTAAGTACCATGTCTACATGGTGGCATCTGCAAAATGTTGACATGAGAAAATGTTGCCATATGATCTGTATACATTGTCAAAATGCCAACAATACAAATGTTAGGGTTCAACATTTCAACATGTTGACTTTATGGCAGTATACACATGTTCCAAGTCAACATGGTGCATGCCGACATGGAGTATTTGTCGACATGATGGAGTCTAGATTATGACTGTTGACTTCATACGAACCCCCTCTGCTGCTCTAGGCCTCAGCCTACGGGGGCATATGTAATAGTGTCCGAGTATGGCGGAGATGCGGGATGCCGGCGGTTCTCAGCCATTTTGCCTTGTAAATGATTGGACCCTATTACATATGCCTCTATGTGTTTTTTCATTAACCTGGACCCAATGACAATTGGATATCAGTAAGCAGCCATCAGTTGATATCCAGCATCAAGAAAATTCCTATATGAGGAATGGATTTATATATCTAGAACTGTTTGAGATTCCTATTATACCAGATCCAGGTTTCCACGTGTGCTTTATTTTCTCCACATGTGAGAAACAGGCCAGATTTTCTGCTGTGAACAGCACTGAAATATAGCTGTAGTAGCCCAAGTGGCAACAAAATATAAATGGTTCCCACAGCAACATAAACTGTCAGGGGCATAGAAAGTAAGACTATGGGGGAATTCAATTAGCTGCATTAAATTCTTCCACAGAAAAAAAATTGCTGTTCGTGTTTTTTCTTACCCTTATGTTTTAATGCAATGCCCCTATTTATTCGCTGAAAATATTACCCAATTTCGTGCGAAAACACATAAGATCGTGTATAAGATCCTGGATACAGATGTTTTCACTATAGCGGTTATGAAAAACGTCACTTATTGTGGATTTTGTTTCTCCTGCCTTAGGGCAGGTGAAACAAAATCACAGATAATGCCGCCTATTGGCTTCAACTGAATTAATCTCCGGGGATCAACTGAATTACCCCTTATGGGTCTGTTGCAGAGTTTAATGCAACAGTTTTTCAGTTGGATATTGTGTCCTTTTGCAATGCACATGGGGGGTAATTCCAAGTTGATCGCAACAGGATTTTTTATAGCAATTGAGCAAAACCATGTGCACTGCAGGGGAGGCAGATATAACATGTGCAGAAAGAGATAGATTTGGGTGGGTTATTTTATTTCTGTGCAGGGTAAATACTGGCTGCTTTATTTTTACACTGCAAATTAGATTGCAGATTGAACACACCCCACCCAAATCTAACTCTCTCTGCACATGTTATATCTGCCTCCCCTGCAGTGCACATGGTTTTGCCCAATTGCTAACAAAAATCCTGCTGCGATCAATTTGGAATTACCCCCATGCTCCAGAGTTGGGCGTATGCAAGTACAAGTCATACAAATCCAGTGGTGGCTCCTAACATCTTGGACGAGGGGGGAGGTTTTGCAGTCCGAATACAGAGTCGCTGCGCCTGCCAGGTCCACAGGACATGCACACAAACACCGGCTTCTAGGGACTGCATCAGCTGCAGCCCCAGAGCTGTCAGAAAGGCAGAGGAGTGGCTTCCTACTGGGAGACCTCTGTTAATCATTGCCCGGACTGGCAGTCCCAGGGTGAGAAAACACCTCCACCTGTGACTGCCAGTCCTGTGTGTGATTAGCAAACAGTACTTCCAACGGGAAGTCACTGCCAGTGAATCCCGTTTACTAGCTCACTGGGGATGGTGGATATTACTAGGGGAACTCAGGCACATTTTCACTTGCGGCTGAAGGGATGTAACTGGGAATTTGCACGTAAGCAAATTTCAGAGAGATAAGGTAGGCAGAAAAGCAAACTATCCTATGTGTAACTACTCCTGTTTTTAGACAAATCCTTTGCACCAGGGATAGGGCTGATGCAACTCCGCACTGATGATGAAGACTATTAAACCAAGCATACGGATGGCGACAGTCTGACCACAGAGATACATACAACTTTGCATACTGTACAGGTGAATATACACATTTAATTTCGCACACGCAATCAGGAACTATTACAACAGACTTGTGTTCAGCTATGCATCCTGCCCCATTCTGTGCACTGCAACTCATGCTAGACACTTACCAATGGTTGCGTCATAGAAGTAATTATTTTCTGCCTTATTGACAGGTCCAACTTAAGGCTGTATTGAAAGGTTTATAAAAAAAAAAAAAGCAGCAAAAAGACCCGTGGAACGCTTCAGATTCTCTTCTCTGAGGAATGTGAAAACAAAGGATGGTAAAGTAATTAACTTTGTGTGGATACAGTTTATCATTTTTGATAGATCTGGGTTTTTTAAGTAAGACTGAAAACCACCCTCCCAAACATTATCTGCTTCCTTAAATAGAGTGCTATGACTGACAGCTCACCCCATATTAATGACCAGGAAAACCAAGCTGTCAATAGCACAGCCTAAATGGGGACAGGGTATAACTCACTTTGACACTAAAGGTTGTTGTAGGGATATACTTAAATCCTTAAATGCCGAAGAGGGCAGGAGCCGTGAAATGCTTTGCAGGCCTTTGAGTTATAAAAAGAAATCTAATGCAAGTCAAACCCTAAGGCAGCACAAGCATCAAACACTAATACCACCTCCCTAGGGGATGCATTCAATATCCCGGTTGTCGGGATCCTGGCACCGATATCCTGTCCATGACACCCCTGGAGGGAGAATAAATAGTGTGGCGCATGTAGCATGCCACCGTGCGCAGCGAGCCCGCAAGGGGCTCTTTTGCGCTCGACCCGCTGCCGGCATCCCGGCGCACGGCATCCCGCGGTCGGGATTCTGACCGCCGGGATGACGACCGCCGGTATATAGATACCAACACCCTGCCTAGTATACTGTACTACCTGCCTAGTATACTGTACTTCCTGCCTAGTATACTGTACTACCTGCCTAGTATGCTGTACTACCTGCCTAGTATACTGTACTACCTGCCTAGTATGGTGTACTACCTGCCTAGTATGGTGTACTACCTGCCTAGTATACTGTACTTCCTGCCTAGTATACTGTACTACCTGCCTAGTATGCTGTACTACCTGCCTAGTATACTGTACTACCTGCCTAGTATACTGTACTTCCTGCTACCTGCCTAGTAGAACCTTGTGCATTCATTGAAGAATTCATACTGCACCTCTAGGCAGGATGCAACTCTCTCTAGTTGTTCCAAAACGTTTTGAGTCTGGGGAGGAGTGCATTCTATAACAGCAACTCCTTATATAACACACACACAACAGCAAGTAAATACAAATATGTTATGTCTCCTGACCGCCACTCACATAACTACATCCCGAAGAAACATCTGTAACCAACACCATCCACGCACACTCCTACTACCTTCTGAGCCTGGATATACAGATGTGTCCTTTTGTATCTTTGCCATCGCTGTAGTATGCCATGACATACATACTGTGAAAAAGTTCCCGCTAGCGGGCGAGTGCACTGGTTTCATACATGCAATTCCATAGGATTCCGTAGCGTGACATACTGTGTTATTGGGGTGCCTGGCAATTTGCATGCCGAGATCCTAGCACACATTTGCAGCGTCTGCGGACACATCTGTAAAGTGCAGCAAGTTATATTGACCCTGTATGTGTGAGGGGTGGCTATTTCGTTACATTAAGCTCCCTTTTCCTTTTTTACAAAGATGTATTCAGACCTTGTCGGAGGCAGAACTTGCATGCCTTTACTTTTCCATCTTTAGAATAAACAGTCGACTATAATTAAGGCACTGCTTTAGAGGCAAGCGGCACAATGTGAGAGGTACTATACAAATCTGAAATGCCTGAGGAAGTGGAAGTCCTCGGAAAGTAATTATCTTATCATAAAAATGTCGGAATGAAAATGTTAAAAACCATATAATAGGGGTTTTATCCCCATTTTGACCCTTAACTATTTCACTGCCAGTGGGGTCATCCCACAGTGAAAAACAAAGCAGGGAGCTGTAAAATGATTTTCTATCTGCAGGGCATATTCACTGAACGTCATTTTAGGCAAACACAGAGCACAATTATGCTCAAATTGACTTTCAAAGGCTTAAACACTGGTAACGTAAATGCTTAGGGATGAATAATGTGTGTATTGTGTGACATTAACAGATGCGCTTATCACATATATATATATATATAATATGTGTGTATATGTGTGTGCTTGTGTGTGTGTGTGTGTATGAATATAGTCTAGAGATGAGCGGATTCGGTTTTACTCGGTTTTACTCGGTTCTCAAAACCGAACCTTATTGGCTATCCAAAACACGTGACATCCGCGAGCCAATTAGATGCCGTTTTGAGAACCGAGTAAAACCGAGTAAAACCGAACCCGCTCATCTCTAGAATATACGCTGATGACTATAACCCCGATGTATATCCTGGGTGTTTCCACAAGTCATGTAATATATAGAGACCATCTGGTTATAACTACAGCCTTACCAAGATATATTGTTTAAGAAATCGAAAAGGATTGCTAGGTCAGCAGTGTGTATTTAGGGGTGAAAAGAGGTAAAATGGAAAAATCTCTTAACTTCAGTCATTTTTAAAGGGATTAGAAGTAAGACACTTGCAATAAACAGTAAGTAACATAACAGCAGAACCAGTATACTGTCCAACAATTTATTGGAGAGACCAATGTTATTCCCTTCCTTTCACAGGTCTGGTCTTCAGTTCCCTGCTTTCTGCATAAAACATTGAGCTCCTATGCCCTCCGGGAACTCGGCTGGCTAAAAACGTCATGGAATACCAGTCATGGAGACTCAATATCGTTTGATAGGCAATTAGGGCAATTTCAACCTAATTGCTATGAAACTGCAGCATGTATAGATCCAAGGAAGACAGCCAGTCCAGATCAGCATCAGATGTCAGTGGGGACAGAAGCTAAATTCATTTAGACAATGACAACATCTGATCATGTATGTGATCACAATCTGACCACATTACTGGCGACCTGTCCTGTTCAGACCTAGTACCTAATAGTCATATCTACCAGAGATGATAAGACCTGTATAATAATAATAATAATTATACCTAAGGCCGAATGTAACTAATGACGCACGAGTTCGGCCTCCTTGCGTTATGCCAGACGAACTCGGACGTTTTTAAAAAGGGGCAATCACTTACAAGGCATGGTTTTGCCTTGTAAGTGACTGCACCTTTAAAAAAAGTCTGAGTTCGGCCAGCATCCTTCACGGCCGCCAAACTTGGTTGTCATTACATCCGGCCCCAATAGTCCACTTTATGGCCAGCTTTAATTGAGCCGTCCGCTATGTTTTGAAGATCCGGGGATCCGAGCTGGCTGGGCTGCCCTTAATCAGCGGAAGCAATTGCGGAGTGGCTGCTTCCGCCGGACCGCATCGGCTGCTGTGTGAAGGAAGCTCCGGGACTGCTACTCCTGGTTAGTTACTGCTCTCCCTCCCTGCTGGCCGTGTCAATGTGGAGTGCTCTGCTGCGGCTAGGAGTCTAATTTCACCGCTGTTTGTTCTACCCTTACCGGGACAGACCACCCCTCCCCTCTACCGACATTTATATACCTGCTATCCGACAGGTTTGTCCCGTTCCGACACTGCCAATCCGACTTTTTTAAAAGTCAGATTGACATTGTCGGAAATGGGGCTATAACCTGTTGGGTTTGGCTGTGCTTCCAACAATACACGCGGCTTGGCGGCTGAAACTGCCGATCCGCGTGTAATCCGACAGCTTTCCAACAAGTCGGGAATTCCCGACTTGTCGGAAAAATAGGCACCATACTGAATACGTTGGAACCCCTTCCGACCACAATCAGTCGGAAACTGCCGTCTTTCTGACAAGACGGCAGTTTCCGACTTTTATTGAATATACCCCTAAACATATAATGCTGGTGGCTTCATATAAAAGACCATGAACATACACATAAAAATTATAGAAACGTGTAAGAACTAGAGATACTTAGAGAGAATACTATAAACCCACAGGGAAGTATATTGTCCTACACGCACACAGTCATTAAGTCAACGTTTATAAAGTTGATATTCACAAAACTGAGTTATGTTGACATTTTAACGACATATGTGTGGAATATCGACACTAAGTTAAGGCTGTGGGCAGGAGTGTTAGTGTTAGTGTTAGGCACCAGGGAGAGGTTAGTGTTAAGGTGCATACACACGGTGCAATGTATGCTTATGATTCTGACTATATAGTCAAAATCGTAAGGAAAGTTACTCAATATCGCACCATTAGGGATATTCAATTTGCCCGCAACGATTGCGGGTGTAAAGGGTCGCTGCCGGGGGCTATCTAATTAGCCACGATAAGCCGGCGCGTGCCGCGCCTTATCAGGGATTTTGCTTCACCTTTGAAAACAGGGCTATTTCACCCGAAAACACACAGGTTTCACTGACCCTGTGCGTTTACGGGTGTAACTGCACTCTTTACCGGCCGAGCTAATTAAATAGCCCGACAGCAGCACCCGAAGAAACATTAAGGGTTTTTACTCCCGATGTCTCTTCGAAGGCAAATTGAATATCCCCCTAAGTCTGCTATATAAATCACACTACTGCTTTCTAACTTAGTGGCTGTATCTCTTAGTAATTAATAAACATTTAGCACTATATATACAACGCAAACAGACTTCAACTTTGTTTTCTCCATTATTATACACAAAATCCTTCACTGATGAGTTTTACACAAACAACAGCGCTGGCTGAACATTATGTCCACCAGTGGAAACGTTTACTATGGAGAAAACTTCAGTCCAAACTGAGATCATCTATGATTATTTTTACTTTACAAGCTGATATATAACACTGTACTGACTGAGTGCATGAAGCAACCATCACTAAATGTTCTTTCCCGCCAAAAGCTAATTAAAATTTGTCTGCGCAATTGCAGAAGATACATAATTTTAATGGCTGCTAGATCTTTTCTTGGGACAATTCCTCTGCCGGAGATTATGTAAGGCAATGTCTGAATTCCACCCACACTGCAGCTGTTGCTTAATCACAACTCGCATGATATACTGACACTTTATGACTGGCTGATGATAGTGGGGGGCGTAGTGTTTCTATTACAAAGAAGCCGAGAACGTATTTACAGCAATACACTTGTGTACAGGCCAAAAACCATTTGTCATTGGAAAGAAAGAGTCAAATGTATTCTCATGAATATGGCATTAGCACACGTAATGTCTGTCTACGCTGCATGTATTAGACAGATACAGTTTGTGGCTGTCATCACGATAACGTTAATCGGAGGGAAAGCACTGAAAACATACGGGTCATTCCATGTGACTCACGTTACAGTTCATGTCCATTTTTCGACGCGTAAAATGCACCACACACAAAAACAAAGCTGAAATTCAACATTTTAAAAATATGACAATATAAGGGGCCAGTTGTAATGTCGCCCGAGAACAGTGGAGGTGCAGGTAGCCAGCCGATCTCTGAAGTTTTTTAAAGGGGCAATCACTTACAAGGCATGGTTTTGCCAGTGGTCTCGGGCATCATTACATCCGGCCTGCGCTCCTAATTATTTTTACAAAATGATTGTTATACTATACACTTAAAAGACCCTAAACCAGTGTTTCTCAAAATGTGTGCCGTGCGTTTTTTTTTTTACCTCTTTTCAGACGCGTAAACAAAATCCCTGATGAGTCCTGCTGATGGGCTCACTTCGGGGCTAATTGAATCGCCCCCGGAGATCAATTAGCCCGCGGTATATTTCCATAGCTAATTGATTTCCTCCCTCAGGCTGGGTACACACTATGCCTGCTGACATAGCAGCCAATTTGGTAAGCATACACACTTAATATTAGGCCACTCGATGTGTCTGTGCAGTCGTCACAACTGAACGGGCATTTGAATTTGCAAACCCAGATGCGATATCAGTGTCAGCGGTTCACAGGCAAATCAGGTTTACATACCCACCGACCTGCTACCGAAATCTATCGTTCATCGCTCAAACTAACGATACAACATTCTAGTGTGTGATCAGCTTAAGATGCAGCTATAATCAAAAACTGCAACTGTTCCAGAGAAAATATATATTTTCGTTGTTTGCACAATGTAAACAGAAATAACTTCAAATATTTAAGTCATTTATACTGATGAGTAACACTATTATGTCTATTCGCCTATAAAATTGTGCTCTTTCACTGACTACAGAAGTGTGAAACCGAGGCACTTTATGGAAGGAGAAAAAATCTGTGTACCAGCTATCACACTTACACTTGAAGTTTACCCTCTAGAGAGGCACATATTTCCGGCTGAAATCCCTGTTGTCTCAGGATTTCCTGTATTCTGCATTTTAGTACCAAACCTTTCAGCTTCCTATGTACCGAGTTATTTTGGCATCCATGTTTATTTTTTCCTCATGTGGAAAATTACATTTTCATTTTGGAAAATTCATATAAACTGGGGTTTAACGTAGAAGTACCCAATGGAATGATAAGATTTTACTTGCCGGTAAATCTATTTCTCGTAGTCCGTAGTGGATGCTGGGGACTCCGTAAGGACCATGGGGAATAGACGGGCTCCGCAGGAGACAGGGCACTTTAAGAAAGAATTAGGACTACTGGTGTGCACTGGCTCCTCCCTCTATGCCCCTCCTCCAGACCTCAGTTAAGGAAACTGTGCCCGGAAGAGCTGACAGTACAAGGAAAGGATTTTGGAATCCAGGGTAAGACTCATACCAGCCACACCAATCACACCGTATAACTCGTGATAAACTTACCCAGTTAACAGTATGAACAACAACAGAGCATCAGACAAACCTGATGCAACCATAACATAACCCTTATTTAAGCAATAACTATATACAAGTATTGCAGAAGAAGTCCGCACTTGGGACGGGCGCCCAGCATCCACTACGGACTACGAGAAATAGATTTACCGGTAAGTAAAATCTTATTTTCTCTAACGTCCTAGTGGATGCTGGGGACTCCGTAAGGACCATGAGGATTATACCAAAGCACCCAAACGGGCGGGAGAGAGCGGATGACTCTGCAGCACCGAATGAGCAAACTCAAGGTCCTCCTCAGCCAGGGTATCAAACTTGTAGAACCTTGCAAAGGTGTTTGAACCCGACCAAGTAGCTGCTCGGCAAAGCTGTAATGCCGAGACCCCTCGGGCAGCCGCCCAAGAAGAGCCCACCTTCCTTGTGGAATGGGCTTTTACTGATTTTGGATGCGGCAATCCAGCCGCAGAATGAGCCTGCTGAATCGTGAGCAATAGTTTGCTTTGAAGCAGGAGCACCCAGCTTGTTGGATGCATACAGGGTAAACAGCGAGTCAGTTTTCCTGACTCCAGCCGTTCTGGCTACATAAATCTTCAAAGCCCTGACTACATCTAGTAACTTGGAATCCTCCAAGTCACGAGTAGCCGCAGGCACCACAATAGGTTGGTTCAAATGAAAGGATGACACCACCTTCGGCAGAAATTGCGGACGAGTCCATAACTCTGCCCTGTCCATATGGAAAACCAGATAGGGGCTTTTACATGACAAAGCCGCCAATTCAGACACACGCCTAGCCGAAGCGAAGGCCAATAGCATGACCACTTTCCACGTGAGATATTTTAACTCCACGGTCTTAAGTGGCTCAAACCAGTGAGATTTCAGGAAACTCAACACCACGTTAAGATCCCAAGGTGCCACTGGTGGCACAAAAGGGGGCTGACGATGCAGCACTCCCTTTACAAACGTCTGAACTTCAGGAAGAGAAGCCAGTTCCTTTTGAAAGAAAATGGATAGGGCCGAAATCTGGACCTTAATGGACCCTAATTTTAAGCCCATAGTCACTCCCGCCTGTAGGAAGTGAAGGAAACGGCCCAGTTGGAATTCCTCTGTAGGGGCCTTCCTGGCCTCACACCAAGCAACATATTTTCGCCATATACGGTGATAATGTTTTGCTGTCACGTCCTTCCTAGCCTTTATCAGCGTAGGAATAACCTCATCCGGAATGCCTTTTTCCGCTAGGATCCGGCGTTCAACCGCCATGCCGTCAAACGCAGCCGCGGTAAGTCTTGGAACAGACAGGGCCCCTGTTGCAACAGATCCTGTCTGAGAGGCAGAGGCCATGGGTCCTCTGTGAGAATTTCTAGCAGTTCCGGATACCAAGCCCTTCTTGGCCAATCCGGAACAATGAGTATTGTTCTCACTCCTCTTTTTCTTACGATTCTCAGCACCTTGTGTATGAGAGGAAGAGGAGGAAACACATAAACCGACTGGAACACCCACGGTGTCACTAGTGCGTCCACAGCTATCGCCTGAGGGTCTCTTGACCTGGCGCAATACCTTTGTAGCTTTTTGTTGAGGCGGGATGCCATCATGTCCACCTGTGGCAGTTCCCATCGATTTGTAATCTGTGTGAAGACTTCTTGATGAAGTCCCCACTCTCCCGGGTGGAGGTCGTGCCTGCTGAGGAAGTCTGCTTCCCAGTTGTTCACTCCCGGAATGAACACTGCTGACAGTGCTTGCACGTGATTCTCCGCCCAGCGAAGAATTCTGGTGGCTTCTGCCATTGCCACCCTGCTTCTTGTGCCGCCCTGGCGGTTTACATGAGCCACTGCGGTGATGCTGTCTGACTGAATCAGCACCGGTTGGTTGCGAAGCAGAGGCTCCGCTTGACTCAGGGCGTTGTATATGGCCCTTAGTTCCAGGATATTGATGTGCAGACAAGTCTCTTGACTTGACCACAGCCCCTGGAAGTTTCTTCCCTGAGTGACTGCCCCCCACCCTCGGAGGCTTGCATCCGTGGTCACCAGGACCCAGTCCTGTATGCCGAACCTGCGGCCCTCGAGAAGGTGAGCACTCTGCAGCCACCACAGAAGAGACACCCTGGCCCTGGGGGATAGGGTGATCAGCCGATGCATCTGAAGATGCGATCCGGACCACTTGTCCAACAGATCCGACTGAAAGGTCCTCACATGGAACCTGCCGAAGGGAATGGCTTCGTATGATGCCACCATCTTTCCCAGGACTCGCGTGCATAGATGCACTGACACCTGTTTTGGTTTTAAGAGGTCTCTGACCAGAGTCACAAGCTCCTGGGCCTTCTCCTCCGGGAGAAACACCTTCTTCTGGTCTGTGTCCAGAATCATGCCCAGGAAGGGCAGACTCGTCGTAGGAACCAGCTGCGACTTTGGAATATTCAGAATCCAGCAGTGCTGTTGTAACACCTCCCGAGAGTGTGCTACGCTGATCAGCAACTGCTCTCTGGACCTCGCCTTTATGAGGAGATCGTACAATTATGGGATAATTGTAACTCCTTGCTTTCGCAGAAGCACCATCATTTCTGCCATTACCTTGGTAAATATTCTCGATGCCGTGGACAGACCAAACGGCAACGTCTGGAATTGGTAATGACAGTCCTGTACCACAAATCTGAGGTACTCCTGATGAGGTGGATAAATGGGGACATGCAGGTAAGCATCCTTTATGTCCAGAGACACCATAAAATCCCCCTCTTCCAGGCTTGCAATGACCGCCCTGAGCGATTCCATCTTGAACTTGAACCTTTTCAGGTAAATGTTCAGGGATTTTAAATTCAATATGGATCTGACCGAACCGTCCGGTTTCGGAACCACAAACATTGTGGAATAGTAACCCTTTCCCTGTTGAGGGAGGGAAACCTTTACCACCACCTGCTGGAGATATAATTTGTGAATTGCCGCTAACACTACTTCCCTTTCTATGGGGGAAGCTGGCAGGGCCGATTTGAGGTAACGGTGAGGGGGCATCACTTCGAATTCCAGCTTGTATCCCTGAGACACAATCTGTATAGCCCAGGGATCCACCCGTGAGCGAACCCACTGGTGGCTGAAATTTCGGAGACGCGCCCCCACCGCTCCTGGCTCCACCTGTGGAGCCCCAGCGTCATGCGGTGGATTTAGTGGAAGCCGGGGAGGACTTCTGTTCCTGGGAACTAGCTGTATTGTGCAGCTTCTTTCCTCTACCCCTGCCTCTGGCAAGAAAGGACGCACCTCTGACTTTCTTGCCTCTTTGTGATCGAAAGGACTGCATTTGGTAATACGGTGCTGTCTTAGGTTGTGAGGGAATATATGGCAAAAAATTTGACTTCCCAGCCGTAGCTGTGGAAACTAGGGCCGAGAGACCGTCCCCAAACAATTCCTCACCCTTATAAGGTAAAACCTCCATGTGCTTTTTTGAGTCGGCATCACCTGTCCACTGCCGAGTCCACAGGACCCTTCTGGCAGAAATTGACATTGCATTTATTCTAGAGCCCAGTAGGCAAATGTCTCTCTGGGCATCCCTCATGTATAGGACAGCATCTTTTATATGCCCCAGGGTCAGCAATAAAGTATCCTTGCCCAAGGTATCAAGCTCCTCAGAAAGAGTATCTGTCCATGCTGCTACAGCACTACACATCCAGGCCGACGCAATTGCCGGCCTTAGTAGGGTACCTGAATGTGTATAAACGGACTTCAGGATACCTTCCTGCTTTCTATCCGCAGGATCTTTTAGGGCGGCCGTATCCTGTGACGGCAGGGCTACCTTCTTAGATAAACGTGTCAAAGCTTTGTCTACCCTAGGGGAGGATTCCCAGCGTAACCTGTCCGTTGGCTGGAAAGGATACGCCATAAGTAACCGTTTGGAAATCTGCACTTTCCTATCAGGAGAATCCCAAGCTTTTTCACATAACTCATTTAACTCATGTGAAGGGGGAAAAGTCACTTCTTGCCTTTTCTCCCCAAACATATAAACCCTCTTGTCAGGGACCGGGTTTTCTGAGATGTGTAACACATCCTTCATTGCTATAATCATGTAGCGGATGGCTTTAGCCATTTTAGGCTGCAACTTTGCATCATCGCCATCGACACTGGAGTCAGAATCCGTGTCGATATCCGTGTCAACAATTTGGGATAGTGTGCGCTTCTGAGACCCTGACGGCCTCTGCACTGTAGGATCAGGCGTGGGCTGAGACCCCGGCTGTCCCAAGGCTTCAGCTTTATCCAACCTTTTATGCAAGGAAGTAACATTATCATTTAACACCTTCCACATATCCATCCAATCAGGTGTCGGCGCCGTCGGCGGAGACACCACATTCATCTGCACTTGCTCTGCTTCCACATAGCCTTCCTCGTCAAACATGTCGACACAAGCGTACCGACACACCACACACACAGGGGATGCTCTATTTGAGGACAGAACCCCCACACGGCCTTTTGGAGAGACAGAGAGAGAGTATGCCAGCACACACCCCAGCGCTATATGTCCCAGGAATCATACAGTAACTTAGTGTTTACCCAGTAGCTGCTGTATATACTGATATTGCGCTAAATTTATGTACCCCCCCTCTCTTTTTACCCTCTTTCTACCGTGAATCTGCAGGGGAGAGCCTGGGGAGCTTCCTCTCAGCAGAGCTGTGGAGAAAAAATGGCGCTGGTGAGTGCTGAGGAAGAAGCCCCGCCCCCTCAGCGGCGGGCTTCTGTCCCGCGATTTTGTGTAAAATTAATGGCGGGGGCTCATGCATATATACAGTGCCCAACTGTATATATGCCCTTTTATGCCAAGAGGTACTTAATTGCTGCCCAGGGCGCCCCCCCCACCCCCTGCGCCCTGCACCCTACAGTGACCGGAGTGTGTGGGTGTAATGTGGGAGCAATGGCGCACAGCTGCAGTGCTGTGCGCTACCTCATATGAAGACTGGAGTCTTCTGCCGCCGCTTTTGACGTCTTCTTGCTTCACACGCCGGCTTCTGGCTCTGCGAGGGGGACGGCGGCGCGGCTCCGGGATCGGACGACCAAGGGTGCGTTCCTGTGTTCGATCCCTCTGGAGCTAATGGTGTCCAGTAGCCTAAGAAGCATGACCTATCCGCAGTTAGTAGGTCTGCTTCTCTCCCCTCAGTCCCACGTAGCAGAGAGTCTGTTGCCAGCAGATCTCTCTGAAAATAAAAAATCCTAACAAAATACTTTCTTATTAGCAAGCTCAGGAGAGCTCACTAAAGTGCACCCAGCTCGGCCGTGCACAGATTCTAACTGAGGTCTGGAGGAGGGGCATAGAGGGAGGAGCCAGTGCACACCAGTAGTCCTAATTCTTTCTTAAAGTGCCCTGTCTCCTGCGGAGCCTGTCTATTCCCCATGGTCCTTACGGAGTCCCCAGCATCCACTAGGACGTTAGAGAAATTTAACCTAGACTTTACCTAACGGAATATTAGGCCCTGAGGTTTCTATTCAAAAGTGACAGTAGTGAGACAGCAGTACTTTCTGATGGCCCACGCTGGATACAGCCCCATAAAACACAGAGAGCTAACAGAAATGTAAATATTATCAACACTATACATTACTCATTAATGTCAATGACTTGGGACAGGAGCCAGTCGCGGATTAATAGCAACATTCAATGTGCAATTTATTTTTCCAGGAAACGGAGCTGCTCTGACAGCTGAGGGAGAGGTAGCAGCTCGCAACATGCCACAACAAAATGGCGCAAATATTTGTTTAGCTCTCATCCCTCTTTAAATGTGAGGAAGGCAACTGGCAGAGAGGACCTCCACTATGTCACCTAAAGATACCCAGCTGTTTCCCTTTCCTCACAATCATGTTTATTCACTTAACACCATCTCTCACAGTAAATCGGATTGCAGTCAATTGCAAACACAGACTTTGAAAAGAGGCTTCCAAAAATATGACCCAAGATCACATTCTAAAAGAGACCACTTTAATGTGTGGACTTGTAACTATACCTGTTGTGGATCAGTCTTTATTTTTGGATGAAGCCTAGATCATCATCATCATCATCATCATCACATTCCAGACCCACCCACATAACCTTCAATGCTTCCCTATCTAATCTTATCTAATCACATCCTCTCTGTACAGTACACATAAGCTCACATTTTGTCTTCTAACATTGCTGGGTGATCATATCATACAACCCATTAAGAACCTAGCAATCTGGTGGACCATTATGCAATAGGTAGCATCTATCCTTGTGTATCAATGCCTATTTCCCTATAGATTGTAAGCTTGCGAGTAGGGCCATCCAACCTCTGTGTCTGTCTGTTTTAGCCCAGTTTGGTTCTATTACTGTTGTTCTAATTGTAAAGCACAACGGAATATGCTGCGCTATATAAAAAACTGTTAATAATATTAATAGTAATCATCATCAGACTTTAAACATTAGGAATACAAAGCAGTGGGCTGCGTGGCAGATTTGCCACCCTGATCAATGAAATTCCAAAACTTGATTCGGGATGTACATAATTAAATCTAAAAACTACAAAATGTTGTCCTCTACGAAATATGTATGTCTTAGGGCTCAGTGCCTCTCCCACCACACCCCTATGCACTCTGACATTTTACGTTTGTTAATAATTTGTGGTTTTATTTTGTTTTAGTGATGGAGACATTTTCAAGGTTTACCAGTAATCATGTAATAAACACATGCAATATACAATGATCCCAGAGAAACACTGAGTGTACATACAGTACATTTTAGGGATCTGATTCAAACAGGAATTACTCCAGCTAAGGGCTGTATTCAATAACTGTCGGAAGCTGCCGTCTTGTCGGAAAGCGGACGGCGGGGGGACATGTCTGCGGCGGTGGGGGGGAGGCGCAGCAGGGAGAGACCTCTCTCCCTGCAACGCCTCCCCCCGCCGCCGCAGACATGTCCCCCTGCCGGCCGTCGATCTCCGCTCCCCCCGCGGCCACCTCTTTCCCTGCAGCGCCTCCACAGACATGTCCCCCCGCAGCCAGCTCCGGACGCCGATCTCTGCTCCCCCCGCTGCCCAGCTTACCCCCGCCGCCGTCCCGCTCACTCCTGGCCGCTGCTGTCAGCGCATCCGCAGCCGGTGACAACTGCACGTCGGAATGGATCCGACTCTTATTGAATATACCTCTAAGTGATGTAATATTCCAAAGCTATGATCATATTTAAAAAGCTGACACCTTCTTGGAGCCCACAGATGTCATATGTGCTTTTTCTATTTACAGAGTAATTTTTTGCCTATACTGATTGATCAAGCTTATCATTTGAATTATTTATTCCTACAGTATTTTTGGAAAACTCAATTATATATTTAATTTTGCACAGATTATTTAAAAAGTATATGTATGCAAAAAAATATATATTTTAACATATACGTGCCTGTAATCTCTCTTTAATTGTGCATTTTTGTTACCTCAATCACCAATTGAACTTTAGTAGGGTAATATACTATAAATGCTGAATGTGTACTCATTGAAGCTACTAGTTTTCTAGAAGTCTTTTAAACAGACTTTCAACCATTCAAATAAAAAAAAATCTTCATAACCTTCAGACCACGAAAGTACCCATTGATCTACCTGCAAATTTACCACCTTGTTTAATCTTCCTGTCTGACAAGTAAACATTGCTTTTACACTCTAATGGTTCATTCTTTGATAAAAACCCTTTGATGTGAAGTTCTCAGAGTTCTGGCTGGTGATAGTTTGTAAAGAGGAGGGTGAATTGGTTGGTTAAACAAAATGCTTGAAGGCAGCTCACTGTGTCTGAGTATACCATGCACTGAGTCAATCATTAACTTTTCAGAGACAATGCCGTGGAGATTTTACAGAGTATATTTTAAAATTAAAATTCATGGTATGATGGTGTATTTTCTAAACTAGTTATTATTGTTACTAGTTATTGGGGCAGTACGGATGGTGTAATGGTTAGTATTACTGCCTCACAGCACTGAGGTCATGGGGTCGATTCCCACCATGGCTCTAACTGTGTGGAGTTTGTATATTCTCCCCATACTTGCGTGGGTTTCCTCTGGGTACTCCGGTTTCCACCCCCAAAATCCAAACATGTACTGGTAGGTTAATTGGATCTCAACAAAATGAACCCTAGTGTGCATGTACATGTGTAGGGAATATAGATTGTAAGCTCCACTGGGGCAGGGACTGATGTGAATGGCCAAATATTCTCTCTGTAAAGCGCTGCAGTATATGTGTGCGTTATATAAATAACTGGTAATAAAATAATAAATAAATTATGCTCTTTTATTTATATGATGCCATAAAAGCTCCATAACATTTCTATAAGAGCATAGCTTAAGGATGATCATAAAGGACAGTAAAAGACAAGTTAAAAACTTTACAAATATACATAAATATAATCCACAGATTATTAAGTAAATACCACATAGGCTCCTGTCTGCAAGATCTTACTTTCTAGAGAAACTATGGATAATACACAAAACTATGCTGGAGCATCCAGTTACACTGTAATCCACCTCCTTATATGCAAGCATAATACTGTATGTTTATTACTAGCTGAATGTGACTTCCATGCAACAGCTGGATATAGCTATAAACAAATAATAAAAGTAACAACATGTTTATAGAAATATTCAGAGATTAAATCAATAAATAAACCAACTACTTTTTTTTTGTTAGTTACTAGAACTTTTCTTGGTTATCAAACAAATAACACTTAACCATTCCTACCAACCATCATGATTTTGGTGGGACAGTCCCACTTTTCGGGCACTGTCCCATGGTCCTGTATTTGTGGAGGGGTGGTTGGGAGGCCCCCTCTCACCCGCTGCTCTGCTTATCAAAGCAAATGGTGCATAGTAGAGAGTGAACTGGGGATATGCCCTGTAGCTCCCGGAGGGCTGGATATGCCCCCAGCATGACGCAAATGAGGGGCATTTCTTGTGAGGCTACACATCGTCACAAGGCCATGCCTCATTTTGGACAAAGATTTTATTTTAAAGAAAGTTGAGAAGTATGCTAAACTCAAAGTAAAAAATGTAAAATATAACTATACAACAGGCAGTGAAAAACATTTCCCACACATTTAGGAAAATAACCTAACTGAATCTGGTATAGTTCAAAAAGTTGGGACTGCAGGTGTTTGTGTTGCTGTGATATTACTATCTGTATCCCCGTGAATGGATCAACCAATTACTGCAAAGCAAGTCTGCCAGGCTGCCAATCACTGCCTGCTATTTCACTTAAAGAAGCACCTACTCCTAACATGGCTATCTACCGCAAGGGGTGCTGTCAATATGAGGAACGGAGGTTTTGGAAAACCACCTCCCATACACCCAGCAATGTGGCATAATGTGAATTTGGGGCCACTACATTGTGGCATAATATGAACTGGAAGCAATGGCGTAATGTGAACTGGGGGTACCGTGTAGCATCATAGCATCATGTCAACTGGGTGTACTGTGTGGCATACTGCATATGAGCTGAAGGCACTGTGTGGCATAATGGCAACTAGGGCAATACTATAGGACATAATATGAGTGGTGCAGAGAGTGGTGTCTCTCTAGAAACTTTGGGGGGGCCCTTCAAATAGTTGCTATGGGGCCCACAAAGTTCCAGTTATGACTCTGGGTGGAAATAATTAAGTATATATATTCAACTATATCAGCAAAATATATATAAAAAAAAGAAGAAACAACAACAGCAGCAGCATATAGCTGAACAATTGGCTGCTGTGAATGGCTAATAATTTATTCTATGAAAACAGTGACTGACCTAACACCACTGGGGGTAGCCTAGAAGTAAGGAGGGCCCAGCAATACCTGTCCAACCATCCAAGGTCCTTGCTCTTCTGATCATGTACTGGTGGCTCAATGGAACAGAGCGAGGGGCCTCAAAAGGGTCAGTCAGCATCACTATATATACTGTAATAAGTATAGGGATACAATGCTCTGAATGTCACATAAGTATCATATTGTTTTATTTGACAAACGTGACCCTTTAATGTTTTATCGGCTGTATTATTAGAATGCAGTTTTCCATCTCAAGACATTTAGAAATCTTCTCCCAGTCTTTTATTGAATTTATAATTAAAAAAAATATAATGTTCTCTCAATGTTCAGCACAGGATGACTGCGATAAAACCAGCACTGGGTCACTGTAATGCTGGAGATATATTTGGAGTTCCTATTTAAAGAAATAAAGGGTCAACGTGTAGAGCCTGAACATATTTTGCAATGGAAAAGAAATCTAAACCGTGCTGGGAAAGTATAGAGAAAATGCACCTTTTATAAGGGGACACTTCCTGCATGTATTACTGACAGTGGGGCAGATGTATTAAGCCTGGAGAAGTGATAAAGCAGTGATAAGTGCAAGGTGATAATGCATCAGCCAATCAGCTCCAATATGTAAATTTACAGTAGGAGTTTATTGGCTGGTGTGTTATCACCTTCCACTTTATCACTGCTTTATCACTTCTCCAGGCTTAATACATCTGCCCCACTGTCACTGTGAACTGCAAAGATTGCTTGTACTGTAAAGGGGGTTATACACAGAGAGATCTGTTCTTAAAATCTAAAGGGCCGTATTCACGGGCAGATCTGGGGAGAGATGTGTGCTGAGCGAACCTCTCAGCACACATCTCTCCCCCCGCTCAGCACAGCGCGATGTGTGCGGAGCGTGTGGGGGAAGATGGGGGGGGACGCGCTCATTTCACCCACTGGGTGAAATGAGCGACCTGCTAGATTGAGGCCAATCTAGCACCAGCGATAGCGATGCTATCTCTGTGGGGGGTACACATGGAGCAATCATTCTTAAAACCTAAGCAATCTAGTCAGATTGCTTAGATTATCGCTCCTTGAGTACCCCCTTAAGCAATCTGACTAGATTTTAAGCACGGATCTCTCATGTGTATGCCCCCCAGCGATGCGCGGCCCCATGCGTCGCTATCACCGGTGCCAGATTGGCCTGCATGCAGGCACAATCTAGCACATTGCAAAATGAGCGGCCCCCCGTGTGTACTGCTCTTTAGTCCCTGCAATCAGACCCACAAAGGCAAAGTAATGTGTTGCTGTATCTCACAAACACAATTCTGCAGTGAGGAAATGCACAGTTTGTGTACAAGCCAGGGTTTCCCAAATTCAGGGGCAGATGTATTAACCTGGAGAAGGCATAAGGAAGTGATAAACCAGTGATAAGTGGAAGGTTATAAACACATCAGTCTATCAGCTCCAATATGTAAATTAACAGTTAGGATCTGATTGGTTGGTGCGTTTATCACCTTGCACTTATTACAACAGGCTTAATACATCTGCTCCTCAGTCCTCAAAGCACCTTAACAGTCCAGGTTTTCAGAATATCCATGCTCATGCCAGATGGTATGACTGAGGTACAAATTAAGTCACCTCTGATTAAGCAAGAATATCCTTAAAACATGGACTGTTAGGGTGCCTTGAAGACCAAGTTTGGTATAAACTGTAGAAGCTTATTCCAAAACGACACTTGTATAAAATGTTAAAGCAGATCTGTCACCATAGATCAGGATTCTTTTTTATTATGTAAGAATAATGTAAACTATATTTTGCCCCACCCCTCCCCCCAATATCCTACCCTCCATTTCCCCAAGCAAATAGCAAGTTGTATACAACTTTTCATAATAGTTTGACCAACAGTCGATAAATACAAATTGGCAAAAGTAAAATACATACTGGTGAGGAATACAGAAAGCATACAATATGTAAAATATCATGTCAAGTATATTACTTGGTGATGTTGGCGTTGGGATATAGCAGTAGCTACAGGCTTAGTAGTACACTAGAGAAGTGAAACTTGAGTGACAGTAGGTGGCGCTGTGTCTTAAAATGTAACAGCATACTCTAATGTAGAATGATGTCTGTTAATCCTATGTGTTATTTTATGAAGTTTTACAAAAGTTTATCCCCCAATTTTCCCTGTGTATTGATACTTGAACAAATAAGCACCATCTATGGCAGTCAGCACGTATGTTTGGCTAATAGTGATCTCACTCCCATAAACTATAACTGATATTTGCAGAGTAGTAAAGTCACTTATGTCACAACTCACAACTCAATGACTTTACTACGTGTCTATACATGAAGTATTCTGCAGTGGAATTCCTAGCTGACATGGGGAGAAAACGCACCTGATATAAGGACCACCACATACAAGGGTAAGAGGTTACAATACCACTTATCAGGAACAAGGACGTCACAATGCCAACGCTTGAATCCTGACTAGCGCTGAAATGCCGCCACTGGAATCACGCGGTCACATGCTTTTCTCCCTCTATGGGTGTCCACGACTGGACAGTGCTGCCTACTGTATATAAATCATATATTAATAAAAAATGACATTTACAACGGCATGCTGATCCATTTTTTTCTACAGATTCTCAACAAGTTATAATAGGGGTCATGCACTCCCCTTCTATCATATATAATCATACTAAAAGTAACTCCGGGGTTCTGGGACCATTCAAAGAAAGTGATGTCCTATTATACAGCTTGCTTACCCTGAAAAGTGCTATGCTGCCCTGTGCCTACTGCGTGCATCAGTGGCAGGTGTTCGTGGTATGGGTGTGGATCATCAAATCGACAGTATCTAGGTCGACAATGTTTAGGTCGACCACTATTGGTCGACAGTGATGGAAGGTCGACAAGGTTTCTAAGTCGACATGTGGTAGGTCGACAGGTTAAAAGGTCAACATGAGGTGTGGTTTTTTTTTTTGTCGTTTTCTTCGTACTGTGACCGGGAACCCCAATTAGTGCACCGTGTTCGCTCACCATGCTTCGGGCAAGGTGCCTTGCTCCGCTACCGCTTCGCTCGGCACAGATTACCGTTCCAATCGTAGTCCACGTGGATCGTTAAGTATGAAAAAGTTCAAAAAAAGGAAAAAAAATTGAAAAAATCATGTCGACCTTTTGAACTGTCGACCTAGCACATGTCGACCTAGAAACCCTGTCGACCTTATATCACTGTCGACCTAGTGACTGTGGACCTATAGTGGTCGACCTAGACAGTGTCGACCTTCAGTTCGGATCCCCGTGGTACACCATCACATCTGTTCTACTATGCAGAGCAGCAGTGGATAGACATACCTCCCCAACTGCCCAGCGATTGGGATAATGCATTCCTGATCATTGCAGTAGAGTAATGCCCTCAAATATGTTCTGTCCCGCTCAATTTAGGACAGTTGGTGGGTATGCAAAAAGATTCTGTTTTCCCATAGCATACCATCACAAGCGATACGTGTCAATTTATGCATAACGTTAACAGGGAGTTATTAAGTGATCATGTGTGTGTTCAGATAAAGTAAAACAGCAAAAGCCCTGGTTTTCCAAACAACCAGAAGTGATGCAATTGAAGCAATTACTTCACCAAGTCAAATAATTAACGGCATAAAACATCATGTCTGTACAATGGGTACATAAAGTGACCCCCTGGGAAGAATTAAAACGATTAGGTAAGAGCATGACGCCAAATGTTTGGTACTGTTTAAACTGCCAACTTCTGCTGTAATTCAGTCTGGACAGCAAGCCAAGAGACAAGGATATGCTGATAAAACTGCCATACAGGTGCTATGTCACCCAAAGCAAGTCTGTATAAATGAGCAGTCGGGAATGGCAGTGCGTTGTAATCTGCCGACAGATTCTCTCTCTCTGCCCGAGACAGTTACTACACCTTTGGCCCGTGTTCTGAGTGACTCACTCCTGCAAATGGAGCCCGGAATGCAAGCCGTCTCTTGCGTAATTTCTGTCTCAGCTGAACCTGTCAAATTTAAGACTCACAGGTGCTAGATCTGTATGTCTCAGTTGGAATTGTCAATCTAACACTAAAAGTAACCAAAACAATGTCTTTGTTTAGCCATGTTAAGAGATTAAGCAAAATTACGTAGAAGTCTCTAAATAACCATTTTTTCCAAGCGATAAACTGCAAACATGAGTAAGTAGTGCTGGGAAACGCATTGCTTTCACAGGATGCTAATGCCAACTGCCTGGAAGAGAGCAAACACACTGGCTAGCAGAATCAAGCTCCTAAACAGTCTACTGACACACGCACCACTGTCTGACACCTTTGCAGAGGACACTGATCCTCTGATACATTCTGGAGGAGAAACTTATAAAGATGTTCCCCGACATCTGATAAATACAGTTTCTTTAACGTCCTAAGTGGATGCTGGGACTCCGTAAGGACCATGGGGAACAGCGGCTCCGCAGGAGACAGGGCACAAAATAAAAGCTTGAGATATCAGGTGGTGTGCACTGGCTCCTCCCCCTATGACCCTCCTCCAAGCCAGTTAGATTTTTGTGCCCGGCCGAGAAGGGTGCAAACTAGGTAGCTCTCCAGAGCTGCTTAGAATAAAAGTTTAGTTAGGTTTTTTTATTTTCAGTGAGTCCTGCTGGCAACAGGCTCACTGCATCGTGGGACTAAGGGGAGAAGAAGCGAACTCACCTGAGTGCAGAGTGGATTGGGCTTCTTAGGCTACTGGACGTTAGCTCCAGAGGGACGATCACAGGTTCAGCCTGGATGGGTCACCGGAGCCGCGCCGCCGTCCCCCTTACAGAGCCAGAAGAGACGAAGGTCCGGTGAAAGCGGCGGCAGAAGACATCCTGTCTTCAAGACTAAGGTAGCGCACAGCACCGCAGCTGTGCGCCATTGCTCTCAGCACACTTCACACTCCGGTCACTGAGGGTGCAGGGCGCTGGGGGGGAGCGCCCTGAGACGCAATATAACACACATATACCTTAGCTGGCAAAAGGAATACATCACATATAGCTCCAGGGCTATATGGATGTATTTTTTCCCCTGCCATTTTACACAAAAAAGCGGGAGTTAAGGACGTCGTGAAGGGGCGGGGCCTATCTCCTCAGCACACTGGCGCCATTATTCCCTCACAGCTCCGCTGGAAGGACGGCTCCCTGATTCTCCCCTGCAGTACTGCATCTGATTCAGGGTAAAAAAGAGAAGGGGGGGCATTTTGGCAGCAAATAACTAGATTAACAGCAGCTATAAGGGATTAACACTTATATAAGGTTATCCCTGTATATATATAGCGCTGGGTGTGTGCTGGCAGACTCTCCCTCTGTCTCTCCAAAGGGCTAAGTGGGGTCCTGTCCTCTATCAGAGCATTCCCGGTGTGTGTGCTGTGTGTCGGTACGCGTGTGTCGACATGTATGAGGAGGAAAATGAGGTGGAGGCGGAGCAGTTGCCTGTGTTAGTGATGTCACCCCCTAGGGAGTCGACACCTGACTGGATGATTGTGTTTAAGCAATTAAGTGATAATGTCAGCAATTTACAAAAAACTGTTGACGACATGAGAAAGCCGGCAAATCAATTAGTGCCTGTTCAGGCGTCTCAGACACCCTCAGGGGCCCTAAAACGGCCGCTACCTCAGTGGGTCGACACGGATCCAGATACAGATACTGAATCTAGTGTCGACGGTGACGAGACAAACGTAATGTCCAGTAGGGCCACACGTTACATGATCACGGCAATGAAAGAGGCATTGAACCTTTCTGACACTACAAATACCTCAAAGGCGGGTATTATGTGGGGTGTGAAAAAACTGCCAATAGTTTTTCCTGAGTCTGAAGAAATAAATGAGGTGTGTGATAAAGCGTGGTTTTCCCCCGATAAAAAACAGCTAATTTCTAATAAGTTATTAGCACTATACCCTTTCCCGCCAGAGGTTAGGGCACGGTGGGAAACACCCCCTAGGGTAGATAAGGCGCTCACACGTTTATCTAAACAAGTAGCGTTACCGTCCCCTGATACGGCCACCCTCAAAGAACCAGCTGATAGGAGGCTGGAAAATATCCTGAAAAGTATATACACACATACTGGTGTTATACTGCGACCAGCAATCGCATCAGCCTGGATGTGCAGTGCTGGAGTCGCATGGGCGGATTCCCTGACTGAGAATATTGATACCCTGGATAGGGACAATATTCTGTTAACTATAGAACATTTAAAGGATGCATTGCTATATATGCGTGATGCGCAGAGGGATATTTGTACCCTGGCATCAAGAGTAAGCGCAATGTCCATCTCTGCCAGAAGAGCATTATGGACCAGACAGTGGTCAGGGGACGCAGATTCCAAACGGCACATGGAAGTATTGCCGTATAAGGGGGAGGAGTTATTTGGGGCTGGTCTAACAGACCTGGTGGCCACGGCAACGGCTGGAAAATCCACCTTTTTACCCCAGGTTACTTCACATCAACAGAAAAAGACACAGTCTTTTCAAACTCAGTCCTTTCGTTCCCATAAGTACAAGCGAGCAAAAGGTCACTCTTTTCTGCCCAAGGGCAGAGGAAGAGGAAAAAGGCAGCACCATGCAGCCGCTTCCCAGGAGCAGAAGCCCTCCCCTGCTTCTGCCAAGTCTTCAGCATGACGCTGGGGCTTTACAAGCAGACTCAGACACGGTGGGGGCCCGTCTCAAGTATTTCAACGCGCAGTGGGCTCACTCGCAAGTGGATCCCTGGATTCTACAGGTAGTATCACAGGGGTACAAACTGGAATTCGAGGCGTTTCCTCCTCATCGGTTCCTGAAGTCTGCTTTACCAAAGTCTCCCTCCGACAGGGAGGCAGTTCTGGAAGCCATTCACAAGCTGTACTCCCAGCAGGTGATAATCAAGGTACCCCTCTTACAACAGGGGAAGGGGTATTATTCCACACTATTTGTGGTACCGAAGCCGGACGGCTCGGTGAGACCAATATTAAATCTAAAATCTTTGAACACTTACATAAAAAGGTTCAAATTCAAGATGGAGTCACTCAGAGCGGTGATAGCGAACCTGGAAGAGGGGGACTATATGGTGTCGCTGGACATCAAGGATGCTTATCTCCACGTCCCAATATATCCTTCTCACCAAGGGTACCTCAGGTTTGTAGTACAAAACTGTCATTATCAGTTTCAGACGCTGCCGTTTGGATTGTCCACGGCGCCTCGGGTCTTTACCAAGGTAATGGCCGAAATGATGATTCTTCTACGAAGAAAAGGCATCTTAATTATCCCTTACTTGGACGATCTCCTGATAAGGGCAAGAACCAAGGAACAGTTAGAAGTCGGAGTGGCACTATCTCAGGTAGTGCTAAGTCAGCACGGATGGATTCTAAATATTCCAAAATCGCAGCTGATTCCAACGACACGTCTACTGTTCTTAGGAATGATTCTGGACACAGTCCAGAAGAAGGTGTTTCTCCCAGAGGAGAAGGCCAGGGAGTTATCCGAGCTAGTCAGGAACCTCCTAAAACCAGGACAGGTCTCAGTGCATCAGTGCACAAGGGTCCTGGGAAAAATGGTGGCTTCTTACGAAGCGATTCCATTCGGAAGATTCCATGCAAGAACTTTTCAGTGGGATCTACTGGGAAAATGGTCCGGATCGCATCTTCAGATGCATCAACGGATAACCCTGTCGCCAAGGACAAGGGTGTCTCTCCTGTGGTGGCTTCAGAGGGCTCATCTACTAGAGGGCCGCAGATTTGGCATTCAGGATTGGATCCTGGTAACCACGGATGCCAGCCTGAGAGGCTGGGGAGCAGTCACACAGGGAAGGAATTTCCAGGGCTTGTGGTCAAGCATGGAAACATCTCTTCATATAAACATTCTAGAACTAAGGGCCATTTACAATGCCTTAATTCAAGCAAAACCTCTGCTTCAGGGTCAGGCGGTGTTGATCCAGTCGGACAACATCACGTCAGTCGCCCACATAAACAGACAGGGCGGCACGAGAAGCAGGAGGGCAATGGCAGAAACTGCAAGGATTCTTCGCTGGGCGGAAAATCATGTGATAGCACTGTCAGCAGTGTTCATTCCGGGAGTGGACAACTGGGAAGCAGACTTCCTCAGCAGACACGACCTTCACCCGGGAGAGTGGGGACTTCACCCAGAAGTCTTCCACCAAATTGTAAACCGTTGGGAAAGACCAAAGTTGGACATGATGGCGTCACGTCTAAACAAAAAACTGGACAGATATTGCGCCAGGTCAAGGGACCCTCAGGCAATAGCAGTGGACGCTCTGGTAACGCCGTGGGTGTACCAGTCAGTGTATGTATTCCCTCCTCTGCCCCTCATACCGAAAGTATTGAGAATCATAAGAAGGAGAGGAGTAAGAACTATACTCGTGGTTCCGGATTGGCCAAGAAGGTCTTGGTACCCGGAACTTCAAGAGATGCTCACGGACGAACCGTGGCCTCTACCTCTAAGACAGGACCTGCTACTGCAGGGGCCTTGTCTGTTCCAAGACTTACCGCGGCTGCGTTTGACGGCATGGCGGTTGAACGCCGGATCCTGAAGGACAAGGGCATTCCAGAAGAAGTCATCCCTACTCTGGTAAAAGCCAGAAAGGAAGTAACCGCAAAACATTATCACCGCATTTGGCGTAAATATGTTGCGTGGTGTGAGGCCAAGAAGGCCCCTACACAGGAATTTCAACTGGGTCGTTTCTTGCATTTCCTGCAAACAGGACTGTCTATGGGCCTAAAATTAGGGTCCATTAAGGTTCAAATTTCGGCCCTGTCGATATTCTTCCAGAAAGAACTGGCTTCAGTACCTGAAGTTCAGACATTTGTGAAAGGGGTGCTGCACATACAGCCTCCTTTTGTGCCTCCAGTGGCACCTTGGGATCTCAATGTTGTGTTGAGATTTCTAAAATCACACTGGTTTGAACCATTGTCTACGGTAGATTTAAAATATCTCACGTGGAAGGTGTCGATGCTGTTGGCCTTGGCTTCAGCTAGGCGTGTGTCAGAATTGGCGGCTTTATCATGTAAAAGCCCTTACCTAAATTTTCATTCTGACAGGGCGGAATTGAGGACTCGTCCTCAATTTCTACCTAAGGTGGTTTCTGCATTTCACATGAACCAACCTATTGTGGTACCTGCGGCTACTAGGGACTTAGAGGACTCTAAGTTGCTGGACGTTGTCAGGGCCTTGAAAATATATGTTTCCAGGACGGCTGGAGTCAGGAAAACTGACTCGCTGTTTATCCTGTATGCACCCAACAAGCTGGGTGCTCCTGCTTCAAAGCAGACGATTGCTCGTTGGATTTGTAGTACAATTCAGCTTGCACATTCCGTGGCAGGATTGCCACAGCCAAAATCAGTAAAAGCCCATTCCACAAGGAAAGTGGGCTCATCTTGGGCGGCTGCCCGAGGGGTCTCGGCTTTACAACTTTGCCGAGCAGCTACTTGGTCAGGGGCAAACACGTTTGCTAAATTCTACAAATTTGATACCCTGGCTGAGGAGGACCTGGAGTTCTCTCATTCGGTGCTGCAGAGTCATCCGCACTCTCCCGCCCGTTTGGGAGCTTTGGTATAATCCCCATGGTCCTTACGGAGTCCCAGCATCCACTTAGGACGTTAGAGAAAATAAGATTTTACTTACCGATAAATCTATTTCTCGTAGTCCGTAGTGGATGCTGGGCGCCCATCCCTAGTGCGGATTGTCTGCAATACTTGTATATAGTTATTGTTACAAAAAATTCGGGTTATTATTGTTGAGCCATCTTTTCAGAGGCTCCTTTAAATTTATCATACTGTTAACTGGGTTCAGATCACGAGTTGTACGGTGTGATTGGTGTGGCTGGTATGAGTCTTACCCGGGATTCAATATCCTTCCTTATTATGTACGCTCGTCCGGGCACAGTATCCTAACTGGCTTGGAGGAGGGTCATAGGGGGAGGAGCCAGTGCACACCACCTGATATCTCAAGCTTTTATTTTGTGCCCTGTCTCCTGCGGAGCCGCTGTTCCCCATGGTCCTTACGGAGTCCCAGCATCCACTACGGACTACGAGAAATAGATTTATCGGTAAGTAAAATCTTATTATATATGGACCATGTCCTATCAGTAGTCCAGTGTGTAATTATGTGTGTAGGTGTTTACAGCACAATCTTCCTGTTCTTTAACAGATCATTAAAGGACCACTGAGTCTCACATCATTATGTTTCCATCAATCTCTC
The DNA here is from genome assembly GCF_028390025.1 of Pseudophryne corroboree. Taxonomy (NCBI): domain Eukaryota; kingdom Metazoa; phylum Chordata; class Amphibia; order Anura; family Myobatrachidae; genus Pseudophryne; species Pseudophryne corroboree. The sequence continues at coordinate 159,980,015 of NC_086452.1, read as the reverse complement.
ATAAAGTCTAATCCTGACCCTATCTCTGTGCAACCCTATATATCAGGGCTGTCAAGTGAATGCTTGGTGAATTAGCATGACATGACCATCTTTATTAACCTACAAGGGCGTGGCCAAATTTGCGTAATTCTGCAACTACATATACGCCTTCTCCTTGAGAGACGGGAGACAGGAGGACAGGGACGTTTCAACAGAGGGCATAATTTAGACCTGATCGCTAGGCTGCGTTTTTGTACAGCGGGCGATAAGGTCTAAACTGCGCATGAGTATGCACCGCAATGCGCAGGCGCGTCGCGTGGGTACAAAGCGGATTGTTGCTCAGCGATGGGTTTGCGCAACAAATCCATTCGCACGGGCGTTCGCAAGGAGATTGACAGGAAGAAGCCGCTTGTGGGTGTCAACTGACCGTTTTCTGGGAGTGCTTGGAAAAACGCAGGCAATGTCGGACTGGGGCATGAAGAGCCCACCAGGGGAATGTTGTTGTAGGGGCCCATGCTTAAGGGTGTTGCCAGGCTGCACTGGGGCGTGGCCAGCCACCACAGAGGTTTGGCTAACCATTACAGCGTACATATTCTGTACCCCTTGGTAAATATATAATAAACCATATTCTTGTGAAGTATAATGTAACATAAGTATAATGCATAATTAAAGTGCACTAGGATAGGAACCTGATCCATAGAGAAGGAGGAGGTCCCACAGGCAGTGGGGCCCACCAGTGGTTTCCGCTGTTCCCCTGTGGGCCAGTCCGACCCTGAACGCAGGCATGTCCATGCGTTTGCAGGGAGGGTTCCTGACGTCAATTCCGGTCCCATACGGGCTGAAGTGTTCGCAGCGGCTGAGTAAGTCCTGGGCTGCGCAGAGACTGCACAATATCTGTTTGTACAGCTCTGCTACACATGCGATCGCACACTGGCAAAGCAAAAAATACACTCTCCTGTGGGCGGCGACTATACGAACGCAGGACAGCAAAAAAACCCTAGCGAGCAAACAGGTCTGAATTAGGCCCAGAGTCCGAGTACAGCAAGTATGCATACTGGGACACAGACAACTATAGGCCTGAATAAGACCTACTCTGCGTGGACATCAGGGGCAAGTGCAACGCATTAGTTGTCAGTAATGATGACAGTGATCAGTACTAGAAGAGTGCTTGTGATTGGCTGCTTACGAATCCTGTGCTGGTGCTGATGACTTAGTGATTTAGTGTACGTGTTTTGTAAAAAAAAATATCGATATTTTTACACGATACTGGGATTTGTTTCAGCTGTATTACAGATTTTGCTATAAGTAAAATAAATGGTTACAAATAATGGCAAAGAAGGCATGTAAGTGTACGTGAAATTTGCGCGGCGTAAACTAGGAGCACATGCACCTACCGTCGGCAGCCTTGCCATTGCAGCTTATATTACTGAAAAGAAATTGCACCTGCAAAGTGGTGCGCACCTGAACAAGTCTGCATCAGCCTCTCCGCAATTAGTGGCAGCTGCCACTGCACACCTGGCTGAAGTCCTGCAGGTTTCATCTGCGCTCTACGCTATGCATAACAGAAGGAGAGAGCAACATGGTAACTACTTTATTACTTGGGGGCAAGAAAATACACTTTTGCATTAGTTGTCCTTTAAAATCAGTCAGTAATGCAAGTAGTGAAGGATAAAATAAGATACAGAACCCTAAGATACTATACAACGCAGTTACCTGTTGGAGCAAGGCAAAGTTCTGCACAGCTGCACATAAGTTAGTCCTTATAGCCTGCGTAGTAATATTACAAAATGTAAAGAGGGTGCTGTGTAGAAGAGAAACTGTTAGGATATGGATTGAAGAAGATTAATAGGGCAATAAACACAAACACAATCTTCTGCTTGTATTCCTTGGCACAGGGCTCTAATTTACATCGATCTGCAATGCTTTTGTTTTTGGCAGAGCAACGCCATATTTAATATTAAGATATTACATATATTGACCAGATACAAACACCACCCTCTCAGAGGTGAGAAAGGCTAGGGAGGGCGTGAGGAAGTAGTGTATATTATGATGATTGATATAATTACCATCTGTGCGTAACATCAGTCCGCCCTCACTACCTTGATAGTCGGAAAAAAAATAGAATATACCACTCTCTCCTCCACATTTTCCTTAATGTATAGCCTCCACAGGGCATCATAGCGGGAATAACCTGTTTGGTCCATCTAGCCTGCTGATACCAGTGTCGCTACGTTTAAAAAAAATAATAATGTTTTTCTGTGGCATGTGGTTGGGGTGGGGGGGGGGGGAGAGAGTAACATGTGCTGAATCTGTAACAGAACTTTGGGCTTATGCTATATTAAATATTTGTATATTCTATCCTACTGTATGTTCCTTCTGTACTATTTTCATCATATCGCCTTCCTCCTGGAGCAGACATGAAAGAGTTACTCAGATATTCTTATGAATTGCTGCACTATAGGTGACGGATACTAGAGGATGTTAAACAAGTTCCAGCGAATTCCTGACACATACAAGAAGGAAGGTTACAGTACATACTGCAAATATCTTCTGGCAGGGCTATGCTATAACACTGTGCAAGTGATATTGTCATTCTGTATTGCCCAAAAGTTTCGGCATCTTGAAGTGAGTGACAGCTGCATATGTGCAGTCACATAAATACCACACCACACAATGTCGGCTACCAGGGCAGTCAGTTGCAACTGCATTGTCACTAGTGTTGTAGCCATTTTTAACAAATCCAAAATTGCTACAACTGTGTTTTAGAACACCTTTTCAACAACCGCAGAATAAATGACACAAAACATAACATACTGTAGAATATTTTGCAATATACCATGTGCGAAAACAAAATATTGCATTTCTTCATGCACACAGTAATAAGTATGATTGGCGCAGTATACCCACACAGACGTGACATAAAGAAGACGTAAACCCAGGAAAGAGCAGAATAATCAGACTATCAGGCTGCCGGATTGGAGTGCTTGCCCCAGGACGGCTTCCTCTACAGATTACAGCTCTGCTAGAGGAAACTTGCACAGGAGCAAGCTTAGCACACTGTAGAATGCAGTCTCCCAAGTGTACGGGTTCCCGGGGAGCTCAGAATGTTCTCCCCTATACAGTTCACATAGCACTATGTAGTAAAGCAACAAAAAAAATAAGGATACGGAATCTAGTGTCAGATCTTCTTCTAGTCTAATCAGATGTAACTCACAACAGTTGCTGTCATAAAACCAACCAACAACAATCACAATAATTAGCAATAGGCCAATTTGCACAGTCAAACATCCCAGCATGGAGTCTACATTTTGCATAAAAGGATATTTTACAGCAGCGTATAGCTGTGAAACAGCATCACTTGATTTTCATTGCAATGTAATTTCTTTCTCTTTATATAATACTAATAGGAAAATTGCCATTAAGCTCAGTGCTCTTATATACAGATATGAGATGAAGACTTTGTATACTGTATATAAATAGGCTGTATCATTTATTCTCTACAAACCTATTGTACACAACCAATGTATACACTGTATTAGCTTTTAATATTAAGATTTTTGGCCAAATCTCCAATTTCCTATGAATTATATTACCAATAATATCATTAATTTGCAGACAAAAGCTAGGTAAGTAAATGAAAATGCATTTGCTAGTGAAAAACGGAACTCTGGGTCACACCACTGATTTAAAGCCATAACTTGGGTTGGGTACCAAGACGAAGGGATAATAACCTACGGTATATATTACTTCAGATCAACGTATTTCACCAAAAGATGTATAGCTAGGATGCATAGGGGTAATGTTGATCAACACTTAGAAATGCCCAAGGATGGTGAATTTCAGATAAGAAAATCAATGAAACCAGTCACAATTCAGAACAGCGTGCTTTTCACAATAGGACCTGCTGTTGGTAAAACAAGACTAGATCACTGCTTACAAGTGTCCAACACTGAATTATAGGGGCTAAAGGCTGACAACAGCTAATTCAAACACATAAACACTTGCAAACTGAAATAAAACAACATGTTATTGCACCACTAACATAGATATTATCTCCATGACACCGATTAGACCCAAAGTAAGCAATCAGTCATTTTCAAGCTGTTACAGCTACGTTCAACTGACCAGAAACTAAACCTTACTCTGTAACTGATAAAACATGCTGGGAGTTGTTGTTCAACAATAGTGCAATAGTAATATGTAATAGGAAACTTTGCCTCCAACTCCAGACTCTCCCCCCAAAAAATATCGAACCATTTGTAGATCAATGTGTAACACAGGTCCAGGGGGACCAATACCACAAAAGAAATCCATGCATTGCAATTCATTGAGATAGAAGGCCGAGGTAACATACTGGGAGACACTGCTATTAAAAACATCTGTGGATGCGCCTGGTAAACAGCGGACAATGAGATGGAGTGAGCGGCTCATTACACTGAACAGGACGCTCTCACTTTTTTTATATGAAACAGGTGAAACACGCACTGAAGGCAAAACGGGTTTATTAAATCGTAAATGACGTTAGAACCAAAACGTAACACTATTTATAGATTAATATCCAGTTTCACTATTAGTTTATTGGGATGAAGCACTTACAGGAGAACAGTGCCAGCGCAGATCAGCTTTGAGCTTGAATGCCAATATTTACAATAAGTGCCGTCCCATTGGGATGTTACTGTGCATTTTATGCATATTGCCGTGTCCTGTAATTAGGCTAAGCAGCCTGCAAAACCACACTCTGCTCAGCAGCGTTTAACCACTTGATTGCCAATAGTGTACCCAATGTACTATTCAATTACAGTATGTTGCAGAACATCTCAAATCAAGGTGCCAACCAGAACTGCGCTTACAAGAAAAATAAACCACCTATGGAATACACGATGTAGGACTACAAATTCCAGCACATCCTTCCATGAGCACACTGAATTTGCAAGTAGGTAACTTGGCAACATCTGAGATAAAGGTGTGAAACATTAGATATTAGGGCAGCATGGATGGTGTAATGGTTAGTATTACTGCTTCACAGCACTGAGGTCATGGGTTCAATTCCCACCATTGCTCTGTGTGGAGTTTGTATATTCTCCCCGTACTTGCGTGGGTTTCCTCCCACAATCAAAAAACATATATACTGGTAGGTTAATTGGATCCCCTAAACCCCCCCCCCCACAATTTTTTTTTACCCTAGCACAGAGGTTCCCAAACTGTGTGCCGTGGCTCCCTCGGGTGCCTCGGGACACTTGCAGGGGTGCCCTGGGTTGGTGGTCCAGGACCAATTCAAATTATTCATGGTCAATATAATAGGCAAAACCAGTGCTGGTGGCTGTCAGTCATAAAATATGTGGCCAAACAGAAGCAAATCTTGTCCCTCACCCCACAACTGACCCTAAGGATGACATATAAACGCGATCTACTTAATGTAATATTTTTTCTAAATTTCTCAATAAGAAATTTTTGGTCTAGGGGTGCTGTGAAAAAAATTCTGTTATTCTAGGGCGCCGTGATTCAAAAAAGTTTGGAAACCACTGCCCTAGCATGAAAGTGTGTGTGTACATGTGGTAGGGAATATAGATTGTAAACTCCACTGGGCAGGGACTGATGTGAATGGCCAAGTATTCTCTGTAAAGCACTGCGGATTATGTGTGCACTATATAAATAACTGGGAATAAATAAAATAATAATAAATAATACTAGAATATGAAACCTGTGGTCCCTCAGATGTTGTGTGACAGCTAGTGCTAGCATGCTACTGGCTGTCAAGGCATGCTGGGATTTCTAGTTACACATAGGTACGATGACATGTTACCTACACGTAGTTTTATTGAAAAACAATACATGTCTAATGGTCTGAAATTATACACTGCTTACAGGACTTGCTCAGAGGATGACAATCTACTGTACCTGCAGATGATGAGGGCAAGAGGTGGAGGAGGAGGCATGAAGCCAAAAACCACTGCCTGACCATGTTGTCCTTGCAGGATACTCTGGAGTACACTGATACTGTAAATTCCCCGACTTTGCTGTTTCACTGTTATCTGCTTATATACCCGAATCCTTCTACAGCCTGGGAAGGAAAGAGAAGACAGCCTAAGCATATACATCTATAGCTGATATTAAGAGAAAAAAACATCCTGCTGACATATCCCACCCCCAATTCCTTGCAGGACACAGAGGAACACAGCGCTTACTCCATGAGCACAGGCTGCATAGCAGAGGAAATGAGTGACACTGTCATTGGATCTCACTGTGCACAAAAACATTAGGAAACTTTGCAAACTGCAGGATGCATGGAGCTTGCAGTGTACTGTACCCAAACAAGCCTATACCTATACACACACACTTACACTCACACAGTGATACAAACACTCCGGGCAGATGCACAGCAGCTTTAGTATAATGGGAGCTGCAACCAGATGTTCGGACATGCCCCTAAAGGCAATGCAATCCTTCCTACAGCCGGGGATCATTGTTACACAAGTGACAAACTTACCCGGAGATCTCAGGGAGCCCCTGACGAGCTAGTGCCCGCTGTTAGTTCCCACTGGGCTGAAGTTTCATGCATCTCCAGCACTAGGGCACTCCGAGCTTGGAAGAGGAAAAGAGGGGGCGCAGTCTAGTCCTTCCCGGGGGCGCGGCCTGACAGCAGCCAGCTCTGCACTGTACATCCAGTCCTGCTGTCAGCACGAGCGCTGCTGGAAGCGACACTGGAAGACGAGGCTCGCCACCTAGAGGTCACTGCCAGCATTGTACTGTATATGTCCTATATTGTATTTTCTCTGCTCATACCATTACAGTACTGTGATCCAAAGCTACTCCATCTAGGGGTATGTATGGTACAGACGCGGAACAAGAATCCCAAAATGGTTTTAAAAAAGTATAATCTTACATAATATTAGGTACTTGTGTACTTTATTTTATTTTAATTATCTGAAGTATAAAACCTTTTTAAATTATTGTATATTCTTCCTTCTGCGCACGTATTGGTATCTGTTCTTTTTTCATTTACGGACTAATTGCAGAGAGCAACCAAGTACCAATTTTTAACTTTTTCATACTTTGCCATCCACGTGGACTACGAATGGGAATAGTAACCTGTGCCGAGCTTGGCGTCATTTGTTCCGTAACATGACCAGGAACCCCAATTAGTGTACCGCGTCCACTTGCATGGCTCGCGCCGTGGGCAAGGTGCCTCACTCTGCTACCGCTGCGCTCGGCACAGATTACTATTCCCAATCGCAGTCCACATGGATGGTAAAGTATGAAAAAGTAAAAAAATCGGTACTTGGTTGCTTTATGCAATGAGTCCGTAAAGTACACAAGTACCTAATATTTAATAAAACAATATTTACTAAGGTATGAGAAAGTACAGTATTTAAAAATATTTGTTTTCTTTCTAAAGACAATATATTTTTTTTTATAGTAATCTAGTCTATTCAGGCAAATGAAACGGTTTTCTTTAGAGTGAAATGCGGATTCCGATGAAAATATATATACAAAAACAATGATCTTACTGCGAACAAAGACGTACTATCGGCATACTTGCCTACCTGACCCTCTCCATGAGGGAGAAAATGCTCTGTTCCTGGACTTTCCTGGTAATGTATGATTGCCATCACCTGTGGTGAGCTAGGTAATTGATAAGAAAGGTGTTTCACCACAGGTGATGGCAATCATACATTACCATGAAAGTCCAGGAACGGAGCATTTTCTCCCTCATGGAGAGGGTCAGGTAGGCAAGTATGACTATCGGTCACACCATCGGACATTGCACCAGCCCTATGGAGATGTAGAATGTCCATCTGAACATGAGCGTCACTGTCAGAGCAACTGCATCTTTAGACACTCCTTCGACACACCTGCATCTGGATAAGCATCCGTCAGTCGCCACCCAGAAATGCCCATTGAAATTGCACAGATCTACATGCAATTTCGATCTGCGTCTTTGTACATCTGCTTCTTCGGGGCCAAATGTAATAGAGTGAGAGTTTCAGAAAGTGAGAGATTTGGTAAGGTTTTTCATTATTTTTTTTGTTAAAGTGGCAATCATTTACACTGCAAAACCAGGTTGATCTTGCTGTGTAAATGATTGCCACTTTAAAAAAAACTGCAAAACCTTACCAAATCTCTCATTTTTTGAAACTCTCACTCTATTACATTTGTCCCTTGCTGTTATTGTTGCACTATGGGCCTTATTCAGGTTTATTAACAAACAAAAAAAGCACTCTAATGGGCAAAACCATGCGCACTGCAGGTGGGGCAGATGTAACATGTGCAGAGACATTTAGATTTGGGTGGGGTGTGTTCAAACTGAAATCTAAATCGCAGTATGTAAATATAAAGCAGCCAGTATTTACCCTGCACAGAAACAATATAACCCACCCAAATCTAAGTCTCTCTGCATATGACATCTTCCCCACCTGCAGTGCAATATGGTTTTATCCATTAGTGTGCTTTTTTGTTTGCTAACCAACATGAATAACCCCCTGTGGCCCTCATTCAGCATCAGTTGTAACTGATGCGATTTCACAAATGGCCACTCAGCGGCCATCTGCGCATACGGTGCATATTCGGGCATCCACATACTGATCGCATTCCGGAAGGCCAAATGTCACTTGCATTTCCTGCAAACGGAGACATGGTGGCGGTGCGCCTGCCTTCGCACCAAGCTGTGCAGGCAGGGTCGACCTTTATTACTGCAGTTCCTGTGATGGGATCGCATTTAGATTGCGATCGCAGCACTGGGCGGTGCTTCTCATGCTGAGCAGCCTTGTCCTGTGCTGGGCTGTCCCTAGCATAAGTTTTTTTTTTCAGTAACAGATTTTGTAATGTAGCAGAATCTGTTACTTATGCTGAAACAGGGCCTGTATGTGGTAGATTTACTAGGGGGCCTATTTATCACTATCGGCATCCAGGATGCAGATGACAGGTGAAAAAATCGTCCAAACTCGAATTGCGATAATTGATTACATCACAGGGATGTATCAGCTATCCAATGCAGAAACAGAGCTTGCGGTCAAGCTCTGTCCCTGCGATGCCTCTTCGCAGCATCATCGGGGAATTGATTATTTTTTTTAAAATACCCCGATGTCCTGTTGCGCATGCGCCGACCCCGCCGCTACCGCCACCGCCCGGTAGACCACCCCCGTCGCGACTACCCCCGCAGGCCACGGACACCCCCCCAACAGGATAATATACTTACCTGTCCAGGGAGCCGATCCACGCTGCTTCAGGAGGCTGCTGGGCGCCGGGTCCCTCTCCTGCACTGTGAACCTTAGCCACTGTGCAGAACCCAGGACTCTGCATTATGCTTCCTTTTCCTAAGCCCGCTCTGAGACTCTCAATGGCTACTTTAACAGGAGTCTGGGGGCAGCCTGAGGAAAAGGAAGCAAAATGCAGAGTCCTGGGTTCTGCACAGTGGCTAAGGTACACTGCGCTGCTGCCGATCCGGATACACTGCCAGCACGTATATTACATATATTTACACATGTATGTTTATAAGTGCTTAGCGGCTCCCCCCCCCCCCTGCAAAAGCTAATCAGCCATTTCTGGTCGACACTGATGAAATGTCAATATACCTGTAGCCACAACTGCGTTTTTCAAGTGAGCCTATTCCCTGTTAACCCTACTGGTAATGTCAACATGTCATATGTCGACATTATTCAGATGTCAGTGTTACATGTCGACATTTAAATCATGTTGATATGAAACATTCAACATTATGAAGTCGTCTATATGAATATTGGCAGTGAATGTTGACAATATGAATGCCTATCCTATCTTTCAGATCCAGTTTCCTTAACCACTTAACTGATGGGTTTTTTTATTCTAAAAAAACCGCTCAGAAATCATCAGACATTTTTGAGTGAATTAGGTGAAGAAAATGTATTATAAACTTATCCAACATGACTTTACAGTAAAAAAAAAATATATTTTTTAAATATTCCTAAAAAAAAAATTGTTATTTAAACATCAGAACATCGGATTGTCACCATCAGAACATCAAGGGCATTGTAACTTTCATTTTCCCAGTGGCTGCAATCACCAGGTCCCCAGCCATTCAGATTGATCAGCAGAGATTGGCAAACAGGGTGCAGGGAAGCAGACGGACCGGGAGGTCCCTCTGAGAGGAGAAGCTGCAGGAAGATTCTCTTCCTGCAGCCACCCATGCTGTGTATTGTTTACGACCAGATCAAATTACACACTGCCAGGTGTGGTCACAAACGATGCGACCATGCCAGCCAAGTGGTTAATAAGAGTAACATTTCTGTATACAGCATTAAATGCAGTTGCATTGCGCACTCAGAAATAAATGCTGGTCTTTCCAAGTGTCCATAGTTGCATGTAACTACCAGCGCAGATATGGACCAGCCCCATACTTGGTGCAAGAGATCTGCCCCAAATCAGACTGATCTGAGCATAGCCGCAATTTTAGCATCTCGGCAAACACCCTGTTACTGTCCAGTTGCACTCATTCTGTTGCAAGGGAAGCTGCTACTGCCAGGAACAGTATGAAATGACGGCGGACAGGTCATGATCCCGACAGCAGAATTCCATCTGCCATAATGGCGGCAGCAGGGCGAGTGCTAGAAAGCCCCTTGTGGGCTCCTGCATTCGCCAAGCTGTGGACATCCAAAGAGGGAGAATAGATTGTGGCACCAGTATTCCGATGCCGGCATTGTGACTGCCGGGATCCCGACTGGTTGTATTTTCCCCGCTTCCCCTACTGCCTCATTGGTGCATACACTCGGTCACAGAGCATGCACAGTGTTATCCATCACAAAAGAGAATGATGTGCAACTCAGAGTTAGCCAGTGTTTTATGCTAGCACTGTGTATTGTTTGTACTTCAACTGCTACAGTATTATCTTCTGCAGAATAATGCAGGAATATTTTGTAATTCTAGCATTAAAGTTTGATTGAAAAGTTGCAAACAACTTTTTGTTTTAAAATCCTTTTTTATCTGAGGCATGCGTGAAGATTACATACTGTACCCTATGGATAATACAGAAAACATTGTGCTTCTCGTTGTGTAGAAATAAAAATACTGTTGTTGTACACTGGCAGCTGAGTGCTGAGCTGACCCAAGGTCGATTTATAGCCTTATTTAATTCACTTCCTAACCTGTGGGTAGACACATGCTGTGATTTCTAGGATATTATCTCTTAAAATAATGAAACAGCTGAAAGTTCTGCCAAAGACTTTTCATTACATTTAGCTAAAATGCAACCTGAACATTAATACATTTGAAATGAAGGTTCTGTAAAGCAGGGTAGAGGAAACAGGAGTACAGTGTTACATACAGCAAATTGGTGGCAGAATTCTAAGGGATATAGTGGTGAGGGTGGTCCTTAATGTCAGGTCAACCCTCAATGCCACTTACCACAACGTAGTAACTGGAGATGAGCAGAGAACCGAACCCCCCGATCCCCACTACCTGTGCTGTTAGCGGTGCTGTCCTGGCTGTCCTAGCTGTCCTGGCTGTCACTGGTGTTCAACTTTCATGTGCTGTTAGGGGTGTTGCAGCTGTACATGGGTGTTGCTGTCCTGTCTGTCACTGGGTTGTACAGGGGGCAGGGGCACTGTACTCCTGTATGCTGTAAAAATATAGGGGTGCTGCTGTTAAAATAATATTACACTGGCCCTGTATGCTGTAAAAATTCTAGGGTTTAGTAAAACAAATGTACATTGGCCCTGTCTTGTATGCTGTAAAAATTCAGGGGTGCAGTTGTTAAAATAAAAGCACACTGGTCCTGTATGCTGTATAAATCTAGGGGTGTTGCTGTTAAAATAATATTACACTGGCCCTGTATGCTGTAAAAAATTCAGGGGTGCAGTAAAATAAACTGGCCCTGTCTTGTATGCTGTAATCCAGTGTTTTTCAACCACTGTGCCATGGCACACTAGTGTGCCCTGAGCAGTATCCAGGTGTGCCGCCATAGAAGCACAGACAGGCCCGTCAATGTTTTGCCACTACTGAGGCCCTGGAATGATGAATACTGGTGGGTTTAGTGCAGGGACGTGCGGTGAACTAAATAGCTCAGGATGCACTGACTAGAACTACAGCCAGATTTACATGCAATTTTTGAGCCAAAGCGTACCTCTGGGCATTATACACAGGTGCAGCAGTATAAACTCCTGGAAATTTGGTGAAATTTGATCAGAGATGTGCGGAAACGTTAGCCAGGTGAGGCACTGCCTCACCTGCCATATACTTTTTACTCCAGAGTTTTGGCTATAAAAAGTATTAGAATAATGCAAAGAAGATATTTCAAACATATTCTTTGTATTTTTCATATACTTTATACAGTCAAAACTCTGGCACAAATGTTAGTATGACAGGAAAGGCTCTGCCTCACCCCACCGCGCGTCACTAGTTTAGTGGTTGAACAGCCAGTTCTAATTTTGGGCCTGGGGCAGTGTTGGGCTCTTCTGGTTTTCTCAGATGTGGCTCAGGCATTATCTATGGAGAAGCTACGCCATGACATCCTAGGACACGCAACTGCACCATGCATCACCATTATATTTGAATGTGCCTTGGCAATATTTAAATCTTGTTCAGTGTGCCGCAAGTTGTAAAAGGTTGAAAATCTCTGCTGCAATCATTTTAGGGTGCAGTGAAAATCAATGTAGATTGGCCCTGTCTTGTATGCCATAAAAATTCAGGGGTGCAGTTGTTAAAATAAAAGCACACTGGTCCTGTATGCTGTAAAAATATAGGGGTGCTGCTGTTACAATAATATTACACTGGCCCTGTATGCTGTAAAAATTCAGGGGTGCAGTAAAATAAATGTACACTGGCCTTGTCTTGTATGCTGCGAAAATTCTAGGGTGCAGTAAAATAAATAGACACTGGCCCTGCCTTGTATGCAGTAATAATTCTAGGGTGCAGTGAAAATCAATGTACACTTGCCCTGTCTTGTATGCTGTGCAAATTCAGGGGTGCAGTTGTTAAAATAAAAGCACACTGGTCCTGTATGCTGTAAAAATATAGGGGTGCTGCTGTAAAAATAATATTACACTGGCCCTGTATGCTGTAAAAATTCAGGGGTGCAGTTGTTAAAATAAAAGCACACTGGTCCTGTATGCTGTAAACATACAGGGGTGCAGTGAAAATAAAGGTACACCGGCCTTGTCTTGTATACTGTAATATTATAGGGTTTTGTGAAAAAACAGGGGTGCTGGCACTGTCCGCAGTTGCATTGTCTAGGCCTGACCTTCACAACACACTGTATGGGAAGAGGAGGCTCCTATCCCCATTTTCACGCCCTCAGCAAGTGCTGGGAGGAGCACCCCCAGTCCAGTTGCTGATATTGAGATTGAGGATGTCACTGTAGAAGTACACCAGGATAAGGAGGATAAGGGTGTAGCTGGCGCTGCGGAGGAAGTGGACAATGAGGATTCTGATGGTGATGTGGTTTGTTTGAATAACGCACCAGTGGAGACAGTTGTTGGCTATGGGATGAAAAAGCCCATTCTCATGCCTGGGCAAAATACCAAAATAGCCACCTCTTTGGTGTGGAATTATTTCTCCACAAATCCGGACAACAGGTTATCAAGCCATTTGTTGCCTTTGACTCCGAGACCCGGTGCCAGAGAAAGCCGGGTTGCCTAGGACACACAGACGCTGGGGCGGATCAGAGTGACTGTGAGTAGGTTACCAGGGTAACACAGGTAATCAGCGGCATGGAGGGGGTCCACGCCGGGAGCGCGCTTACGTCAGTTCACTGCTCACTGAGGCCGGGACGGAAGTAGTTACCGCTCCCGGACCGCACTGTATTTCCCGCCGGCGGGTCTTCTCAACTACGAAGGTATTGTGTATTGTATTGTATTGTTTTGTTTCACCTTGACAAAGAGGCGGATGTGCCCTGAAACGTTGGCCTTACTTTGCAGTGTGCTGGATTAAACTACATGTTGGTTCGAACTTATTCACTGTGAAAAGTCTCCAAGTGCTGCTGCTTGCTGGGTATACAGTATGTATACATACGCATTATGTCCCTATTGGAATAATGAGGGGGGGGGGTAATTCTCTTTCTGGCACAGGGCACCAAAAGGTCTAGTTACAGGCAAATGGCAATACAAATGTCATGGTATAATGACAGAAAACTCACTACCATGATTGGACACATTGGGGGGAATTCAGTTCGTTTACGCTGCAGCAGCCACTGGATGGTGCCCGAATAGCTGCCGGCATCAGCATTTCAGCTTACAGCACTCCATACTGGCAAGCTGAAATTAGCGAAAAGTGACCCGTTCGGGTGCACAAACTGCACTTTTCTCATTGTACATAGCACTTTGGTTGAGTTTAGGCATTTTACACAGCTAAACTCAGTCTGTCTGGGTGCGATCAGCGCGCCAAAAGTTTTTTTAATTACGCCCCGCGATCTCCCGTCATTTTAGACGAGAGATACAGTGTGCAGCTAGCACATAAAACATATTAAAATTCTACCGCTAAATCACATGACCGTGCATTAATCGCAAATTCCCAGCATAACTGCACACTTCGGGAGAGATGTACTAAGCCTTGAAAAGTGATACATTTCACAGTTATAAAGAACCAACCAACCAGCTCCTAACTGTCATTTTACAAACCCATCCTGTAACATGGCAGGTAGGAGCTGATTGGCTGGTACTTTATCACAGTGATTTTTATCACTTTTCAAGACTAAAGCCCGGTACACACTAAAGGAGTCCCCGCCGATGCCGATATTGGTGACGGTGGGGACCCAGAGCATGACTGTCATTAACTAGGACCTCCCTCGTTTGTAGCGCATATCGTTAACGACATTGAGTATGCACACTGGACGAGATTGTACAAAATCTCGCTCAGCCTTAAAGCTGCCCATACACCTAAAGATTTATTTTCCGATCTGGCTGGTTGGAACAAAAATCTGGTAATGCATGGGAGCAAATGACACTTGGTCATTTGCTCCGAAAGGCCACAAAACTGACAAAAACGGTTATTCATTCAAATGGATTTAACCCATTTGTCTGACTGACCATTTTTGGGGTAAATGTATTAATCCTCGTTATGGGGGAGAAGTGGTATCAGCGCACGTTATATGCACTGATACCGCTTCTCCCCCATGTATTACAGTGGCGGAGTGTGCACAGTGACGGGGCAGTATGTGCCCCTGTCCATATCGGCGCCCACTGGCAATGTATGAACCGACACCTCCTGCAGCTGACGATTTCGATGCGATACGATATCTGCCGCTATAATATACACTGCTCAAAAAAATAAAGGGAACACTTAAACAACACAATGTAACTCCAAGTCAATCACACTGCTGTGAAATCAAACTGTCCACTTAGGAAGCAACACTGATTGACAATCAATTTCATATGCTGTTGTGCAAATGGAATAGACAACAGGTGGAAATTATAGGCAATTAGCAAGACACCCCCAATAAAGGAGTTGTTCTGCAGGTGGTGACTCCAGACCACTTCTCAGCTCCTATGCTTTCTGGCTGATGTTTTGGTCACTTTTGAAAGCTGGCGGTGCTTTCACTCTAGTGGTAGCATGAGACGGAGTCTACAACCCACACAAGTGGCTCAGGTAGTGCAGCTCATCCAGGATGGCACATCAATGCGAGCTGTGGCAAGAATGTTTGTTGTGTCTGTCAGCGTAGTGTCCAGAGCGTGGAGGCGCTACCAGGAGACAGGCCAGTAGTCAGGAGACGTGGAGGAGGCCGTAGGAGGGCAACAACCCAGCAGCAGGACCGCTACCTCCGCCTTTGTGCAAGGAGCAACAGGAGGAGCACTGCCAGAGCCCTGCAAAATGACCCCCAGCAAGCCACAAATGTGCATGTGTCTACTCAAACGATCAGAAACAGACTCCATGGGGGTGGTATGAGGGCCCGACGTCCACAGGTGGGGGTTGTGCTTACAGCCCAACACCGTGCAGGACGTTTGGCATTTGCCAGAGAACACCAAGATTGGCGAATTCGCCACTGGTGCCCTGTGCTCTTCACAGATGAAAGCAGGTTCTCACTGAGCACATGTGACAGACGTGACAGAGTCTGGAGACGCCAAGGAGAACGTTCTGCTGCCTGCAACATCCTCCAGCATGACCGGTTTGGCAGTGGGTCAGTAATGGTTTGGGGTGGCATTTCTATGGGGGGCCGCACAGCCCTCCATGTGCTCGTCAGAGGTAGCCTGACTGCCATTAGGTACCGAGATTAGATCCTCAGACCCCTTGTGAGACCATATGCTGGTGCGGTTAGCCCCGGGTTCCTCCTAATGCAAGACAATGCTAGACCTCATGTGGCTGGAGTGTGTCAGCAGTTCCTGCAAGACGAAGGCATTGATGCTATAGACTGGCCCGCCCGTTCCCCAGACCTGAATCCAATTGAGCACATCTGGGACATCATGTCTCGCTCCATCCACCAACGGTTCATCCCTCAGCGCCAGTTCTGCTTACCAAAAGTGGCCCACTGGGCGCTCGCATTCCACAGACTGTCCAGGAGTTGGCGGATGAATTAGTCCAGGTCTGGGAGGAGATCCCTCAGGAGACCATCCGCCACCTCATTACGAGCATACCCAGGCATTGTAAGGAAGTCATACAGGCACGTGGAGGCCACACACACTACTGAGCCTCATTTTGACTTGTTTTAAGGACATTACATCAAAGTTGGATCAGCCTGTAGTGTGTTTTTCCACTTTCATTTTGAGTGTGACTTCAAATCCAGACCTCCATGGGTTAATAAATTTGATTTCCATTGATAATTTTTGTTTGATTTTGTTGTTAGCACATTCAACTATGTAAAGAACAAAGTATTTAAGATTAGATGAGGGCTGAATAAGCAGGAGCCCCATTTTTTGTGATTGGTTGTTTATGACAAAGTAGTTGCTAGGTAGTTTTTCCAAGGGACCTTGGGAATTTTCTATAGGTTGTTTTCCTTGTCCATCAGGATTTGTGGGTGTCGGCTTCAGTGCATATAAAAGCTTGGGTCATGCGCTTCATACTTCCTCTTGCCATTTGGAAAGCTAAGTGTCACAGGCTCTGTGCCTGTTTTTTATTTATTTTCTTATGGCTGCTGTGATCCTTTCCGTATTGTTTTATGCTCCCCCCCCCCCCTTTTTTTCTTCTTCCTCATCTCCCCCTCCCTCTCCTTTACATTCTCCCCCTCTCCAGCCCTGCTGCCCGGCGTTTTCCCCTGCCTCAGGGCTGCTCACGCCTCGTGCTGGCGTGGGCGGCTCACCCTCATGACGCTTCCGGCATGGGGCTCGGGCGTGTCTCGGCCTCTGTGGCCGGCGCGGCGTTCAGCAGCCCACCTCCACCCCTCCTCGGCTTCTCCCCCGGTCCCCGTCCGCGGCGCCTGGCGGCGGGCGCTGCTCTCCATGGCGTCGGCTAGCTGGGGTGCCTGCGGCGGGGGGCTGTGCACACGGCAGGCTGTTTCGGTGTCCGGAGGCAAGGTGCCAGCGGCCGGGCTCCGTGTGCAGGGTCGCCCCTCTCCCCCACCCGTGGTTGGCGCGGTACTGGTGCCGCAGCGGGGGGACGGCCTGGCTCTCGGTTCGCCGGGAGGGCGGACGGTCTGCTCCGGTGGGAGGGTTGTTTGGTGATGTTTGTGGCCCGGGCTCCTGTGGGTACAGCCTGGGACCCCAGCGTGCACGTATGGGTGGGGGTTTTTTTGGGTGGCTTCAGTCCTGTCCCTGCGGGTCGTATCATGGGGGTTCCTGCTGGGGCCCTGTGGTACGGTTGGGTGCCCCTACCCCCTCCGTGGGCTCTCTTCTGGGTCCCCCGTCCGCTGGGGGGGTGCGTTTTTGCGGCGCCCACCTATTGGTGGATCCGCTGCCCCTCCCTGCTGGGCATGATGGGAGTTGCTGGTGGTGTCTCCGGCCTCATTGACTGGCTCCCACCGTTGGCCGGTCCCTCCTCCCCCTTTTTCCTCCCCGGTCCCTCCGGTTCCAG
Organism: Pseudophryne corroboree; assembly: GCF_028390025.1. Taxonomy (NCBI): domain Eukaryota; kingdom Metazoa; phylum Chordata; class Amphibia; order Anura; family Myobatrachidae; genus Pseudophryne; species Pseudophryne corroboree. The sequence continues at coordinate 159,962,129 of NC_086452.1, read as the reverse complement.
CCCCTCGCTGTTGTGCGCCGTCCCCCTCACCCCTTTTCCTGGCGGTGCCTTATTGCGCGGCGGTTGCGGTTCCCTGTTAGGCTCACTCTTTTCTTCCCAGCTACGCGTTTCCTGTTTCGGGCGTTGGCAGGACCACGGAATGGGGGTCCACGAGTCGGAGGCCGGGTGAAGATTCGGTGTCTGCTGGAGATGTGCGGGCGGGATCGTCGTCAGCTGGAGTGGTTCCGGGTCCTTCAGGTAACGGTGAGCATGCTGTTTTCTTTGTTCCTTTTAGCTGTTTAGTTCTAGTGTGTTTCTCGGGTTTCTCCGGGCGCCCGCTTAAATTTGCCTAGCTTACTGCGTGTCGCGCGGCTACGGGGACTGGGTACGTCGGGGTGCCGGGGGCCACAGGCATGTCGGCTCCCTGATGGTTTTGGTGTCCGGTTCTTAGTGCTATGTCGGCGGTTGCGGGAGGTTCGGACGGTGTGTCGGTGGCATGCCGCCTCTCTGCACTGAGGTCATGCGGTCGTTTCCCACCGGGGCTCTGACTGTGTGGAGTTTTTACATTCTCCCCATACGTACGTGGGGTCCTTGCTAATCCGCCCATATATGGGTGCCGTTTTGCAGGGTCGGTTGTGGATACGATTGAAAGGGGCAGGTGGCCTTGTTCTGCATTACGGGGGTCGTGCTACGCGGTCGTATAGGCTGGCTGCTGGGGACGCGCAGCACAGGGTGGGGGTACATTGTCGTGTTTCGCCCTCAACGGGGCGGTCACACAGTTGGGTATGCACCCCGGTTGCGTGCAGAGCACTTTTCGCTCCTTCGGGGACCTGGGTAGGTAGCACGGAAGGCCCTTCCGCTGTTACCGGTAGGTTCCCGGGTAAGTGCCCATTTCTGTCACCTTTGTCTCACCCACGTGGGGTTTTTGTTTTCCACTGCTTTTCCGTATGCTTCCAGTAGGGTGCATTTTTTCTGTCTTTTGACTAGTCCCTGCGTTTGGGGACATTGCAGGCGTGTTTCCTGCTGATTGGAGCTGGTTGTCGCGTCCGCTTTTCCCCTTCTTCCCTTTCCCCGGTATCTGTTTTTTCGATTTCTGGGTTTTCCGTTGTGGGGCAGTTTTTTCCGCGTCGGATGTTCTGTTCACCTGTTGGTTTAATTCCGCGCGTTTTTTGCATGTATGCTTACAGCCGCTTCCGGTTATGGCTCGGGGCCTTGTTTTCTTTCTCTGGGTGCCTCCGGGGGTGGTTTACGCTTTTCATGATTGTCGGCCCTCCGCCTGTTATGTCGTCTCGTTCCCATACGTTGGCGGCGCAACGGTTGATTCCCGGCGTTGCTACCCTGGCATGTCACCTGGGGTGGCGAGGTGTGGTTGCGCCTCCTTTGCTACATTACGTGCATTGGTGCCTGGGGCGGCTGTTGATGTTTCTTTCGTGTTTGACTTGCATCTGGCGGATGGCCGCGTTGTCCAGCTACTTGGACGGGCTAGTGGTGGCTCCTCCCATGCTCCGGACGATGCCTCCGATTGCGGGGGTTCATTGACTTTCTTGGGTGGTTTTGTTCACTCCGACGTGGTGGTTTTTATTGGGTCACCTTAGGTGCTTTGAGGGCCTTGGTCTGCGGGGTTTTTCCCGGGATGGCGGGTCCGGGGCAGCCAGGGCATCTGCCCTTGCGGGCTCTTCTTTTCGCTCCGTACTACTGCCGCTGGCTGCTCTGTCAGGTCTTTCGTGCTATCCATGGCCTTTATGGTTTAGGCGTCGGGGCATTCTATGGCTGCAGCTTTTGAGTGGGCACGTCAATTTCGGTATACTTAGGTGATGTTTGGTGGTCCCGTTTGGGTCCGGCCAGGCGGGGCGTAGTGTGGTTCGTGAGGTTGCGCTGTTCGGGTCAGCTTTTGCGCTGGTTTTTTCATCGGGCGTTCCCGGTCAGTGGGTTGGTGGCCGGTGACTGGTCGTCTTGTACTCCGGTTTGCCTGTCAGTGGTGTTTCCTGGCGGGGGCCCAGATGGTGGTCAGTTCGGCAGCGCGGGCACTGTGTGTGGGGCGATGCAAACAGGATTTGCATGGCCTCTGCATGGATGCCACGCCATAGATGCCACGCCGATCGGGGGCATTCCATTTTCCTGTGCAGACTTGCAGGTTCTGCGAGGGCTTGGGATGGCCGCGGTCATTAGTTTCCCCCTTTTAGAGCGCAGGCGCTTACAGATGGTGACACATTGCCTTTGGCGTGGGTGTGTGTCCGGTGCGGCTTTTGGGGGGTGGCCGTTTTTCTTTTGTGTACCCTTCTGGGTCCTCTTCGCTGGTTTTGCAGTTTCTGTGGCGTTACGGCTATGGTGGTTGCCAGGGGCTTGCAGTGGGGGGGGTCCCGGGTACCCATTTTCTGGCGGATTGGGGCGTCTACGTCTGCTGCTGCGGCGGCAGGTGCTTCATTGACAGCATTATGTGCTGGCCTGCTGGGGATATGCGTGGTATACAGCCTCTGTGCGTTGGGGGTAGGGTTTTTGGGCTATTGATACCCGTTTCCTTGCGGCTTGGGGCTGTTGCGTGGGCTGCAGTGGCGGGTTTTTCTGCGGCAGCGCTTCGGGTGCTGGGCTGATGGGAGTCTGTGTTCTATGCAGACTCTGCACGTTTGGATATGGTTTTTGGGCTCTGGTACCCATTCCTTGCGGATTGGGGGCTGTTGCGCGTTCTTCAGCGGCACGTTCTTCAGCGGCAGCACTTCAAGTGCTGGGCCACGGGGACGGTGCTTTGTATGGTGTTTTAGGGCTGGGGTACCCATTCCTTGCGGATGGGGACATCTACTCCTGCTACGGCGGCGGGTTCTTCGGTGACAGCTGCTGGGGATATGCGTGGTATACAGCCTCTGTGCATTTGGGTAGGGTTGTTGGGCTGTTGATGCCCGTTTCCTTGCGGTTTGGGGCTGTTGCGCGGGCTGCAGTGGCGGGTTTTTCAGCGGCAGTGCTTCGGGTGCTGGGCTGATGGGAGTCTGTGTGCTATGCAGTCTCTGTACGTTTGGATAAGGTTTTCGGGCTCTGGTACCCATTCCTTACGGATTGGGGGCTGTTGCGCATGCTGCAGCGGCACATTCTTCAGCAGCAGCACTTTGGGTGCAGGGCCGCGGGGACGGTGCTTTGTATGGTGTTTTAGGGCTGGGGTACCCATTCCTTGCGGATGGGGGCATCTACGCATACTGCAGGTGGCGGGTTCTTCGGCGGCAGCGTTTTCAGGTCCTGGGCCGCTGGGGTTTTGCTTTGTTTTGTGTTTTACACCTTGGGTGACGTTCATTGCGGATTAAAGTGGCTGCGCATGCTGAGGTGGCAGGTTTGTCAGCGGCAGCGATTCCAGTGCTGGGCGTCTGCGTGGTGTCCGACTGGTGTACGTGGGATACGTTTTCGGGCTATGGTACCCATTCCTTGCGAATGGGGGAAGTTACGCATGCTGCGTCGGCGGTTTCTTCAGCAGAAGCGATTCAGGTACGGGGCCGATGAGTGTGTGCGTAGTATTGCGGTTTGGCGTCAGGTCGCTACCAGCCTGCGGTTAAGGGTGTGCATAAGTGGTCATTGTGGGGCCCCCCTTTTGGTAGGTCGGCGAGCGTCCTCTCCCTGCGGGTGGACTACGGACGTTACCGTGCGGTTTCGTCCATTGCTCTGCTGGAGTAAGGGGTGGTGAGTCCTGCACAATGCGGATTATGCTTTCGGAGGGGTGGGGAGTACCCTCCTAGGTTATTCAGTTTTCTGCTAGTGGACTGATGCTGGTGGGTTGGTAGCGCTCCTTTTTCTGATGGCGTGTGGATGGGCATCAGGGCAATGGTACCAATTCCTTGCGGATTGGGGCAGCTGCGCGGACTGTGGCAGCTGCGATTCGGGTGCTGGGCCTCTGGGCCTCCGCGTTGTTTCAGTTTGGTGTTTATTTGTATTGCCTCAGTTGCGCCTGTTGCGCAAACCCAAAAACTGTGTTTACCGGTCAGTTTTTGAACGGATAGCGTTCAGGAATTGAGGGTGTGAAGCAAATTTTTAAATTTTCCTCCGAGGGGGCCTAATTACAATTTGCTTATCACAGGTCCACGGGAGGTTTTTTGAGTTTTCTCCTTCACTTGGGTTTTGTTTTGCTACTGTTTATCTTGTAATATTATTGTCTGTTCTAGCACCGGTGTTAGGGATCTTTTCTTTTCAGATGCTATCGACACGCAGGAGCGTGTGCCTGTTGGGCCAATTTTTTAACTAAAATGGAATTTTGGGCGGCTTTGCATCCTGTGGCAAGAGGAACGGCTGTGGTTTTGGTCACGTGGTGGTCCCTGGGTACGGAGCTCGTGGCTTGCCTGGGGGTCATTTGGTTGGGTTTTCTTTTCTACCGGGTAGGTAGGTGGTGTCGCCCGTTTAGGTGTCCTGACCTTAGTCGGTACTGTGTTTGGGTCGTGTTCGTAGGTTTCTGCCTCATATTTGCTATCAGGTTCCCTTTTGTTGCCCCATGCACTCACTGGCTGTTCAGCAGCGTTCTGCTGTCATTGGCCGGGGAGGATTATGCTTCATTGTTATTGTAGGGGTGCAGCGTGTTTCTCTGCTGTCTGTTCTGGCCCGGGAGACGGTGGCTCTGCGGGTTTGTTTTGTAGCTTTCGGTGGTTTGGTAGGGCGGTTGTCTTTTGCTGGTCCTCCGGGCCCACAGTATTTTGCAATGTTAAGCATGTTAGTCTCTTCCTCGGTGGGTCGGTGGTTTTCTTGATAGGATGTTTGGGTTTTGCCTTAGCTTACATGGTTGTTTTTATGTTTTTTCTGGGGATGGCGGTCGTGGTTTGGTAAACCTTGTTGTGGCGGGAAAGTCGCTACCAGCCAGCGGTCATATAGGCCTAAGTGGTCATTGTGGGGCACCCTCTTTCGGAATGGACGGCGAGTGTGTCCTTACCCTGCGGTTGGACAATCGGACGCTCCCCTAGGGGAGCATCCATATTTGCCAGAGGAAAGAGTGGTGGGTCCTGCACAATGCGGGTTAGGCATGTAGGAGGTGGTTGTTGTGGTAGTCCCCTCCTCAGTTTCGGTGATATAATCAGATGACTGGAGCTGGCGTTGGTAGTGCCTTTATCTTTGCCATCCTCCAACATAAAATCTAGTTTAAAGTTCCGGTCAGTCATCAATAAATACCGTCTGACCTTTTAAATCTAGCAATTGGTGTCCGTGTCTTTATTTGTAGTGCTAAGCTAGCTTAAAGTTAAAGTGTAAGTGATCACAATAAAATGATGGTCGCCTTATAAGAATATTTCATTGATTCAGATCTAGAATGTGTTATTTTAGTGTTCCCTTTATGTTTTTGAGCAGTGTATTTACCCCTTTGACTGTTTTTCCGTGTTTGGGAGCAAATGGTCAGTTGTCATTTGCTCCCATCCATTACCTGGTTTTCATTCCAACCAGCCAGATCTGACAATAAATCGTTAGGTGTATGGGCAGCTTTAGTACATCTGGCTCGAACTGCTTCCAACCGTTATATAACCATCTGTAAAGAATTCCATCTGTAAACACTATCATCACTCACAGAGACACTACGGACAGAAAGCAGAACATCAGTGCCTCACTGACAGCAGCACATCCCACCCTGACGGCAGCAAATCAGTGCCTCACTGACAGCGGCACATCACAGCCTCGCTGGCAGCGGCACATACCTGCCTCATTAACTGTCTCATTAGCTGTGGCACATCCCTGTCTCACTGACAGCTGCACATCCCTGCCTCACTGACAGAGGCACATCCATGCCTTTACAATACAGCCTGACTAACAGCAGCACATCCGTGCCTGACAGCTGCACATCCCTGCCTCACTGACTGCAGCAAATCCCTGCCTCACTGACTGCAGCACATCCCTGCCTCACTGACTGCAGCACATCCCTGCCTCACTATCTGTATCTGTTTCACCCTATTTAGTCACATTAGGGGCCAGTTTCTAAGGGTATTATTCAGGTGTGTCAACAAACCAAAAAAGCACACTAATGGGCAAAACCATGTTGCACTGCAGGTGGGGCAGATGTAACATGTGCATAGAGAGTTAGATTTTGGCGGTGTGTGTTCAAACTGAAACCTAAATTGCAGTATAAAACTGAAGCAGCCAGTATTTACCACGTACAGAAACAATATAACCCACCCAAATGTAAATATATCTGCACATGTGTGCCCTACCTGAAGTGCAATATGGTTTTGCCCAGTGCTCAAAGTGGGCCGGTATACAACTGTATGGTATACCGGCACTTCTTCGAGCACTCCAGGACTGACAAAGGAGCTGAGCTCCCAGTCCACCCACCCGCCGTCCCTCCGTCCCTTTCTCCGCTGCCACACTGGAAGCCCTGGTCCCAGACTCCCAGATGCAGCGGATCTGGGACCAGGCTGGGTTTATCCGTGCCGCTGCATCGAGCTCCTGTGATTGCGGCACTACTAGTTCAAATCTGCCACCGACCGGCAGCCAATCAGGCGGCCACTCCTGATTGGCTGTCGGTCCGCAGCAGTTTTGAAATATTAGCGCCGTGGTCACAGGAGCTCGATGCGGCAGCAGGGATAAAGCCAGCCTGGTCCCAGATCCGCTGCAACCGCCCTCAGTCTCCTCTGCCGCCCCGCCACTGCCTTCAGACCTCTGCACGCCTACAGCCTTCTCCTCCACACTATCTCCAAGGCCCACAGCCTCCTCATCCACCGTCGCTGCTAAGCAGCTAATCTTACCCTGCTGCCTTTCTCTCTTCCTAGTCCCTACTGTATGCCCTTTCTGTCCCTCTCTCTGTCACTCTCCCTGTCCCTGCTGTCACTTTCCACATCCCTGCTGTCACTTTCCACGTCCCTGCTGTCACTTTCCATGTACCTGCTGTCACTCTCCCTGTCCCAATTTCGTCTCATACCGTGTGCTATAATGTGAATTTCGGCTCATTAAGTGTGGTATAATGTGAATTTCGGCTCATTATGTGTTGTATAATGTGAATTTCGGCTTATACAGTGTGCTATAATGTGATTTTCGGCTCATACTGTGTGCTATAAAGTGAAAGGGGCACCAGTAAGGGGTCCTACTGTTGTGGTGCTAATTGCATAATGGGGGTAATTCCAAGTTGATCGCAGCAGGAATTCTGTTAGCAATTGGGCAAAACCATGTGCACTGCAGGGTAGGCAGATGTAACATGTGCAGAGAGAGTTAGATTTGGGTGGGGTGTGTTCAATCTGCAATCTAATATGCAGTGTAAAAATAAAGCAGCCAGTATTTACCCTGCACAGAAACAAAATAACTCACCCAAATCTAACTCTCTCTGCACATGTTATATCTGCCCCCCCCTGCAGTGCACATGGTTTTGCCCAACTGCTAAAAAATTTCCTGCTGCGATCAACTTGGAATTACCCCTAATGTGTATAAGGGGTATATGGTGTGGTAAACTACACTGAAGGCCACTCCCCCTTTTCAAGAGCGCGCCTTCAGCGTGCGCATAATTACAGCCTTCACTTTTCCATACCCCCACTTCAAAATTTCCACTTCGACCCCTGGTTTTGCCCATTAGTGTGCTTTTTTGGTTTGCTAACAAACCTGAATAACCCCATAAGATAGATATATCACTGTTGGGTGTGCGATTGTGCTGTGATATATGCATGCACTGGTGTATCTATAATGGGTGCAGTGTGTGTGGTGCACTCGGGCCCCTGGGTCCAGAGGGGGCCCACACCGCACACACTGCACCCATTTCTTCTATATTGACCTTTCCGACGTCCATCTGTGATTATGTGTGGGCTCCCTCCTCTACCGTAGCCATCACTGCCGCTGCTAGCGAACTGAGCCCTAGAGACTCTGGCACAGTGCCAGAGTATACAGCGCAGGACTCAGAAAAAATGGTGCAGAGGATATTTTTTAAGAGTTCTGCGCTTGCGCTGTAGACTCTGGCAGTGTGCCAGAATCTCAGTGCTGAGAGCGCTAACAGCGGCGGTGACGGCTACCAGGGAGGAGGGGGCACACACACTGAGTCTTCACATGGGTCCACTCCTCTCTAGAAACGCCTCTGCATGCATGCCTTGGGTGGTTGAAAAAAAAAAAAAAAAAAAATATATATATATATATATATATATATACATATCTAAAGGACAAAGAAAACATAATGTAGGGTCTGATCCCTAAAAGCAGTTTTATATATAAGCTGAAACATTGGAATAATAAGTCTCTGATTGCCCTCTGTTTTTTTCATTCACTTACAACATTTTGTTGTAAATGAAGGTTCTGATTACTATTATTTTATTCATCATCATCTCTCTCTCTCTCTCTCTCTATAGATATATATATATAAATATATATTTAAAGGAGTGACCTGGCACTCCACTCACTATAGTGCAGATACTTGCTGCGGTGCCTTCCCGGTGTTTCGATGTGGTTCACTTAGATATCCATATAATTCTTTCAAGCCTGTGAGTGCCGCCTTTATTCTAAGGATAAATAAATATATATATATATACAGTGCCTTGCTAAATAATTTTTATAAATAAAAATATGAAAATTGGCATGTGCATATGTATTCACCCCCTAAGCTATGAAGCCCCTCAAAAGTTATGGTGCAACCAATTACCTTCAGAAGTCACATAATTAGTGAAATGAAGTCCACCTGTGTGCAATCTAAGTGTCACATAATCTGTCAGTATAAACACACCTTTTCTTAAAGGCCCCAGAGGCTGCAACACCACTAAGCAAGAGGCATCACACCATGAAGACCAAGGAGCTCTCCAAACAAGTCAGGAACAAAGTTGTTGAGAAGTACAAGTTTGGGTTGGGTTATAATAAAAAATATCCAAATCTTTGATGACCCCCCCCGGAGCACCATCAAATCCATCATCTTCAAATGGAAAGAACATGGTACCACAACAAACCTGCCAAGAGAGGGCCGGCCACCAAAACTCACAGACAGGGCAAGGAGGGCAATAATCAGAGAGGCAGCACAGAGACCAAAGGTAACCCTGAAGGAGCTGCTGAGTTCCACAGCAGAGACTGGTGTATCTGTGCATGTGACCACAATAAGCCGTACACTCAATAGAGCTGGTCTTTATGGAAAAGTGGCCAGAAAAAAGCCATTACTTAGTGTTAAAAATAAGAAGGCATGTTTTGAGTTTGACAAAAGGCATGTGGACGACTCCCCAAATGTATGGAGGAAGGTGCTCTGGTCAGATGAGATTAAAATGTAACTTTTTGCCCACCAAGGAAAACGCTATGTCTGCCGCAAACCCAACACATCCCATCACCCCAAGAACACCATCCCCACAGTGAAACATGGTGGTGGCAGTATCATGATGTGGGGATGTTTTTCAGCAGCAGGGACTGGGAAACTGTTTTGAGTCGAGGGAAAGATGGGTGGTGCTAAATACTGGGATATTCTTGAGCAAAACCTGTTTCAGTGTTTCAGTCTGCCTGTGATTTGAGACTGGGACAGAGGTTCACCTTCCAGCAGGACAATGACCCGAAGCATACTGCTAAAGCAACACTCGAGTGGTTTAAGGGGAAACATTTAAATGTGTTGGAATGGCCTAGTCAAAGCCCAGATCTCAATCCAATTGAGAATCTGTGGTCAGACTTGAAGATTGCTGTTCACAAGCGGAAACCATCCAACATGAAGGAGCTGAACAGTTTTGCCTTGAGGAATGGGCAAATAATCCCAGTGGCAAGATGTGGCAAGCTCATAGAGACTTATCCAAAGCGAATTGCAGCTGTAATTGCTGCAAAAGGTGGCTCTACAAAGTACTGACTTTAGGGGGATGAATAGTTATGCACGCTGAAGTTTTCTGTTATTTTGTCCTATTTGTTGTTTGCTTCGCAAATAAAAAAAAAACATCTTCAAAATTGTACGCATGTTCTGTGAATGAAATTATGCAAACCTTCAAACGATCCATTTTAATTCCAGGTTGTGAGTCAACAAAACATGAAAAATGCAAGGGGGGGTTAATACTTTAGCAAGGCACTGTATATATATATTGTAAAGCGGGTACTGGAAATAAGGACTCGTGAGGCAGGTCTTCCGGTTAAAACACAGTATCTTTACTGGCATCAGACACTGAAGAAGGGCATACACAGGCTTAGGCCTGGTTACACAGGTACATAATGGAAAAATAAGCAAACAAACATAAAAAGTCTTAGCACTCCTTGTGCTCAATAGTTAATCTGCTGCAGAGGCTTGCAACCACACATGCCATGCTCTCCTGGCATGGCCAATGTTCATAGTCCCTGGCGCTACAAACTGTACTCTACTCACTGGCCTCTACATGCATCAGCACACAGAACTATGGGGGAATGGGAGTTTCAAACCCCTCTCCTGCTTCTGACTTCATGCTGGCTCGCGGTGAACTGTAAGACCCAGACTTCTATTTTCCCACTTGGAGCTGTGTCTTCCAAAAAGCCTGAAGTTCCAAATGATTAATGCAGGTGCAGAATATGCAGGTCTTGTTTTCCTCTCTCTTGAAGAGAGCTGATTCCACAGAAATGTGGGCAATTGAGGTGAGACACAAGCCCTCTTACCACAATATAGATATAGATATACACACACAATACTGTGCAAATGTTTTAGGCAGGTGTGGAAGAAAATGCTGCAAAGAATGCTTTAAAAAATAGGTGTTAATAGTTTATTTTTATCAAATCACAAAATGCAAAGTGAATGAACAGAAATCTAAATCAACTCAATGTTTGGTGTGACCACCCTTTGCCTTCAAAACGGCATCAATTATTTTAGGTACACTTGCACATAGTCAGGGATTTTGTAGGATTATAGGGGGTAATTCCGAGTTGATCGCTAGCTGCCGTTCGCAGTGCAGCGATTAGGTAAAAAAGCGGCACTTCTGCGCATGCGGATGGGGCGCACGCGCGACGTACTTTCACAAAAGCCGATGCAATTTCACACAAGGTCTAGCGACGCTTTTCAGTTGCACTGCTGACCGCTGAGTGATTGACAGGAATGCAGCGTTTCTGGGAGGTAACTGGCCGTTTTCAGGGAGTGTGCTGAAAAATGCAGGCGTGTCAGATACAAACGCAGACATGCCTGAGAAAACGGGGGAGTGGCTGGCTGAACGCAGGGCGTGTTTGTGACGTCAAAACAGGAACTAAATAGTCTGAAGTGATCGCAAGCTAGGAGTAGGTCTGGAGCTACTCAGAAACTGCTCGAAAATATTTTGGAGCAGTTCTGCGATCCTTTCGTTCGCACTTCTGCTAAGCTAAGATACACTCCCAGAGGGCGGCGGCTTAGCGTTTGCCCTGCTGCTAAAAGCAGTTAGCGAGCGATCAACTCGGAATGACCCCCATAGTCAGGTATATGATTAACCAGTCATAACAAACAGGTGATAATGATCATCAGTTTCATATGTAGGTTGAAACACAGTTATTAACTGAACTAGAAACAGCTGTTTAGAAGGCTTAAAACTGGTTGAGGAATAGCCAAACTCTGCTGCAAAGGTGAGGGTGTGGAAGACCGTTTCATGTCACAGGCCATACACCATGGCAAGACTAAGCACAGCAACAAGACACAAGGTAGTTATACTGCATCAGCAAGGTCTCTCCCAGGCAAAGAGTTCAAAGCAGACGGAGGTTTCAAGATGTGCTGTACAAGCTCTTTTTAAGAAGCACATTGAAACTGGCAACAGTAAGTATCGTAGACAGTGGTTGGCCAAGGAAACTTAGTGCATCAGATGAAAGACACATCATGATTACTTCCCTTCAGCAGTGCCATCAGCTCAGAACTGGCAGAAACCAGGTACACTCATCTACTATTCGGAGAAGTCTGGCCAAAAGTGGTCTTCATAGAAAAATTGTGTCTAAAAAGCCAGATCTTCAAAGTGGAAACAAGGCCAAGCAACTCAACTATGTATGAAAACACAGCAACTGGGGTGTAGAAAAATGGCACCAGGTGCTATGAACTGATGAGTCAAAATTTCTAATATTTGGCTGAAACAGAAGGCAGTGTGTTCGCCGAAGGGCTGGAGAGCGGTAAAATAATGAGTGTCTGCAAGCAGCAGTGAACCATGATGGAGGTTTCTTGCAAGTTTGGGGCTGCATTTCAGCAAATGGAGTTGGGGATTTGGTCAGGATTAATGGTGTACTTATCAATCATGCAACACCACCAGGGAGGCACCTGATTGGCTCCAAATTTATTCTGCAGCAGGATAATGACCCCAAACAGCCAATGTCATTAAGAACTATCTTCAGCATAAAAAAGAACAAGGAGTCCTGTAATTGATGATATGGCCCCCACAGAGCCCTGATCTCAACAACATCGAGTCTGTCTGGGATTAAATGAAGAAACAGAAGGAATTGAGCAAGTCTACATCCACAAAAGATCTGTGGTTAGTTCTCCAAGATGTTGGGAACAACCTCACTGCCGAGTTCCTTCAAAAACTGTGTGCAAGTGTACTTACTGTAGAAGAACGGATGCTGTCTTGAAGGCAAAGGGTAGTCACACCAAATATTGATTTTATTTAGATTTCTCTTCTGTTAATTCACTTTTAGAGCAAGAGAGAGAGAGAGAGAGAGAGAGAGAGAGTGAGTGTGTGTGTGTGTGTGTGTGTGTGTGTGTGTGTGTGTGTGTGTGTGTGTGTGTGAGAGAGAGAGAGATATTGGGCCTAATTCAGATCTGTTCACTGCTGTGCGTTTTCGCACAGTGGGTGATCAGATCCGATCTGCGCATGCATATGCACTGTACTGCGCTGGCGCATCGCACATCTGCAGTGGGCAACGGCGCACTGCGACGGGATGAGGCAAAAAATCTATTTGCACGGGCGATCGCAAGGAGATTGACAGGAAGAGGCCGTTTGTGGGGCTTACTGTCATTAGGTCGACAAGACTTAGGTCGACAGTCATTAGGTCGACATGCACTAGGTCGACATGGTCATGAAGTCAACATGAACAAGATCGACATGAGTTTTTCACATTTTTTTTCATTTTTTTAACTTTTTTATACTTTACGATCCATGTGGACTACAATTCGTAACACTAACCTGTGGCGAGCACCTTGCCCGAAGCAAACAACATAAAAAAAACCTCATGTCCACCTTTTTCCATGTCGACCTAGTAACCATGTCGACCTAGTTACCCTGTTGACCTAGTGCATTTCAACAAATAGTGGTTGACCTAATGACTGTCGACCTAACTCCTGTCGACCTAATGACCCATACCGGTTTGTTGGTGGCAACTGACCGTTTTCTGGGAGTGTCAGGGAAAACGCAGGCGGGATCAAGTGTTTTCAGGTAGGGTGTCTGACGTCAAATCCGGTCCCGATCAGGCTGATGTGATCGCAGTGGCTGAGTAAGTCCTGGGCTGTGCAGAGACTGCACAAAATCAGTTTGTGCAGCTCTACTACACATGCAAACACACACCTGCATAGCAAAAACCCACTCCCCCTGTAGGCGGCGACTATCTGATCGCAGGGCTGCAAAAATCGCTGCCCTGCGGTCAGATCTGAATTACCCTCATTGTGCTGTTCTGTAAATTGTAGCTGTATAAATGGCAGTTACTTCAGAATTCATTAACAAAGTAACTTTCTGGTAAAATGAACCCACATACAGTGCCTGATACAAGAGTTTCTGAAAGTATAATTTGATGTTAAGTTAAATCAAAGTTCTTTAGCTTTCAGATTATCAAGGTCACTCATTGATAAAATAAAGCCAAATCTTCTACTTATTTATTTAGATACCAATCTGTTGCGTGGAGAGACATGCAAAAAGTCTGTACCAGATGTTTCAGTTATAATAAAAACACATAATGGATTTTCCATTGGAAGTCTGGTATAGTAGTTTGGCATTTTTTGCATTCCAAAATATGATAAATCTTTTCTGTTATACACATTTTGAATTTCCATGTGTGTAAATGGTTTTCACCATCTGAGACTGGCAGCATTGTCTATAATACTGTACTAAATGCTTGTGGACTTTGGGGGTAATTCAGAGTTGATCACAGCAGTAAATGTGTTAGCAGTTGGGCAAAACCATGTGCACTGCAGGTGGGGCAGATATAGCATGTGCAGAGAGAGTTAGATTTGGGTGGGTTATTTTGTTTCTGTGCATGGTAATTACTGGCTGCTGCAATTTAGATTTCAGTTTGAACACACCACACCCAAACCTAACTCTCTCTGCATATGTTATATCTGCCCCCCCCCCCCCCCCCCCCCTGCAGTGCACATGGGGGGTAATTCTGATTTGTTCACAGAAGTAAATTTGTTAGCAGTTGGGCAAAACCATGTGCACTGCAGGGGTGGCAGATATAACATGTGCAGAGAGAGTTAGATTTGGGTGTGTTATTTTGTTTCTGTGCAGGGTAAATACTGGCTGCTTTATTTTTACACTGCAATTTAGATTTCAGTTTGAATACACCCCACCCAAATCTAACTCTCTCTGCACATGTTATATCTGTCCCCCCTGCAGTGCACATGGGGGGTAATTCTAAGTTGATCACAGCAGGATTTTTGTTAGCAATTGGGAAAAACCATGTGCACTGCAGGGGAGGCAGATATAATATGTGCAGAGAGAGTTAGATTTGGGTGGGGTGTGTTCAATCTGCAAACTAATTTGCAGTGTAAAAATAAAGCAGCCAGTATTTACCCTGCACAGAAATAAAATAACCCACCCAAATCTAACTCTTTCTGCACATGTTATATCTGCCTCCCCTGCAGTGCACATGGTTTTGCCCAATTGCTATAAAAAATCCTGCTACGATCAACTTGGAATTACCCCCATGGTTTTGGCCAACTGCTAACAAATTTGCTGCTGTGATCAACTCTGAATTACCCCCTTTGCTTTCTGTCTCACTCATTTTGCTCTACATTTTATCTATGATAGTAATTCAAGTGAATTTGTGATAGAGATTTAGGGGTATATGCAATTAGCGGCGAATCGCGGAAAATTATCGGCCATTTTTCAACTCAACACAATTTGACAGGCTAATTTCGGCAAGTGGGTGCCGAAATTGACCATATGCAATAAAAAACGGATTCGACAGTCCCGCGGCCAAAAAACGGCCGATTTGATGGATTTTGATCCGGTTTTTTAAAAACGGGAAAAAACTGGAAAAACCCGGAAAAAAATGGCGTGGGGTCCCCCCTCCAAAGCATAACCAGCCTCGGGCTCTTCGAGCTGGTCCTGGTTCTAAAAATCCGGGGGAAAAATTGACAGTGATCCCCCGTATTTTTAAAACCAGCACCGGGCTCTGCGCCTGGTGCTGGTGCAAACAATACGGGGGACAAAAAGAGTAGGGGTCCCCCGTATTTTATACACCAGCATCGGGCTCCACTAGCTGGACAGATAATGCCACAGCCGGGGGTTACTTTTATACAGTGCCCTGCGGCCGTGGCATTAAATATCCAACTAGTCACCCCTGGCCGGGGTACCCTGGGGGAGTGGGGACCCCTTCAATCAAGGGGTCCCCCCCCCCAGCCACCCAAGGGCCAGGGGTGAAGCCCGAGGCTGTCCCCCCCATCCAAGGGCTGCGGATGGGAGGCTGATAGCCTTGAGAAATGTGAAAGAATATTGTTTTTTCCAGTAGTACTACAAGTCCCAGCAAGCCTCCCCCGCAAGCTGGTACTTGGAGAACCACAAGTACCAGCATGCGGGAGAAAAACGGGCCCGCTGGTACCTGTAGTTCTACTGGAAAAAAATATCCAAATAAAAACAGGAGACACACACCATGATAGTAAAACTTTATTACACAACTGCCGACACACACATACTTACCTATGTTGACCCGCCGACTGCCACAGTCTCCGACGATCCGGGGTACCTGTGTAAAAAATTTGACTCACCTGATCCAGTGTCCGGGAGATAATCCACGTACTTGGTAAAAAAATAAAACGCATACCCGACCATGCCGGACTGAAAGGGGTCCCATGTTGACACATGGGACCCCTTTCCCCGAATGTGCCGGGACCCCACGTGACTCCTGTCACTGAGGTCCCTTCAGCCAATCAGGAAGCGCTACTTCCGTGGTGCTCACCTGATTGGCTGTGCGCGTGTGACCTCAGGCAGCGCATCGCACAGCTCCCTCCATTACTTTCAATGGTGGGAACTTTGCCGTCAGCGGTGGGGTTACCCGCGGTCAGCCGCTGACCGCGGGTGACCTCACCGCTAACCGCAAAGTTCCCACCATTGAGTATAATGGAGAGGCTTTGCGAGGCGCTGTCTGACAGCTCAGACGTCCAGCCAATCAGCAGAGTGCCAGGACGCTGCGCTCGCTGATTGGCTGAAGGGACCTCGGTGACAGCAGTCACGTGGTGTCCCGGCATTCGGGGAAAGGGGTCTGATGTGTAAACATGGGACCCCTTTCAGTCCGTGGTTCGGGTAAATGCGGTTTGTTTTTTTGCCAAGTACGTGGATTTATATCTGGACACTGGATTGAGGCGAGTATAATTTTATTCACAGGTACCCCGGATCGTCGGATCAGAAGACGTGGCAGTCGGCGTGTCAACATAGGTAAGTATGTGTGTGTCGGCAGGTGTGTAATAAAGTTTTACTCTCAAGGTGTGTGTCTCCTGTTTTTATTTGGGTATTTTTTTTCCAGTAGAACTACAGGTACCAGCGGGCCCGTTTTTCTCCCGCATGCTGGTACTTGTGGTTCTCCAAGTACCAGCTTGCAGGGGAGGCTTGCTGGGACTTGTAGTACTACTGGAAAAAAACAATATTATTTCACATTTCTCAAGGCTATCAGCCTCCCATCCGCAGCCCTTTGATGGGGGGGGGGGACAGCCTCGGGCTTCACCCCTGGCCCTTGGGTGGCTGGGGGGGGGACCCCTTGATTGAAGGGGTCCCCACTCCCCCAGGGTACCCCGGCCAGGGGTGACTAGTTGGATATTTAATGCCACGGCCGCAGGGTGCTGTATAAAAGTGACCCCCGGCTGTGGCATTATCTGTCCAGCTAGTAAAGCCCGATGCTGGTGTATAAAATACGGGGGACCCCTACTCTTTTTGTCCCCCGTATTTTTTGCACCAGCACCAGGCGCAGAGCCCGGTGCTGGTTTTAAAAATACGGGGGATCCCCTGTCATTTTTCCCCCCGGATTTTTAGAACCAGGACCGGCTCGAAGAGCCCGAGGCTGGTTATGCTTTGGAGGGGGGACCCCACGCCATTTTTTACCGGGATTTTACCATTCCATCTAAAAAAAATAAAAATTATTTTTAAAAATATATAAAAAATACTTGTGCCTCCAAAATAGACAAACCAAGTACCTAATCCCTTCTAATATAAATAGATATGCTATTACCAATAAAAAAAACACAAAAAAAACATGTTTTAAATTTTTTTTATTAGTTTCACCCACCAAAGTGTGGCGGATTGAAAATGACGAATTTACTGTCTAAAAGCACTGTTTTCGAATTTCCAAACTTCAATTGAATATACTTTGGTTGAATTGCAGCACTTGTATCATTGCAGAAAAGTCGAATTTGACAAAAGTCGAATTTCAAAAAGTCGAATTTTGAAAGTCCGTTTTTTTGACGGAAAGTACTGAATTGCATTGACGATTTATTTTTTTTGCGAAAAAGTCCAGTTTTTCGCCAATTTCTGGAATTCGACTGCAATTGCATATACCCCTTAGACAATACTTTTTAAGTTCTAGCAAAGTTAGAGGCCCACGGATCACTTAGCATGCGATAATATATAGGTGGAGCTCAGACTCTTTTCTAATTAAAATAAAATTCTTTACATGCTGAGATATGCTTCAGAAGGCGAATAGTAGAAGTTCCTGCGACTGCATGGAGGCTGTATTCTGTACTACCGTATGATAAATTTGTATACACATTATCAATTCTCTTAAAGGTGTTTTCCATCATCAATATGGAAGAATCAAATACTTCTAAGGCAAAAACAACAGTACATGACACATGCGCCTTACCACAGTGCATCATCAGTGCTTCAGTGAAAATACAACCCAATCAGAATCTCATCACAAAAACAATCTGAAATATGTCAACAAACAATGTTATTTATATGTTTAATGAAAGATAATTATTACCAATATAGGGGTCGATTCAATTCGGCAATTTAAGAATAGCGCCGGGAATTAGCTCCCGACGCTATTCAATTCAGCTCCAGTTAAGTCGGCGATGTCCCGTTCTCGCCGACTAAACAGGTTGAATTGTCGGGAGAACGGGCATTCTCCGACTTAACTCCCCGACGCGAGGCTGATTCCCGACAGAATCAGCCTCGCGCCGGCCGCGAGGCAGCACTTTTGTCGGGTTTCTTCTCTCATCCCCCGGGGATGAGAGAAGAATTCCCGACAATTGCGGGTCACTAGCAGCTGAATTGAATAGCGTCGGGAGCTAATTCCCGGCGCTATTCTTAAGTTGCCGAATTGAATCGACCCCATAGAATGACAGAACTGCATCTATTTAATCCATCTCCTAGCGAGACACCTATAGGACATGTACTTGTACTTTTATTTACTTTAAGGAATAATATTTGTCAAAGTTCTTACTTGTTTGCCTCAGTCTGATGTAGGTTTCAACTGTTTTGCTAGAACTAAGCGCTGTAATTGCATAAAGGATTCAATGTTCTGATTGTATTAGTTCCACTGGCATATATCTATAATGGGTGCAGGGTGTGCGGCTCACACGAGCCCCTGGGTCCAGGAGGCCCACACTGCACCCATATAATTATACTTAGCCCTCCAGAGTCCCACACCGGCCGACACTGGGGACATAAATCTCCAGGAAAATTGTGCTATTTTTCCAGTGATTTGCGCACAGCGCAGTAGGTAAGTCCCTATGAATAAAGCACAGGTGCCATTTTCTTGGAGACCTGCACATGCACAGTAGACTAGAGAGGAGGGGGCCTGCAACTAGTCTGCACATGAGCCCCCTCCTCTCTTAATTTGCCTTGATTAGCTTCCACCTGACTGACTCTATAACTACTCTGTTCGATTGTGGGTTGCCAGATTATCAGGTCGTATGCTGATACTGTTCAGACTCTGTGAATGTCTTTATGACCTCTGCTGCTTTACACAAATACTGTATCCATATTCTTGGTGGCTCTTCCATTGCCAATTCCATTCCATTTCTTGACTCTTTCTAGCTGCCTCTGATGATTACTGATCTGGTCCATTTACAGACCCTGCCTGTCTGCCCCTGGTGTCTGCTGACCCATCCTGTGACCTCAACCTCCCTTGTGCCAAGGTCTGTGGACTGTGCACTGTCCTGCTTCAGCCAGTGTTCCTGTGATATACAGTAGATGTTCTAGTACCTTTGTTCTGTCATCGACTTTGTTCTGCATATTTTAGTTTTCCTAGTCTACTGGACATGACAGCGTTCCTGTGTATGTTTATCTTACCTTGTTTGCAGTTCTCATTCCTTCTCTATGGCCCTCATTCCGAGTTGATCGGTCGCAAGGCGAATTTAGCAGAGTTACACACGCTAAGCCGCCGCCTACTGGGAGTGAATCTTAGCTTCTTAAAATTGCGACCGATGTATTCGCAATATTGCGATTACTAACTACTTAGCAGTTTCAGAGTAGCTCCAGACTTACTCTGCCTGTGCGATCAGTTCAGTGCTTGTCGTTCCTGGTTGACGTCACAAACACACCCAGCGTTCGCCCAGGCACTCCCACCGTTTCTCCAGCCACTCCTGCGTTTTTTCCGGAAACGGTAGCGTTTTCAGCCACACGCCCCTGAAACGCCGTGTTTCCGCCCAGTAACACCCATTTCCTGTCAATCACATTACGATCGCCGGAGCGAAGAAAAAGCCGTGAGTAAAAATACTATCTTCATAGTAAAGTTACTTGGCGCAGTCGCAGTGCGAACATTGCGCATGCGTACTAAGCGGATTTTCACTGCGATGCGATGAAAAATACCGAGCGAACAACTCGGAATGAGGGCCAATATTGTGTTACTTCGCTATTGCAGAAGCATTCTGTGATTTAGCACATATGCTAATGGTAAGTCTAAGTTCTTGTTCCTGTTATTCTTTGTTACTACTTTTTGGGTGATTTGCTCCGGCAGTGCTTCATACCTCTTCAGGGTTCTGACATCTGCTTAGATAAGTTTAGCTTTGGTTAGGCAGTTTAGATCAGGTACAGTATATGGGGGAGGGTATCCAAACATCGGGAGCGAAAAATGGGTGTTTTTCCAATTTTTTGCCAGGGTATCCAATTAGATCTCACGTGAAAAAATATTTTTCATCCGAAAAGACACAGATTCAGTGAAACCTGTGTGTTTTCACCACCGCAGCCGTGAAATGCCAGTGTTAGGCGCCGGGGTCCGCTCGGCCGTGCGGCCCGGCGCCTAGCAACCAGGGACGCCGTGCGCGTTCAGCCGCCGGCTCCCTGGCAACGCTAAGACGCCGGGCGCACGGAGCCGCTCTGACCTTAGCAACGGGGACGCCACGTTCAGCCGCGTTCCCCGTTGCTGGGTCTATTCTCATTACCCTGATTATGTGCTGGCCGTGCAGCATGCAAGCTGCACGGCATTTCTATTTGATTGTCCTGTCTGGATCCTGATTGGAGGGTGCCTGAATAAAAGCACCCTCAGGACTTCTTACAGACGCCGGTGATAGCTTCCTGTTTGCCTGTGTCTGCTGCAGAGAGTTCCCAGTCCCGGTCTTTTCGGTTGTTCCTGTCCTCAGAGATCCTGTACTCGGAAGTTACCATCTGTTCCTGGAGTCTGACCGAGCACCTTTAACATCTGGTGGTGTTCGTGAGTCGCGGCGCAGCCGTGTGTTGCGGCTTGTCCGCTTCTGTTTATTATTTTGTTTAATTGTGTTCTGGAGCTTTGCGGAGGATTCCGCTTCCACAGATCCACTCTGGTGTCCGGCGGTGCCGGATAGGAGTGTCGGATCAGTGGATCCTTGGTTGTCCTTTTTCCTGGCGGCTAGTCCGCACATACCTTTTGATTTAGTTAGTTAGCTTGTAACCCCTGGCCTGGTTGCTTAGTCAGAGGGCCCCTTGTTATCACCCTGTCTCGGACTTCCCCTTGTCTCCCATTAAGACCTGCGGGGGCATCGGGGTTGGGCAGACATAATCCGCCCTTCGAACACGGCTGCCATGGGCTCAAGCAACCATAGTCTCGCAGGGGATTTCTGATAACACGGGCGAGACAACGGAGTTAGGGCGCCAGGGGTTACTAGGCTATCCAGCTCCCACAACCAGCTTATTTTCCTGTACTCAGATCCCTGCCATAAGATCTCCTCCGGTCTGGAGTACAGGAATCATAACATTATCACCGGCCTACAAAAGAAAAGATTTAACTTACAGTAAATTTTTTCACTTTTTAGTTGGGAGATTTTTGTCGGCCTTATGAATCCCACCGGTGTTGGGCCAAACCCTGGCCAGCTTCTTGTTAGTCAGATTCAGGAACTTACTCAGATGGTTCAGGATCTGTCCCTCCGGGTGAGGTCACAGGAAGATCTGTTACGGACTTCCCCGAGGGTCATCCCTGAACCAAAAATGCATCTGCCTGACCGTTTTTCTGGGGATAGAAAACAGTTTTTTAATTTTAAAGAATCTTGCAAACTGTATTTTCGTTTAAGACCAGTTACCTCAGGTACAGAGGCTCAGCGGGTTGGGATTATTATTTCTCTACTTTAGGGGGATCCTCAGACCTGGGCTTTTGGTTTAAAGACAGACGATCCGGCCTTATCGTCTGTAGACGCCTTTTTAAAATCTTTAGGGCTATTGTATGACGACCCTGATAGAGAGGCGTCCGCAGAAAGTCAGTTGCGTGCTCTTAGACAGGGTAGGAATCCCGCAGAGAATTATTGTACGGAGTTTCGCCGTTGGTCGAACGACTGTGGCTGGAATGACCCAGCCCTGCGCAGTCAGTTTCGCCTCGGCTTATCGGAATCTATAAAAGACAGTCTCCTCCAGTATCCCGCTCCTGAGACCCTCGATAACCTCATGGAGCTATCTATTAAAATAGATCGTCGGCTCAGAGAGCGGAGGGCTGAAAAAGGGGCATCTGTCGGGTCCTCTCCCTGGGTTCCTTCCATTCCTGTAGACATAGAGGAGCCTATGCAGATTGGTCTCTCCAAATTGTCTCCGGAAGAAAGAACCAGGAGGCAAAATTATGGTCTGTGTTTATACTGCGGAAGTAAGGGACATTTTGCCCGTAGTTGTCCAAACAAGTTGGGAAACTTCCTGACCAAGTGAATTGTGAGGGGGTTCACTTTGGTCTGCAGCTCATCTCCTCAAATAATTCACTGTTGGTTCCTGCTAAAGTTTCCTATGGCAGCCTCTGTTCCTCGGTCTCTGCTTTTGTGGACAGTGGAGCTGCAGGAAACTTTATGGATTTAACATGGGCCAAGGCCTTAGGTATTCCTCAGCTAACCTTAGGTAGGTGTATCACCATGCATGGTTTAGATGGGAGTCCTTTATCCAATGGGGTTATTTCTCTATGTACACCTCCTGTTTTGCTCTCGGTGGGAGCTCTGCATTCTGAAAAAATTGAGTTTTTCCTTACCCATTGTCCAGCAGTTCCTGTGGTTCTGGGTCATCCTTGGCTGGCCTTTCATAATCCCGTCATTGATTGGCAGTCTGGGGAGATCCTACAATGGGGTACCATCTGTGATAAAGAATGTATTACGCTTCCTATCCGAGTAGCTGCCGCCAGTTCCGCACATATTCCTGGGGAATACCAGGATTTTGTTGATGTGTTTTCCAAGGGCAATGCGGATATTTTGCCTCCCCATAGGCCTTATGATTGTGCCATTGAGTTAATTCCTGGTGCCACGTTGCCTAAAGGAAGGTTATATGCATTGTCTGGTCCTGAAACTGTGGCCGTGAATGAGTATGTGAAAGAAAGCCTTGGGAAAGGGTTTATCAGGCCATCTAAATCCCCTTTAAGTGCAGGTTTCTTCTTCGTAGAGAAGAAGGATGGTTCACTCAGACCCTGCATTGACTTTAGAGCTTTGAATAAAATCTCAGTAAAGAATACTTACCCTCTGCCGCTGATCTCTGTCCTCTTTGATCAGCTACGTTCGGCTGTCATTTTTTCTAAGATTGATCTTAGAGGAGCATATAACCTCATCAGAATCAGGTCAGGGGATGAGTGGAAAACGGCATTTAGTACTCAGTCGGGCCACTATGAGTATCTGGTCATGCCATTCGGCCTATCTAACGCTCCGGCAGTTTTCCAGGATCTCATTAATGATGTGCTCCGTGAGTTTCTGGGAAGATTCGTCGTGGTCTATTTAGACGATATTTTGATATATTCTGACTCCGTGGAACAACATGTTACCCAGGTGCGTCAGGTGCTAAAGAGATTACGTGAAAATCACTTATATGCCAAGCTGGAGAAGTGTGAATTTCATGTCACGGAAGTATCCTTTTTAGGGTACATTATTTCCCCTCGGGGATTCCGAATGGAACCAAAAAAGCTCCAAGCCATCCTTAGTTGGGCGCAACCCACCAATTTAAAAGCAATTCAGCGCTTTTTAGGGTTTGCAAACTACTATAGAAGATTTATTCACTCTTTCTCTGACCTAGTTGCTCCCATTGTGGCACTTACTAAGAAGGGAGCAGATCCTACCAATTGGTCATGTGAAGCGGAGTTATCTTTTCAGGCCTTAAAACAAGCCTTTGTCTCAGCCCCTGTCCTTAGACATCCCAACCCAGAATTACCTTTCATTATTGAGGTGGATGCCTCGGAGGTTGGAGTAGGGGCTATCCTTTCTCAGAAGGATCCAGATTCCCTTGAGTTACATCCTTGTGCCTTTATGTCCAGGAAATTCTCATCTGCAGAATCCAACTACGATGTTGGTAACCGGGAATTGCTGGCTATTAAATGGGCTTTTGAGGAGTGGAGACATTGGCTTGAAGGAGCTACCCACACCATTTCAGTTTTGACTGATCACAAAAATCTTCAATACATTGAATCGGCTAAACGACTGAATGCCCGACAGGCTCGTTGGGCTTTATTTTTTACTCGTTTCAAATTCATTATCACCTTCAGACCAGGTTCCAAGAATACCAAGGCAGATGCCCTGTCACGCAGTTTCCTTCCGGTTCAAGACAACAGTCCTGTTACTCCCATACTTCCGCCTTCAGTCATTCAGGCAGGTCTCACACAGGATGTATTTTCCCAATTAAAGCTGCTTCAACATCAAGCTCCGGGAAATACTCCTGCTAGTCGTCTTTTTGTTCCTGAGTTTTTGAGAGCAACTGTTTTGGCGGAATTTCATGATAGCAAAGTTGCAGGGCATCCGGGAATCGCTAAGACTTTGGAATTAGTATCCCGCTCAGTATGGTGGCCTGGTCTTTCCAAAGACATTAAAGAGTTTGTTTTTTCGTGTCAGGTCTGTGCACAGCATAAAGTTCCCCGTTCTTTGCCTATTGGTCAACTTATGCCCTTGAAAGTTCCTCTTAGGCCATGGTCGCATATCTCCATGGATTTTGTGGTGGATCTCCCTCTGTCAGCCGGATGCCGAGTCATATGGGTGGTAGTGGACCGTTTTAGCAAGATGGCCCATTTTATTGCTCTTCCCCGATTGCCATCTGCCCAGGGATTGGCAGTCTTGTTCCTCCGTCATGTTTTCAGACTCCATGGGTTACCCACTGATATTGTTTCTGACAGGGGTCCACAATTCATTGCGCAATTTTGGAAGTCTTTTTGTGCTTCATTAAAGATGAAATTATCATTAACCTCCGGCTATCATCCACAATCCAATGGACAGACTGAGCGAGTTAACCAATCTCTAAAACAATATTTGCGTTTGTACTCGGCCAAACTCCAAAATGACTGGTCTGAGTTTCTTCCATTGGCGGAGTTTGCTTATAATAATGCCTGTCATTCCTCCACCAATGTGTCTCCATTTTTTGCAGTTTTTGGTTTCCACCCCAGAGCTAATTCATTTTTTCAACATTCCTCTGTCTCCTCTCTGGCCCTGACCTCTCATCTTAAACTTATTTGGAAAAAAGTGCACCTGGCTCTCAGAAAAGCAGCTTTCCGGGAAAAAAAAATTTCTGACAGGCTCCGGCGGCCGTGCACTTTTAAAGTAGGAGACAGGGTGTGGTTGTCGACTCGCAACATCAAACTTCGACAAACCTCAGCCAGATTGGGTCCTAGATATATTGGACCATTTCTCATTATCAAAAAAGTCAATCCAGTTGCTTTCCGGTTACGTTTACCAAAAACTTTACGGATCGGAAATACCTTCCATTGCTCATTGCTTAAACCATATGTTTCGTCCAGCAGATTTCCTCGTAAAAAATCTCAGGGGAGATCACCAGTTAATGTACAGGGTCAGCAAGAGTTCTTGGTTGAGAAGGTTCTCGATTCCAAGTTGTCCCGGGGTCGGCTTTATTTTTTGGTGCATTGGAGAGGTTATGGGCCAGAGGAAAGGTCGTGGGTCCTGGATGAAGACCTTCATGCCCCAAAGCTCAAAAGGGCATTTTTTCGTGAATTTCCTCGGAAACCTGGCTTTAGGGGTTCCTTGACCCCTCCTCAAGGGGGGGGTACTGTTAGGCGCCGGGGTCCGCTCGGCCGTGCGGCCCGGCGCCTAGCAACCAGGGACGCCGTGCGCGTTCAGCCGCCGGCTCCCTGGCAACGCTAAGACGCCGGGCGCACGGAGCCGCTCTGACCTTAGCAACGGGGACGCCACGTTCAGCCGCGTTCCCCGTTGCTGGGTCTATTCTCGTTACCCTGATTATGTGCTGGCCGTGCAGCATGCAAGCTGCACGGCATTTCTATTTGATTGTCCTGTCTGGATCCTGATTGGAGGGTGCCTGAATAAAAGCACCCTCAGGACTTCTTACAGACGCCGGTGATAGCTTCCTGTTTGCCTGTGTCTGCTGCAGAGAGTTCCCAGTCCCGGTCTTTTCGGTTGTTCCTGTCCTCAGAGATCCTGTACTCGGAAGTTACCATCTGTTCCTGGAGTCTGACCGAGCACCTTTAACATCTGGTGGTGTTCGTGAGTCGCGGCGCAGCCGTGTGTTGCGGCTTGTCCGCTTCTGTTTATTATTTTGTTTAATTGTGTTCTGGAGCTTTGCGGAGGATTCCGCTTCCACAGATCCACTCTGGTGTCCGGCGGTGCCGGATAGGAGTGTCGGATCAGTGGATCCTTGGTTGTCCTTTTTCCTGGCGGCTAGTCCGCACATACCTTTTGATTTAGTTAGTTAGCTTGTAACCCCTGGCCTGGTTGCTTAGTCAGAGGGCCCCTTGTTATCACCCTGTCTCGGACTTCCCCTTGTCTCCCATTAAGACCTGCGGGGGCATCGGGGTTGGGCAGACATAATCCGCCCTTCGAACGCGGCTGCCATGGGCTCAAGCAACCATAGTCTCGCAGGGGATTTCTGATAACACGGGCGAGACAACGGAGTTAGGGCGCCAGGGGTTACTAGGCTATCCAGCTCCCACAACCAGCTTATTTTCCTGTACTCAGATCCCTGCCATAAGATCTCCTCCGGTCTGGAGTACAGGAATCATAACAGCCAGCACTTATCGAGGATTTTGCTTTGCCTGCCTGAGCCACTAGCTGGTGCACCTATGCACCAATGCAGAGCCGCGGCTTATCAGGGCTAATGGGATAACCTCATGCAATATCATAACCCGCGGTAAAGTACAGTGGGTAATTGGATATCCCCCTTATTCTTAGATAAGTCTAGATTTGGTTAGGACGTTTAGATCAAGTAAAGTACTGTATATGTCTAAGATAATTTTAGCTTTGCCTAAGTAGTTTAAATCATGTAAATAAGTTTCAGCTCTGGCAAGGCAGTTTAGATCAGTTAGATAAGACTTGGATTAGATAATGTTAGTCAGTTTAGCTAGGGTTTGTTTGTTAGAGTGCACCATGTACATTTTTACTTCTGCAATCTTGCATTTTGTCAGTATATTGAATTTTACATACTATATTGTTACTCGTTGCCACAACCTGATCAGTAAAGAAGCACAGTCCATCCAACCTCACAGTGGGGGTCATTCTGACCCGTTCGCTCGCTGCTTTTTGTCGCAGCTGAGCGAACTGGTCCCTACTGCGCATGCGCCGGTGCCGTAGTGCCACACGGCTGAAGGCTGTAGCAGGGCTGCGATCACCTCTGCCTGATTGACAGGCAGAGGCGATCGCTGGGTGGGAGGGGGCGGAATGGCAGCGTTTGGCCGCCGTTTCGTGGGAGCGGTCCGGACAACACAGGCCTGGCCTAGCCGGACCGAACGAGGGGCGGGCCGCAGCGGCTGCATGACGTCACACGCAGCCGCTGCGTGCCAGGAGCGATGAGTAGCTCCCGGCCAGCACGCTAAAGCTGCGCTGGCTGGGAGCTACTCTTGAAGTGCAAAGGCATCGCCGCTGTGCGATGCCTTTGCACTTTTGTGGGGGGGCCGGCACTGACATGCGGGGCGGACTAGCCCTGTGCTGGGGGTCCCCCCGCATGTCAGTGTGAATGATCATAGCTGTGCTAAATTTAGCACAGCTTCGATCAACTCGGAATGACCCCCTGTGTTGCTCTGGTGAACACCTTTACTGGCTTATGCAGGCCATCTATGGCCCAATTCCCCATTCTGCCAATGGCAATCTAATCAGCTGATTGACAATCCGATCTGCCAATCGGCGGAATTCAATGATCGGTGATCCTTCAGGTAATCAACAAGAAACGTCATGTTAATAATACCAGACTCGCTAATTGTGATTATTTTTTGGTTGGAATCAGCTAAACAATGATTTTCAACATGTTGGAATTCCCCGCTACCACCACCCAGTAAACAACAGAATAGGAACTGCCATTAAGCTGCTTAATGTATGAGCCCATTTAGACTCTGCGTCCTATAATAAGTAGAGCCAATAGTGACTAGGTTGCTAATTATTATTATTATTATTATTATTATTATTATTATTATAATACTACAGTATATTGTTAATATTATAAAACATCTCTAGTGGTGACAATATTTTTCTTAAGCCACAATCTAGTACTAATTAGATCTATACAAAAAAAAGT
This sequence comes from Pseudophryne corroboree, assembly GCF_028390025.1. NCBI lineage: Eukaryota > Metazoa > Chordata > Amphibia > Anura > Myobatrachidae > Pseudophryne > Pseudophryne corroboree. Next base: position 159,934,293 of record NC_086452.1, on the reverse strand, counting down.
TCATTAGCTTCCACAAATCAATGTTATACAATAATAGATTGTTGTAGAGTATATCATGGTATTCTTACTGTTTATGTTTCACTATCAAATGTTAGTTACTGTACACATTTACATTCAACCTAAACAAAATACAGTATGATTTTTTTAATAAAATAATGTAATTGTTGATGTTTTACTCTGTTTGCAGTTTAAACTCAAAATATATTCTTGTGTCCGTATACATACTACCATACAATTGTGTTGTATGGGATATACACTACCATACAATTCTCCTGCTTGTATTAATCTTATGGTGCCCATACACTTATGAGATAATCGGTGCCATCCTTCGATTTTGACCACATCTGTGAGAGAAATCGAAGGATTGTATGCACATTTTAGGTACCTTGAGACGCGATGCGCCGGCACGCCGCTCGAATATCGCGTCTCAAGATATTATGTGCTGCACTTAATATTTGTCGCATCGCAGTGCGATCGCATGTGGTTTTAAACCCACATGAGATATATCGCACTGCAATGTGCGATGGGCACCCACTCGGCGGTGACGTGCCCATCACGTGATTACCATGCGATCTATCGCATGAGCGCATGGTAACCACTTTGGCAGTTCAGGTGCGATTTCATCGCACCTGAACTGCCGGTGCGATGCCCCGCGATGTTGCGTGCGGGGCATCGCACAAGTGTATGGCCAGCATTACATATACTGTAGGATCCCATTTTATCTAAAGCTCTTAAAACATTTGCACAAATTACTTTATATTCTCCCTATCTAAAGCCTTTGCTCCGTCTTAGGTGTTCCTAATTTATTGTTGTTAAACTAGCCCCTACATTTGGATAATTGATTCTCATTTTTATCCAGCTAATTAAAACTGTCCAAGCCAACTTTTTATTTGTGGTGACTTGAAGACTACAACGGTCTGAACAAGATCAATCCAAACCTCCTCTTCCCAATCTAGGACCTCCCACAAATCTAGAAAATGTGCTTCTCTGTTCAAATCATATTCCCTATGTGATCCTTGGTGAATCTTACATCTTGCAACCAAACTCAGTAGCAGATTATGCTAAATAGCAGAATGTGCTACTGCTTAACCACTTAACTGACAATTTCCCCCCCCAAAAAAAACGCTCCGAAATTGTCGTTTTTGTTTTATGAGTGAATTACAGTAGGTGAAGAACATGAATTTAACCTTATCCAAAATGATTTTAGTTAAGTAAAAAGAAAAAAAAATAGGATTTTAAATTACCTACTGGTAAATCCTTTTCTTGTAGTCCATAAGGGATATTGGGGCGACTTAGGGGGTCATTCCGACCTGATCGCACGCTGCCATTTTTCGCAGCGCAGCAATCAGGTCACTACTGCGCATGCGTATGCACTGCAATGCGCTGGCGCGACGTATGGGTACAAAGCGGTGCAATGGATTTAACAAAGAATCCATTCGCACAGCCGATTGCAAGGAGATTGACAGGAAGAGGGCATTTGTGGGTGTCAATTGACCTTTTTCTGGGATTGTTTGGAAAAACGCAGGCGTGTCCAAGCGTTTGCAGGGAGACTGTCTGACTTCATTTCCGGGATGGGACATGCTGAAGAAACTGCACAAACTATTTTTGTACCGCTTGGCTGCACATGCGATCGCACCCTTGCACAGCAAATATACACTCCCCAGTGGGCGGCAACTATGCGTTTGCACGGCTGCAAAAAGTAGCTAGCGAGCGAACAACTTGGAATGACCCCCTTAGTACAGTGGGTATAGACGGGGTCCAAAGGAGCTGGTGCACTTTAAATTTCTTCACTGGGTGTGCTGGCTCCTCCCCTCTATGTCCCCTCCCACAGGCAGTTATAGGTAAAACAGTGCCCGAAGGAAAAAGGACAGATATGAGAGAAGGAACATGATAACAAAGACTGGTGAGATTTAAGAGCAGCACACCACGAGCAACGGCTGGTAACAATAACCGCAACAGTTGAACAGGTAACCACATAACAGAACCTGTAGAAAAGTCAACGCACTGAGGCGGGCGCCCAATATCCCTTATGGACTACGAGAAAAGGATTTACCAGTAGGCAATTAAAATCCTATTTTCTCTAGCATCCATAAGGTATATTGGGGAGACTTAGTACGATGGGGACGTCCCAAAGCTTCCAGAATGGGTGGGAATGTGCGGAGACTTCTGCTGCACAGCCTGCCCAAACTGGGTAACCTCTTTAGCCAGGGTATCAAACTTGTAGAACTTTACAAAAGTGTTCTTCCCCGACCAGGTAGCAGCTCGGCACGGTTGCAAGGCCGAGACTCCACGGGCAGCCGCCCAGGAAGAGTCCACCGATCTAGTAGAGTGGGCCTTTAGAGGCTTAGGAACAGGTAAGGCTGCCGATACATAAGCCTGTTGGATAGTAAGCCTAAGCCAACGAGCAATGGACTGCTTAGAAGCAGGAAAACCCTTTTTCTGCGCATCATAGAGCACAAACAAGGAATCCGTCTTTCTAATCCGAGCCGTTCGCCTGACAGATCTTCAAGGCTCGTACAGCATCCAATGCCTCCGGAGGAGCAGAAGTGTCAGAACTGGACGGAACCGCAATAGGTTGATTCAGGTGAAACGCAGAGACCACCTTCAGCAGGAACTGCTGCCTAATCCTGAGCTCCGCTCTGTCCTCGTAAAAGACCAAGTATGGGCTCTTACACGATAAGGCCCCCAATTCTGAGACACGTCTAGCAGAAGCCAGGGCCAGTAACATCACTGTCTTCCGCATGAGGTACTTGTCTTCTACCATCATCAGAGACTCAAACCAGGAAAACTGTAGAAATGCCAACATCACATTCAAATCCCAGGGTGCCGTAGGCGGCACAAAACGAGGTTGTATGTGGAGTACCCCTTGCAAGAAGGTCTGAACTTCTGGCAACAGTGTCAATTTCCTTTGGAAAAAAATGGAGAGAGCTGAAATCCGGACCTTAATGGAACCCAGACGCAAGCCCTTATCCACACCAGCCTGCAGGAAATGCAAGAAGCGTCCCAAGTGGAACTCTGCAGGCAGATACGTATATTCCAAGCACCAAAAGACATATCTTCTCCAAATATGATAGCGTTTTGACGTCACAGGTTTCCTGGCCTGAACCATGTTAGCAATAACCTTTTTGGAAAGGCCTTTATGAGCTAGGATGTTCCGCTCAACCTCCATGCTGTCAAATGAAGTCACCATAATTCCGGGTAGACGAACGGTCCTTGTTGAAGAAGATTGCTTCTTAGTGGTAGAGGCCAAGGGTCTTCAACGGACATGTCCAGAAGATCTGTATACCACGCCCTCCAAGGCCAATCCGGGGCAATCAGAATTGCCTGGACTCCCTGATTTCTGATTCACCTGAGCACCCTTGGCAGAAACAGAATCGGAGGAAACAGGTAGACCAGCCGGTAAGGCCAAGGTGACGTCAGTGCACCTGAGGGTACCTGGTTCGTGAGCAATACCAGTGAAGCTTCTTGTTGAGACGAGAAGCATCATGTGTATCTGCGGGCAGCCCCACCGGTGGATGATCTGTTGGAACACCTGATGGTGGAGACCCCTCTCCCCAGGGTGGAGATCGTGACGACTCAGGAAGTCTGCTTCCCAGTTGTCCACAGCCGGAATGAAGATTGCCGGCATTGCTCTTGCATTTCTTTCCGCCCAGAGGAGTATCTTTGACACCTCTTGCATGCAGGCTCTGCTTTTTGTTCCTCCTTGCCGATTGACATATGCCACTGCTGTGGCGTTATCCGACTGAACTTGAATCGCGTGATCCGTGAGCAGAGGAGAGACCTGAAGCAGAGCATTGTAGATCACCCGAAGTTCCAGAATGTTGATTGGAAGGAGGGCTTCGTGGGCTGACCACCTGCCCTGGAACTGTGCACCCTGGGTGAAAGCACCCCATCATCGCAGACTTGCATCCATCGTGAGGGTCCAATCCTGAATCCCGAAACTTCGGACTTCCAGTAGGTTGGAGGACTGCAGCTACCACAGGAGGGAAATCCTGGCCTGAGGTGACAGCTGAATCATCCGGTGCATCTGTAGATGTGATCCGGACCACTTGCTCAGGAGATCCAATTGAAATGTTCTGGAATGGAACCTCCCATATTGGATCACCTTGTATGAGGCGACCATCTTCCCCAACAATCTGATACAAAGATGGATGGATACTCGAGTAGGTCGAAGCACCATGCGGACCATCCCCTGAAGTTGTCTCGCTTTGTCCTCCGGGAGGAACACCCTCTTGGCCACTGTAACCAGCAACATCCCCAGGAACAGGAGCCGTTGAGTCTGCCCCAGGTGGGATTTCTGTAGATTGACAATACACCCTTGGCGAGACAGAAGTTGGATAGTGTGGTCGATATGGAGCAATAAAAGCTCCCTGGATTTTGCGTTTATCAGAAGATCGTCCAGGTAAGGGACAACTTAACGCCCTGGACCCAGAGTTGGAGCATCCATCTCCGCCATCACCTTTGTGAATACCCTCGGAGCTGTGGACAGGCCAAAGGGTAGTGCCTGGAACTGGTAATGGTCGTCCGGTAGGGCAAACCTCAGATAAGCCTGATGAGGTGGCCAAATTGGAATATGAAGGTAGGCGTCCTTGATATCCAAGGAAACCAGGAATTCCTGTTCTTCCAGGCCCGCAATCACTGCCCTCAGGGATTCCATTTTGAACTTGAAAACCTTCAGGTAAGGATTTAAGGACTTTAGATTCAAAATGGGGCGTACCGAGCCGTCCGGCTTTGGTACCACAAACAGGTTGGAGTAATAACCCCTGCCTTGTTGTAGTATCGGTACTGGAACAATGACGTGGGACTGGACCAACTTTCGGATGGCCTGTTACAACGTAACCTGCGTATCCTCCAAAGATGGTAAGCCTGATTTGAAAAAATTGTTGGGGAGGAGCACCGTCGAACTCCAGCTTGTAGACCTGAGAAATGAGTTCCCTTACCCGGGTATCCTGGCAGTAGCCTTCCCAGATGCAGCTGATGTGACGCAGTCGAGCTCACCCCTCGAGATCTCCTCGGAGTGGGTGGGCACCGTCATGCTGAGGGCTTAGTGGAAGCAGAACTGGTGCTCTGTTCCTGAGAACCGGTAGTGGCAGGTCTATTTGACTTACCTCTGGTGCCTCTATTCGCATTGGAGGCAACTCTGGCCCTAGATCGAAATCTGTTAGACCGAAAGGACTGCACAGATGGCTTCGGGTAGGAACGCCGTGATTTTGGAAATCCACAAATCCAACTCAAACCCAAAGAACCATTCCCCAGAAAAGGGGAGGGATTCCACGCTGCTCTCTGATTCTGCGTCCACTATCCACTGACGCAACCACAAAGCCCTGCGTGCCGACACTGCCATGGCAGACGTCCTAGCATTAATATTCCCCATCTCCTTAAGCGAGTCACACAGGATGCGTGTAGTGTCCTGAATGTGCTTGAGGAGTCACTATAGTGACCAGAGGCATATCCCCTGAATTTGAGTAGCCATGTATGAATGGCATGGGTCATCCAGCAACCTGCTATGACCGGCCTCTGCGAGACACCTGCTGCCATGTAAATAGATTTGAGTGTAGTCTCTATCTTTCTGTCCCCAGGATCCTTTATGGTAAAGGAGCCCGGGGCAGGCAGCACCGCCTTTTTGGACAGTTGAGAGACTGATACGTCAGAATTTTCTACCTTCAGGAGCAAATGGGAATGTGTGCAAAAACTTTTTCGACACTTGGAATTTTTGTCTGAATTTTTCCAGGCCAACTTGAAAAGGTCATCTAACTCTGCAGAATCAGGGAAAGTGACATTAGGCTTGTTTTTTGTAAAGAAAAATGACTGCTGTGACGCAGCGTACTCTAGACGGAGCTTCAACATGTCCCGTATAGCTAGAATGAGGGGTTCAATACCCCGAGCAGAATCAGAATCCCCACTAATGGGATCTAAGTCCTCCCCATCCTCATGTATATCCTCATCTGAATCAGAGAGTAGGGCAGGTAAACCACGCTTCTGTGGACCTGCATGAGGGGTGGAGGGCTGTGTAACATCTGCCCTAGCAGCTAAGTCTGCAACAGCCTGTTGTAGTAGCTGAGTTTTCTGAACATTAGCAGTGAGTTGTGATGACGTATCAGACATCATAGTTTTAAGAGCCCCTAGCCAGGAGGGCTCTGGACCCTCTCCCCCAGCCCCTTCACTGAGTTGTTAAGATTGGCTGCATCATTCACATGAAACAGAATCAGTAGATAAGGGAGAGAATCTAGTGTGGCATACACTACAGAGTTTGTGTTTACCCATGTTTACAGTAATCACAATAACACACATACACACAGACAGTATATTGATCAAGCCTGCCCTTACTGTATTTGAGAGGAGACCCACAGAGAAAGACACCAGCACACCCCTAGCTGCACAATCCCAGTGAGGCTGTCAGCTAACTATAACACAGTGAAACGTAACGATTTCTGTCCTATATATGACACAGATTGTGTACAATAGTGGCTCTTCCCCTTTGCTACACCCTGTACCGGTTTTCCAGCATGTTTGAGGAGTCAGGAAGCGCGGTGTGTGCTGTTTGCTGCTGCATTAAGCAAAGGAAGGCGCCAAAATGCCTCTGGTCCCGCTCTGAGGTAGCTCCGCCCCCCAATGGGGGCCGGAGCTACAGCGTTTTTTATACTGGCAATGTCTCCTATTATGCTTAAAAACATCACACAAATGCTAGTTTAAGTCATCTTGAGCCAGTTTACAAGGGGGGCTCTAGCGTGTCCCCCCCAGGAGGGTCCCATATGCCACGCCCGTGTTCAGCCGCACTTTGAGCCGGGGGACGCCCCTAGCGGGGCCCCCGGTTTGTACTCACCACAGACGTCACCTTCAGGCATATGTTAGGGGTGCGCGGTGTGCTGCGATTGCGACAGCCAAGGCGCAGTGCCCCGCTGAACAAACAACCTCTCAGGACGGTGGTCCTGCAGCGGGGAAGCGGCTCTGCACCTTGCAAGGCCGGTGACCGCCACGCCCCCCCCCCCCCCCAACCTCCCACAGTGCAGGTATGCTGTTGCCCAAACAGCATACCAAAAATAATAAAAGTTTAAAATAAATTGAAGAAAACTCTCTGGAGCTGCGGAGATGTGCATCCTCTCCCGAGGGCACTTTTTTCTAAACTGCCTGTGGGAGTGGACATAGAGGAGAGGACATAGAGGAGAGGAGCCAGCACACCCAGTGAAGAAATTTAAAGTGCACCGGCTCCTTTGGACCCCGTCTATACCCCATCGTACTAAGGCTCCCCAATATCCCTTATGGATGCTAGAGAAATGTTTTTTGTTTAATATTTATTTATTTTTTAAATAATTTTTAGCAAACATCGGAACACTGGTCGGGAAGATCGAGAACATCTGAATATCAATAACATTGCGGCCATCACAATGTCTGCAGCCGCTGGGTGGGGGATCCAGCAATGATTGGCAGCACAGCAACACTGAGGGGAGGGTGCAGGGAGGCAGAGGGACCTTCTGGTCCCTCTGACAGCAGTGGATGGAAGTTTCTTGCTAACTCTGTTTATCTGACTGGTCGCATCCTGTGCGGCCAGGTCAAATAAAACACTTGCTGGTATGGTCGCATCTGATGCGACCATACCAGGCAATTGGTTAAAATCGCATGCTGGGGGTCGCCCAGAATGCAAAGTGTCCCCCAGCGATGTGATCCGGGAATAAGGGTAGACCCCCTGCATATGCAGCATTGATTTTTTCGGACTTCTGCGTGACTTCTTGAATGAGGGCCTATGTACACATTTCTCAGTTCCCCATAATATTACCTTCTCAAGCAGACTTAAGTTTAACAAATCAAACTAACAACTGACATGCTTTGCAAAAATTGGTATCTCACCCTGATCATGGTCCAATCATGCTTCAAAGTCTCTCGAGATTGACATGCTTTCACATAACTGGAAAAAGCATTACTAGCTTATCTCGATTCAGCATGTGAGGTCAAAATGTAGCCTTGCTTTATAACATCAACACGTTTAATTAATAATGCCTGTTTTCTTGTCGTGAACTTTGGCTAATTCTTGAGCAATTCAGTACAATTCTGTGCTGGATGTCTTGCTCAAGAATTACAAAATATACTGGCATTGAAAACTCTATAATTAAGGACTGTGCTAGAATCAAGAAAAAAATAATTAAAAAAATATCTGCTCATAAATATGAGGTCAGCAAGAATCGATGGAACACGTTTTGCTTTCCAAAATTACTAAATTAAGTTAACTCAGAAAGAGCCAGAAAGACACTTATGCTGAACATATGGGTAACAGATTATTTTAAAGCTTCTCATTTTGGCACCAAAGATTTAGGGTCTTTAACTCCATTCACCAATCCCTAACACCAATACCATACCCCAGTCCTTAACTCCAAACTCTTATGATGCCCATACACTTGTGCGATGCACCTGAACTGCCAAAGTGATTACCATGCGATTGATCGCATGGTAATCACGTGATATGCACGTCACCGCCAAGTGGGAGCAGCCTCCATCCGCTCCCGGCGGGTGCCCATCACACATCGCAGTGCGATATGTAGCATGTGTTTTTAACAACACATGCGATCGCACTGCGATTCGATAAATATTAAGTGCAGAACATACTATCTTGAGACGTGAGATTCGACCAGCGTGCCTGCACATCGCGTTGAAAGGTACCTAAAATGTGCATACAATCCTTCGATTTCTCTCACAGATGCGGTCGAAATCGAAGGCTAGCACCGATTATCTCACAAGTGTATGGGCACCGTAAGCCTAGGTAAATGGCAATCAACCATTTGCTCCCAGAAACTGCAAAATGGACAAAAACAGACGTTCATCCAAGTTGGTTAAATTTATGTTTAACCAATTTGTATGAACGACAGGTTTTGTTAGTTTTCCAGTGTTTGGGAGCAAATGGTCGATTGTCATTTGCTCTCGTCCATTACCAGATTTTCATTCCAACCAGCTAGATCTGGCAGATTATCTGACAGATAATTGTATAGTGTGTACCTAGCTTAACCCTTAACTCCAATTGAGGGGCTCAGTGGAAAAGTGGAAAATGGGCACATGTAGTTCTGCCATCTAGTCTACTAAACTAATTTCTAACATAGTGTTCCTGTAGCACTAACCGTTACCATTGCCCATATACAGTCATCGGCTGGAGCTCCGCTCCATCACGAGTGTACATGTACCGGTGAGTATGGCTGTACCTGCTATCTATCAATAAACCAACACCAATAGTTAAGTAACTGGACTGTTTATAGTTTGAGTCATCCGCTGGTGCGTGCCTATATAAACACCTGCACACACATAATTTCCAACACATAAAATACTGCAACTAACCACTTTTTCTTTTTTTTTATCAGACCAGCAAACCTCTCAGCCTGAATGATTTTCTATGGCCACAGAACTAGGTGGACACTGCCTGCCTACAGATGTATCCTCTTACATTTTTGCTCAGTGCGCTACAAGTCGCATTACACATAACGCGTGAGTGCTGAGTGAATCAGTAGTGCTGAGCATCTATTTTTGCATTTGTTCCCGCGAAAATGTGTCTTATTTGTAAAGTAATGAAATGTCATGCACAAACAGCTTCTGCTGATTAAACAGATATGCAGCATGCCTATATTCTGTGTATACTGTGACTGTATTTGCATATAAAATGCTATGCTACAGTGTTTTCCTGGTAAGCAATGTAATGTGGCATTTCGAATGCAGAAACAGCCGCAATTACACACAGAATATAGAAACGCTGCATATCATTTTAATCAGCAGGGTCTGCTTGTGTGTTGCATTACGATGCGACTAAAATGCATTTTCGTGTGAACAACTGCAAAAAAAGACGCTTGGCACTACCGAATCCCACCATGGCATGGCGCGACTTGAAGGGCTGTTTAGCAGCAGCATTTTAAACAAAAATGGTTAAATCACGGATTTAACCAATTTGTATGAACGCCAGTTTTTTGTCTGTTTTCCAGTGTTCTCATCCATTACCAGATTTTCAGCAGTATCCTGCCCCTTGACCAGTTAGCACTAATTGCACATCTACTATACTGAACACCTGGCCATGCCTTAATTTCCCACAAAACAGGCACTATCCGTATATTTTTAGTCATATCTCATTGCTACCTATATTTTAATATTGTTGAAATCCAGTAAGCCAAAGAAGTGAGAATTGTCTGCTGTATGGAGCTTGGACAAGGGAGATCATTCCCTTTCACAACTGCAGGCCCCTTACCCACTGTGATACAGATGGGTCCACGGTTATCTTGGCTAGTTTGCTGCGCCTAGGCACAACATGATTTATTTACATAAACCCTTCATCTATTGTTCTCAGCTGCAATACAATACAGAGAACAATACAGCAGGGGATTAAGTCATTACAGCAGGGGATTAAATCCAACTGCCCTGGCTCAATTAATCCTATTAAAGGTCAAGATAAAAATTGACCCATCTGTAGTTCTGCCTACCTGAACGCCTTAAAGATGGAAAACATTTTTGTTACGTCATTTAGGAATGACCAGATTAATAGTTTGCAGTAATTTTTCTTTTATTCTGTATTTCAATTTAAGGGTCTACAAATGACTCTACCTTTAAAAAAACAAGTGAGTGATAGTTGTTCCTGGAAGCCAAATTTCCAAATAACCTTGTACACAGAAATCCAGTCTAAACACATGCAACCTAACTCCACAATCTAAGAGCAGGTTGTAGTAAATGGGGATCTAGAGTATGTATTCACTTTGTTGCCGTAGAAACCCATCAACTGGTATTATCATTTCAAGGGTATTTTCACGATGGAAATTCACTGGGTATAATCTTATTATAAAGAAGCAGAAAAACAGCTGTTCCCATATTAGTTGACAGAACAATGTTGACCACCAAAGAGGATGTACTTCAGCATGAAATGTCAATTAATGAGCAAACTTCTTGGTTCAGCGTTACACAATTTCCCTAAAATGTGTACCTCCTGAGCCATGTATTATACTGGCAACAAACTGACTACACAAAAATAAAGTGTCTCACAGATTGCTGTGAATAATAATAAATACTATATTAATATAGGAAGTAAAGAGTAGTTCCGGTAAACTGTTGCATACACTGTTCCACTGGACCACCTACAAAGGGAAAGTATCCCAGGATGTGTGGGAGCATGGTATTCAGCACAGGTCCATGTAATGTAAGTATTTGCTGTGGTCTAGAGCAAGTCACAACATGTTAGCAGAAAACAAATGATTGGCTAAGAGCTGGTGCTAGATATAAACAACACAGTACAACAGGACTCTTGGATGAACGGTTGTCCTGGCAAAGTGAAGAGTCCAGGTGTAAAGGGAGTATTCTAGTGCAGGCACAAGGTCATAATTGAGCACAAATCACGCCATATGGTAATGGCATGCTTCACACAAGAATCTTTTTAAATGTGATAAATTCCCTACGAATGTGAGAAAAGCAACAATAAGCAAGATTTCAGACACTAAGGTAAGGGCATAAGCAGAACTTTGTGGGCCCCATAGCAACATATTGAAGGGGCCCCTGTTTCAATGCTTCTTGAGAGACACAGCTATGCAGCAGTTATTCATTTTATGCCCCCTAATAGTGCCCTAGTTCATTTTCTGAACCACAGTAGTGCCCTACTTAATATTATACACCATAGTAGTGCCCTAGTTTATTTTATGTGGATGTAGTTTTATGGGGATGTAGTCAGGAGACCGCCGGTCACAATACCTCCTTCTACACCCGCGCCATTAGAATGCCGACTAGCAGGGACTATTCCCACTCATGGGTGTCCATGACACTCATAGACGCTCGCCACCGAGCCCACAAGGGGCTTGATGCGCTCACCCTCCCCCAGCTGGCCATCTCGATGCCAGGATCCCTGCGTTTGTATGGTGCTGCATACCCAACCCATTTTATGAACCATCATAGTTCTCTAGATTACATGATGTCGCCTTGTGTGGCTCACATTATGTCACACAGTATCCCCAATTCACATTATGACATACAGTATCCCCAGTTAATATTATGCATATAACATTGCTCCCTATTTAAACTGTGCCACATTAGAGTGTCCTTCAGGTCATATTATGCCACGTTACATTGTCCCAGTACATATTATGCCACACTATAGTGCTTCCATTTCATACTGTGCCATATTAAAGTGCCCCAGTTCTTATTATGTAAAAGTATACTGCCCTCCAAAATTACAATGAGTAGATCAGATTATGACACATTACAGTGCCCTCCCGTTAATATTGTGCACATTAAAAGTACCCCTTACAGGGCCGTCCTAAAGGCATTGGAGGCCCTGGGCAAACCAATGCACTTGGGCTCCTACCCACCCATTCTTGGGGATAAATAAATAAAAATCATAACTTACCTCACCTGCAGTCATGTGGCTGTTCTCCACATGCTTCCAGCCATCCACCAATCAGCATGCTTATAGCCATTAAACTATCTGTCTGCAGGCATGGAGAATGCTGCCTGGTCATTCTAATTGTGTGTAATTCGTAATCAGAGCAGCTGGACAGAATTTTCTACTTGCCTCCCAAGAAGCTCCAGAGGCACCAGCTAGCCCCTGCTCGAAGGCCCCCAGAATCGTGCAGCACTGGCGCCGGCTGGAAAGTCCATATCTTAAGATGGCGCCATTCCTTTGCCATTATATCATCCACTACACACTCCTCTAACTGAAAATGTAATGTCACACAATTCAGGCTCTGCAATGGATCAAACCCAATTGCTTAGCAGGTAAATCTGAGAAATTGGTATGCAACTTTATAACCTGGGTCCAGCCAGCTTTATGGCCCCATAGCAGTGGCACTCTTTGCACCCACTATAGCTACTCCCATGCATGCACTCGGGGCATAAGTATAATTACCTATGATCTGTATCAAAATGCTGTGAGTAAATGGTAACTACAGTCTGTAGAACACTAACTAAAGGAAAAGCACAAGATTTCTAGATGGGGTTTCTATAGATTCGATTCTGGAAAAAAAAACCCAGGGCTTTCCACATTCCACATACAATGGTTCTATTCCACAGGTTCTATTCCCACTCGTGGGTGTCGTGGACACCCACGAGTGGGACTAGTCCCTGCTAGTCGGCATGCCGAATGTCGGGATTAGGGGTGTGCGGGATGTAGGTGTCGGTAATGTGACCAGCAGTCTCCTGGTCTACAGGTAGTAGGAAAAACTGAATTAGACTGTCACTATTCCACAAACCAAAGTCCCACACTCCAGCTCCACCACTATAACAGATACGAGCCCCTTGCGGGAACCCCAAAAAGAGCCAGGGAACTAGGCGAGGGAGACAAGGGGGACAGAGAAAGAGAAAAGAAAAAACGCTTCAAATAAGAAATGTGGGGATATTTAATCTATCTTCCAAACCCCTAACACAAGCATAAACTAGCATTCTATCTAAAGGAATGAACTTTGCACCAACGTCTCAACCAAACTTTTTTGAATAATTTATAGAACTGAACCGTTTGTACGGAATCTATGTAGGAAACGGTTTTTTGTCACTAACAAAAAAAACATCTGAATTGGAGTCAACTATTGTATTGGATCAGGATGATCAATCAGGCTTAAATATCCTTAACAAATTACTAGTGGAGAACACTGAGATTAGTAATCAAGAGGTACCCGAGGTCCCTATTTTTGATGCTGCCCATACAGCACCTGTATTGTTAAGGAACAAATCCCAGTTATACCCCTTACAGCATATAACTAGTGCCATTGATATTTTTTACAGTAAAACCTTAGATGAATTCCGCCAGTTACGTGATACAAAAATACATCCGTGTCTTTTTAACCTCAACACTGGGGAACAAAAGGCCCTTAAACGCCTATCTAGTGATCCCTTCCTTATGATTAAACCAGCAGATAAGGGGGGGAGGGGGGGGGGGGGTAATACTCCAGGATACTTGTGATTATTTAAAAGAGGCTAAACGTCAACTATCTGATCAGTCCTTTTACCATCCATTGGATAATGACCCTACCACTAGTTTTCAAAAAGAACTAAAGAGTCTATTGAAAACTGCACAAGATAATGGTGCAATCACCAATGACGAGTTTGACTTCCTCTACCTCTCCACCCTATCACTCCAGTATACTATCACCTTCCCAAAATCCACAAAACACTTCACGAACCCCCGGGACGTCCTATTATTTCTGGGATTGGGGGTTTTATGTCTAATTTGTCCTGTTTCGTTGATCACTTTTTGCAACCTTGTGCTTCATCCCTGTGGTCCCATATCCGTGATACTACTGAAATTAGTTGAAGGCCATAAATGGGCCTCAGGATGCATGTTTGTAAAATGTGATGTCTTGGCTTTATACCTGAACATCACACATGACAAAGGGGTGAAGGCTGTGGACAGTGTATTGTTGAAAACCGGATGGACCTCAGAGATGAAGCGCAAATTTATTATTTTGGCTATTCTGTACATTTTGATGCACAATTCCTTTTTTTATCACGTTTTTTACTTACAGGTCCTCGGTACGGCGATGGGGTCCAGGTTCGCGCAGAGTTTCGCCAACATCTACATGGGCGGCTTGGAACAATCCCTCATATGGGACGGCCCATACTCGGCGAACCTGGTCCTCTACGGTCGCTATATCGACGACCTGTTTTTCATTTGGGATGGGGATATCACTTCAGGCACTAATTTTGTTCAATATTTAAACACTAATGATTATGGGTTGTCCTTCACATGCACACACAACCCTACACAGATTAACTTCTTAGACGTTACAGTGGAGGCAGTGGGGGAAAGTCTCACTGTTTCATCCTACAAAAAACCGGTAGAAGTTTGTAATTACATCCCATAAACAAGTAACCACAACAAAAGCTGGTTGAAATATATGCCCAAGAGTTAATAATCTAGAATTAGACGAAATTGTCTTACAACACTCTAAAGGACTAAACAGATCTACAATGCTATCCATGTGCCCTGGTGTTGAGGACACTGCGAGAACTAGAAATTTGGCAGCTGACAACCAAAAGGTAATGAGTACATAGAGACAGGATATACAACCAAATACTAAAACAGTTACTAAGAAACGGAGTAGTGATCAGATAAGCAATGCTCAAGATTACAACCTAGCTTTTAAATCTAAATATAACGAAAAGCTAATAAGATCTCATATATCATTAAAAAGAACTATACATTGCTCTATACTGACTCTGTGTTGAGAACCAGTTTACCTAAGAAGCCAGTCATTATCTTTAAGAAGACTAAGAACCTGAAAAATATCCTGGTGTCTTTAAAGGACAAATAGGGAAAAATCCCACACTGGGACAACAAACACTGGTAGGGCCCAAGGTTGTAGGTTTTTATAGGTGCAATCACAACAGATGCACCACCTGCACTTTTGTGGCCAATAAAACCAAAAGTGTCATTTCCTCAAGCTCCAAACAAGAGTTCAATATTTATTTAAACTTTTATTAACTGTAGTAGTCATTTTGTTTTCTATCTGTTACGCTGTTCCTGTCAATTATATTATGTGGGCCATACCACTAGGGCCTTGAAACTGCGTTTTATGGAACACAGGAGGAATATACTAAATGGCTACATGAATCACAGTGTGTCACGCCACTTTGTGGAAAAACACGCAGGGAATCCTTTGTGCCTTGAGTTAGTGGGTTTGGAACATATTGCTACCACTAAGAGAGGAGGGGATCGATTTAGAACACTTTGTAGTCAAGAAGCGACTTGGATTCTTAAATTACAATACTTAAAACCTCAAGGGCTCAATGAGACAATCGACCTGGAATTTATTTAGGGGTTCGGTCTTCTCATTGTGTACCTTTATATTATTGAATTAGTTTATTATATTCTGCCTCCTTCACCAAGTCCTCCTCCCTTTTAGTGTATCCTAAATTAATTATTCATAAAATCAATGGTCACTTGGTCTGGCTCTCCGTTATGGGGTTATGACCAAGAAAATCGTCACTGTATAGTTGGTGGGAAAATCAGTATGTTTTTTCTTGTAACAGGAGATTTGGAATCTATCTTTTTATAATTTGTTTAAAACTCCGAGCCAAGGTTGTCCAACTAAATGACCGATTAACCCTAGGATCTCTGACTTTTAAACATACCAATTATTGCGCATTAGATACTAAGTCTTATGGCATTTATTTCAGTGGTTTTTTTTTGGTACGATACAATCACACTTGTAAAATTAAACTATATTGAAATATTTATCTATTAATAGAGACAATTGTTGATACTGGATCTGAAATATTCTCAGTAAGAACCAATATTGTGAAGTAATTATACTATCTATCCTAGTGTATGACTGCCTTTGTTGCGGTCTTCCCTTCTCTAGAATAGTATTGCTCTCTCTATACCTGGAGGTGATTTTTTACACTTAGAGATGACTTTCTGTCTTCCAAGTCTATGTATATATTGTCCATTTGGATACAAAATAGCAAGAAACAGGACTTGTGTTTGCTCATAAAAGATTCTGTGCCTTTAAGACACGTTTATAGATGTCAAAGGAGAACTGAACTAACTTATGTGAAATTTCTAGTCCCTTCAGTGTCAAATGTTATTGTTTGACATGTATACTCTGTCCGCATTTCATGCACACCCATACTGTGGGGTCTTTTATATATAGTTACATGTTTTGATTTGGATTTTATTTTATGTTATTTAAGTATATAAATGGTCTATCCAGATGTGAAAAACTGTGAACTAATAGCACACCTGAGTCCCGTTTGAATAAGGAACACCTGCTGATGATGCCAATTATTGCAGGGTAGGATATAAAGGTTTACTCTGGGACACTCAGGATGTACTCTGCCTCTTGACAAAGCCGCCCCTAAGTGCGGAGAAACGCGTTGAGGAAATGGAGGAGAGACTTCTGGAGTGACGGACCAGTGAGACAAACCACTTGCACATGGTTCATCTAAACGTTTGCCACACCGCTGCAATAATGCTTCCAAATGCATCAACTTATGCTTGGGATGGCTTCCTGCATTAAACTCTGTGCAGTGTTACATCCAGCGGCTGCACTGAGCAATTGCACCAACACCAGATCAGTCCCGAGACACCAGCAGCCGAATCAGCGGCACTTTGTGCTGTCATCTGCCGCCCAATATCCACGGGTGGACATACCCTTTTGACTGACCGGGTACTGGATTCAACGGCCGCATGCAGCACCAAGCAGTGATACCACCGCACTCACTGTCCACTGGCCAGTGGTTCATATAGCGATATTCATCATTGGGTAAGATCCCCACCGATATAAACAGTGGAGTGTGGCTTTGGTTTGTGGAATAGTGACAGTCTAAATCAGTTTTTACTACTACCTATAAACGGATTCAAGCGTCGAGACTGACTGAACTATACTGAGAGTCTCCACTTGTATCATACACCAGTAATTATATCTAGTCACTATATATTTTTTATGCACTCCAGAGACTCTGAAAGTTACAAAGTATCTGTATCAGCTTTGTCACTACAACATTGGGTGTTTCAGGCTGATTATAAATTCATTTTAATTGTGTCTATTATGTGCTAATTTGTGTCTGTCAGGAATCGGCGCTCTGCTACGTCTCACTTACCAGTGCGCTGGTGTGCGGGCCTCCGGAGGTCTTGGCCCCAGTTGCGGCTGCATAGGTGTAGTAACCGCGAGCGTTCTATTTCATATTGCTTAGTACTCCTGTGTCTGGTCCTGTGTGGGTTTTGCGGCGTGCCGATGTCCAGCCTGTGTGGACGTTACCATGACACCTGCACGCAGCTGATTCTGATGTTCAATACAGCTTTGTATCTCCGCCTGCAGTTTGTGTCCAATCACTGCTGGGCAGGAGGTATAACTTCCAGCTTGTGGCTCTCTCACATTGCCTCGGACAACAAGTCACACACCGTGTGCCTAAGTTCTTCTGGTTCCTGTTTCCAGCGATCCCCGTGGTTACTTCCATTTGTTCCAGTCTTCATTCTCACAGCTCTCCTGTTAACTCCGGACTCCAATTCCATCCAGCCACAATCACCAGCAGCAGAGACTCTCCTCAGGTGTTCGTATTACCATCTCACTTGTACACTGGCTATCTGTATTCCATCTGTGCATTTCAGCAGTATTACTATTGATGGCTAAGAGACTGTTTCCTGCTTGAGCCTAGTAAAACTATCTGGACTTGTGTGCTTTATAGAGACTGAGTGTTTCCTATACATACCGGAGTTCTGCCTTTCAAGTTACTTTATCTTACGTTATACCGAGACTGTGTGCTATCAAGTACTATTGGACTTTAGTTATATCATCTGCCTTCAGTTTTGTTGTTTCACATTTCATTTGCAAGAGACCTCAGCTATTTAAAACCAGTTATCAACCATTGTCATTCCATTACCGGTTTTCTGTTTATACTGTGTTATTCGATCTGCTCAGTAATAATAAAACATCAGCGCCTATGCGCAGGACTATTATATTGCCTCCACGTTTTATCCATCAGACCAACACTGACCTACTAGCGCCCCCGCCGGGGACAGACAAACCTAGAGACCTGACAGTTTGTCCGAGGCCCATGGACCCGGACGGTGGTCAGAGTGTGGGGTCAGGGACACTCCAAGACCTAGTGTCACGACTGGTCAAGAGGCTGCGCAGCAGCAGATTATGCAATTCCTGCAAGGAATGTCTTTACGATTAGATACTTTGCAACAATCACTTCCAATTCCAGTTTCCCCAGTGTCCTCTTCAGTTGCAGTTCCTGCTCCAGGTTCCTTAGTTTCCAGCTCTCCAGTTGCTCCTGTTCCAATGTCTCGCATCCATCTTCCTACTCCGAGTAAATTTGATGGTAATTCTAAGATGTGTCGTGGGTTTCTAAATCAATGCGAAGTTCAGTTTGAATTGCAGCCACAGAACTTTCCAACACCTAGAACAAAGGTTGCTTATATTGTTTCTCTTCTAGCTGGCTCTGCTTTGAACTGGGTCTATCTGCTGTGGGAGCGAGCAGATGCAATATTGAACAACTATACTGAATTTGTTGCCGCATTCCGACGCATCTTTGACGAACCTGGGCGTACGACCTCTGCTTCTTCTGACCTCCTTCAGATCCGCCAGGGAACACGTACTGTGGGTCAGTACGTTATCCAGTTCCAGACATTGGCATCGGAGGTGAAGTGGAACAACCAGGCATTGGTTGCCGCCTTCTGGCATGGTCTGTCTGACCGCATAAAGGACGAACTGACTACTCGAGATTTACCAGAGCAACTGGAAGCTCTAATTTCCCTATGTGTCAAATTGGATCTACGTTTACGCGAGCGGACCTGTGAACGCTCTCGAGGTGATCTTCGCAAGCACCGAGCTATGCCTCCTGTACAGTCTCTACCTGTTATTACTGATGAACCCATGCAGGTAAACAAATCTCGTTTAACACCTGAGGAGCGGTCCAGAAGATTAAAGGAAAGACTGTGTCTCTATTGTGCTGCTGCTGGTCATCTGATTGGTTCCTGCCCTGCTCGGCTGGGAAACGCCAGGTCCTAACTTGTAGAGGAGGAGTCAAGTTAGGGCTTTTGAATAAAGCTCCTTCATCTCAGGATCTTATATTACCTGTCACCTTGGAAAGGTCTGAGGGACTCCAATCTTTGTCTGCCTTAGTGGATTGTGGTGCTGCTGGGAATTTTATCACGCAAGCTGCAGTGGATAGACTTCATCTCCCAGTGACTAAGCTGTGTCGTCCAGTTTATCTCACGGCCGTGGACAGAAGTCGTTTTTCTGAAGGTTCCATCTTTCAGCAAACCAAGCTGGTAGTTCTAGGAGTATGCTTCCTGCATTCTGAGTTCATTGAGTTCCTGGTTATACCCAAAGCGGGCTATGAGATAGTTCTGGGTATGCCTTGGCTCCAACTGCACAATCCGCAATTTGACTGGTCCACATTGCAGTTAACATCATGGAGTTCCTCCTGTCATCAGTCTTGTCTGGCTCAAGTGTTTCCAATAAAGTCTTCTGGTGTAAAGTCTCAGTCTGGCCTCCCGGAGGCCTATCAGGAATTCACTGACGTCTTCAGTGAGAAAGCAGCGGATGTCTTGCCTCCCCATCGAGAGTGGGATTGTCCCATCGATCTGGTTCCAGGGAGCAAGCCGCCTAGAGGGCGTACATACCCTCTTTCAGTCCCAGAAACTCAAGCAATGAGTGAATACATAAAGGAAAATTTACAGAAAGGTTTCATTCGTCCATCCACTTCCCCAGCTGGTGCTGGATTCTTCTTCGTCAAGAAGAAAGATGGAGGACTTCGCCCCTGTATCGATTATCGGGGTTTAAATGACATCACGATCAAAAATAGCTACCCGTTACCTCTTATCACAGAGCTGTTTGACAGAGTTAGAGGGGCTTCCATCTTCACGAAACTGGATCTTCGCGGGGCTTACAATCTTATCAGGATTCGAAGTGGTGATGAGTGGAAAACCGCCTTCAATACTCGTGACGGCCACTATGAATATCTAGTGATGCCCTTCGGTTTAAGTCATGTCCCGGCCGTGTTTCAAAACTTTGTCAACGAAGTGTTTAGAGATCTCCTGTATAAATGTGTGGTGGTTTACCTCGATGACATCTTGATATTCTCCCGTGATTTAGTCTCTCATCGCCAACAGGTGAAGGAGGTTCTGCAACGTCTTCGACGGAATCATCTTTATGGCAAGTTGTCCAAATGCACATTTGAAGCTTCTTCAATATCTTTCTTAGGATACATCATTTCCGGAACAGATCTTCAAATGGATCCAGCTAAACTGGAAGCTATAGAAAACTGGTCTCTTCCAACAACACTCAAGTCAGTTCAACGCTTCATTGGCTTCGCTAATTACTACAGAAAGTTTATTAAAGGCTTTTCCACGCTAATAGCTCCAATTACCTGCCTTACCCGGAAAGGGGGAAATCCTTCCCAATGGTCTGACGACGCACTGTCCGCTTTTCACAAAATAAAACAAGCTTTTATTTCAGCTCCTGTGTTACAGCAGCCAGATGTCAGTAAAGCCTTCATCTTGGAAGTGGATGCTTCAACGGTTGGCGTGGGCGCAGTCCTGTCCCAGGTTGGCAGTGATGGTAAGACTCACCTCTGTGGGTTTTTTTCTCGTAGGTTCTCGTCTGCAGAAATGAACTATACCATCGGCGACCAGGAGTTGTTAGCTATAAAATTGGCCCTTGAAGAATGGAGGTATCTGCTGGAGGGTACGAGATTTCCCATTACCATCTACACGGATCACAAAAACCTTCTCTACTTGAAAGCCGCGCAGTGTCTGAATCCTCGGCAAGCAAGGTGGGCTCTATTCTTTTCTCGCTTTGATTTTAAGTTGATGTTTAGACCGGGCTCACAAAATGTCAAAGCGGATGCTTTGTCTCGCTCCATGAGCTCAAACGAGGAATCCGCAGAACAGGCTGCTCGACCAGTATTAAACCTGGTGGTTTTCGCAGCTACAGGGATGTCGCAAGTCCCGCCTCCAGGCAAAATGTTTGTCTCTCCGGAGCTTCATCCAAACCTTCTGTCTTGGGCTCATACGTCCAAGTTTACTGGTCACCCTGGGGTTCTAAAGACTTTTAAGTTTCTGTCTCAAACGTATTGGTGGCCTCGTATGAAGGTAGATATTCAAGAGTTCATAGCTTCATGTCCCAAATGTGCTCAGCATAAAAATTCTCGTCAGGCTCCCGCAGGCCAACTGATACCAAATTCCATTCCTAGGCGCACCTGGTCCCATGTGTCGATGGACTTTATTTCTGATCTCCCTCCATCCAAAGGGTATGACACCATCTGGGTAGTAGTCGATAGGTTTTCAAAAATGGCACACTTCATTCCACTCATGGGATTACCCTCTGCTCCAAAGTTGGCTCAGTTGTGTCTTCGTGAAATATTCAGGTTACATGGACTTCCAACAGAAATCATATCTGACCGAGGAGTACAATTTGTGGCCAAGTTTTGGAGGGCTCTGTGTTCAGCGCTACAGGTAAAACTGAAGTTCTCTACGGCCTATCATCCTCAAACAAATGGGCAGACAGAGAGGGTAAATCAAGAACTTGAGACCTATTTGAGACTGTATATCTCTTCTTCACAGGATGACTGGGTAGAATTGTTGCCATGGGCGGAGTTTGCTCATAATTTCCGTTATCATACTTCAACTGATACAACTCCTTTTTTCGCAGTTTATGGTCAGCATCCTAGAGACTTGGATTTTCAAGAATTACCTGCCATAGATGTGCCTGCGGCTGCTTCTGCTCTTCAGCGGTTTGCTCAAATTTGGAAAGAGATCCATTCATCTCTTAAAAAAGTTTCTCAACGGTATAAAATGTTCGCTGATGGGAAGAGGCGAGCAGTTCCTAGTTTGAAACCGGGCGATAAGGTCTGGTTATCTACCCGTAATCTCCGGCTCAGAGTCCCCTCAATGAAGTTTGCTCCACGGTTTATTGGACCTTTTCCAGTAGAAAGTGTTATTAATCCGGTGGCTTATAAGTTGAAACTGCCTGCTTTTTTGAAAATAACCAACTCATTCCATATTTCTCTCCTCAAACCACTAATTCTCAATCGTTTCCAGAGAACGCTTCCAGAAGCTCCAAAGGTACGAACTCATCGGGGCGTGGAATACGAGGTGGAAAAGATATTAGACTCTCAACATCGTTATGGTCATCTGCAATATCTCATTGACTGGTCTGGATATGGTCCTGAAGAGAGGAGTTGGGTCGACGCCACGGATGTACATGCTCCACGTCTGGTTCAAACCTTCCACAGACTCTTCACTGCCAAGCCTCGTGGGTGTTCGGTGCTCACCCATAAAGGAGGGGGTACTGTCAGGAATCGGCGCTCTGCTACGTCTTACTTACCAGCGCGCTGGTGTGCGGGCCTCCGAAGGTCTTGGCCCCAGTTGCGGCTGCATGGGTGTAGTAACCGCGAGCGTTCTATTTCAGATTGCTGAGTACTCCTGAGTCTGGTCCTGTGTGTGTTTTGCAGCGTGCCGATGTCCAGCCTGTGTGGACGTTACCATGACACCTGCACGCAGCTGATTCTGATGTTCAATCCAGCTTTGTATCTCCGCCTGCAGTTTGTGTCCAATCACTGCTGGGCAGGAGGTATAACTTCCAGCTTGTGGCTCTTTCACATTGCCTCGGACAACAAGTCACACACCGTGTGCCTAAGTTCTTCTGGTTCCTGTTTCCAGCGATCCCCGTGGTTACTTCCATTTGTTCCAGTCTTCATTCTCACAGCTCTCCTGTTAACTCCGGACTCCAATTCCATCCAGCCACAATCACCAGCAGCAGAGACTCTCCTCAGGTGTTCATATTACCATCTCACTTGTACACTGGCTATCTGTATTTGTTAGGGTCTCCTGCCCTGTGCTGCCACGTCGTCATGGCAACCGGGAGACAAGTGCTAGCGGAGTAACCTGAGCGCAGCTGATACTCCGGTTCGGGTCTTTTGCTGTGCAGTGGTTATAGGCTCTGTGCACGGCAGGGGATCCGGTGCTGGTTTTCGTGCTCACAGTCTGTGAGGTCTGAGTGGGGCGTGGACAGCACCTGCTTTATAAGGCCTCTTCTCAGGGTAAGCAGATGCTGCTGAATCTTTGTTGGTTAGTCAGTTCCTGAAAGTTAACCAGTACTGTGTAGCTTTGTATTTGTTTGTTGCTTACTGCAAATAGGCCTGGGGATTTGGTATTACACTCTGCCAATCCAGACCTAGCAGTAAGACTGGAGTCAGTCGTTTAGCTTGCTGGGGTTCTGTTACTACTCTGTGATCTTAGCAAGTTTGCGGCTGTATTCTAAGACTTGCCTGTCTAATCCTGTCTCACTGTGCTAGGTGTCAGGGGTCAGTTTAGTGGCAGTAAGCTGAACCTGTGCACTGCAAGTGAGAATTAGGATTGTGGAGACTCTCCTTGTGTCTATCATTCCATCTCTGACCAAGGAGTTTACTGCCACACCCGTTGGTAACCCTTTAGGGTTTTGCTGTTGCCCTTAGCAACAGCATTTCGGGTTCTCTACGTATTAAAACACAACATCTTGCTTTTCCCATCTGAGCAGTTCTAATACAAGGGAGATACCCAGTTCCTTAGCCTCTGGGCTTCTCTGTTCACCTTGTGTGTATTTTGCTACCCTATCACCTTCTGTGTACGTTATGTCATATTCCCCAGTCTGTCTGTGAGTCCATTTGTTTTGCATAACAGTTCTGACACCAGTACTTTCCTGCAGGCACTGGTGTGCATAACATATTCAGCAGCCTAATACTCCTGTTGAAATTTTGTGGGAATATGGAGCATACCCCTCAAAATACGTTGCAACAGGTGGTCTATCAGGTGCAGGTCCTGACTCGACAATTTAATGATTTGTCCATTAAAATGCACACCTCCCAGGCTGCTGGCGGAGCTCCCGCAGCAGCAGCACCTGCAGGGGTTAAGGAGCCGAAAGTAAATCTCCCGGATCGTTTTTCTGGAGATCGCTCGCAGTTCTTTTGTTTCAAGGAGAGCTGCAAGCTATACTTCAGTCTTCTGGGTCGGAGATTCAGCGGGTGGGCATAGTGATTTCCTTGCTACAAGGAGACCCACAGGTCTGGGCATATGGGTTGCAGCCTGACTGTCCGTCGCTTAAAAGTGTTGATGCTTTTTTTACGGCACTGGGCATGTTGTATGATGACCCTGACAAGACGGCCTCAGCCGAGGCTCAGATTTTGATCCTTAAGCAAGGGCGAAGGCCAGTTGAGGTTTACTGTACGGAGTTTCGGAGGTTGGCCCATGATACCCAGTGGAATGACCCAGCCCTGAGACACCAGTACCGAAGAGGTCTTTCTAACCAGATAAAGGACCAACTGGTACAATATCCCTTGCCTGATAGCTTGGATCAGCTCATGCAGTTATCCATCCGGGTGGATAGACGGCTGAGAGAGCGTAGGCTTGAAAGGGAGACTGAGATTTCCTTCCTTCCCAAGGGAACCTCAGACTCTGAGGAATTTTCCGAGGAGCCTATGCTGATTGGGGCTACCCGCCTCTCCTCGCGTGATAAAACGCGGAGGAGACAGCAGGGGTTGTGTTTGTACTGTGGGAATAAAGGTCATGTGGTAGTATCATGCCCAGAAAAGCCGGAAAACTTCAGGGCCTGAGGGTGATGGGAAATATCCTGTCAGGCCAGAAGTCAGAATTTCCCAAGAAGACTTTTATCATTCCGGTGACCTTGAAGATCCTCGGTCAAACTGTCAAGACTGAGGCCTTTGTGGACAGTGGGGCCGACGGGGTTTTTATGGACCGCCAATTCGCCCTGAAACACTCTGTTCCCTTAGTACCCTTGGCATCGGAAATTGAGATTTGTGGGTTAAACGGAGAACCATTATCCCAAGGTAAAATTACCTCTTGCACTAGCCAGATTTCTTTGTTTATTGGAGCCACACACTCTGAAAAATTGTCCTTTTATGTGACTGTCTGTACTTTTGCCCCATTGGTGTTGGGGTTACCCTGGTTAAGGGCCCACAATCCTCAATTTGACTGGGTCTCTGGGGAGATTCTTAGTTGGGGTACTGATTGTTTCAGGAGTTGCTTGAGCCTTCCAGTCAGGCTCTCGCAGCTAAGTTTGCCAGGATTGCCAGGGTGTTATGCAGATTTTGCGGACGTGTTCTCCAAAAAAGTTGCAGAGGTACTACCTCCCCATCGCCCCTATGACTGTGCCATTGGTTTGTTGCCAAATGCTAAGCTTCCCAAGAGCAGGTTGTACTCCCTGTCACGTCCTGAGACTCAGGCTATGGCAGAGTACATTCAGGAGAACTTGGCTAAGGGATTTATCAGACCTTCACAGTCTCCAGCTGGGTCGGGGTTCTTCTTCGTGGGTAAAAAGGACGGTTCGTTGCGACCCTGCATCGACTTCAGGGAATTGAACCGTATCACGATTAAAAACTCATACCCACTGCCTCTCATTTCGGTCTTGTTTGACCAGCTTCGTACTGCCACCATTTTTTCTAAGATTGACCTACGCGGTGCGTACAATCTAATCCGAATAAGAGAGGGGGATGAATGGAAGACTGCCTTTAATACCCACTCAGGGCATTATGAATATTTGGTGATGCCTTTTGGGCTCTGTAATGCCCCGGCAGTCTTCCAGGATTTCATGAATGATGTGCTCAGGGAATATTTGGATAGATTCTTAGTTGTATACTTAGATGACATCCTAATCTTCTCCCATTCCCTGGAGGAACATCGGAAGCATGTACGCTTAGTCCTCCAGAAACTCAGAGACCACCGGCTTGGGGCGAAGCTGGAGAAGTGCGAATTTGAAGTTCAGCAAATCGCATTTCTAGGATATATTATCTCCCCAGAAGGTTTCCAAATGGAGGGTTCCAAGGTACAGGCAGTCCTGGATTGGGTGCAGCCCACTAGTTTGAAGGCGCTTCAGCGTTTCCTGGGCTTTGCGAATTTTTATAGACGATTTATCGCTGGATTTTCGTCTATAGTGGCGCCCTTGGTGGCACTCACTAAGAAAGGGGCGGATGTTGCTCACTGGTCTTGTGAGGCTAAAGCGGCTTTTGCCCGTCTCAAAAGGGCATTTGTTTTGGCCAAGGTGCTGCGACACCCAGATCCAGAGCGTCCTTTTGTGGTGGAGGTGGATGCCTCTGAGATGGGTATTGGGGCAGTGCTTTCTCAGATGGGAGTGTCTGATAATCGCCTTCATCCCTGTGCTTACTTTTCCCGTAAATTTTCGCCTGCCGAGATGAATTATGACGTGGGTAACCGGGAATTGTTGGCTATTAAGGATGCACTCGAGGAGTGGAGACACTGGCTTGAGGGGGCTAAGTTTGTGGTCTCAATTCTCACTGACCATAAGAATCTGGCATATTTAGAGTCAGCAAAGCGTCTCAATGCCAGGCAGGCACGATGGGCTTTGTTTTTTGCTCGCTTTAATTTTTTGATAACATATCGCCCTGGGTCAAAAAACATCAAGGCTGATGCGCTCTCGCGGAGTTTTGCTCCAATCCAGGAGACCACCGAGGAGCCGTTGCCCATTGTTTCCCCATCATGTATTAAAGTGGGCATTACCCAGGACCTCTTATCATTAGTCCTTAGAGCACAGGAGCAGGCTCCTCAAGACCTTCCGGTAGGTCTTTTGTTTGTGCCTCCTAGGTTAAGACAGCGAGTGTTCCTGGAATTCCATGCCAAGAAGTCGGCAGGTCACCCGGGTATTGCCAGAACTCGGGAGTTGCTATCTAGGGCGGTGTGGTGGCCCTCGGTGGCTAAGGATGTGGATCAGTGGGTTCGGGCATGTGACATCTGTGCCCGAAATAAGACTCCTAGAGGGGTTCCTGTTGGCCCATTACATCCACTCTCTATCCCATCTAAGCCATGGACCCACATTTCAATGGATTTTGTGGTGGACTTGCCCAAATCCTCGGGGATGACAGCCATCTGGGTTGTCGTTGACAGGTTTTCGAAGATGGCGCACTTCGTTCCACTGGTTGGGCTGCCATGTCTGAATTATTTATGCTGCATGTTGTGCGTCTCCACGGGTTGCCACTTGATGTGGTCTCTGACCGCGGATCCCAGTTTGTGGCCAAATTCTGGAGGGCATTTTGTTCCGATCTCCAGATTTCTGTCAGCTTGTCGTCAGGCTACCATCCGCAGTCTAATGGGCAGACTGAAAGGGTGAACCAGTCCTTGGAGCAGTTCCTCAGGTGTTATGTCTCCAAGTGTCAGACTGACTGGGTTGCTCATCTGTCCATGGCGGAGTTTGCCTATAACAATGCGGCTCACTCTGCTACAGGGATCTCTCCCTTCCTTTGTGTGTATTGGCATCATCCTAAGGCCAATTCTTTTGACCCCCTGGACTCCACGCCTGGTGGTTCCTCTGTGGTTTCGGTCCTTAGAGGTATTTGGCGGAAAGTGAAGAAAGCCCTTGTGTCTGTGTCATTAGTGACCAAAAGGGTTTTTGATAAGCGGAAAAGACCCTGCAGCTTCAAATTAGGAGACTTCGTCTGGTTGTCTACCAAGAATTTGAAGTTGAGACAGCCATCTCATAAGTTAGGCCCCCGGTTCATCGGCCCTTATAAGATCACCAGGGTTATCAATCCGGTGGCATTTCAGTTAGATCTGCCCCGTTCTTTGGGTATCAATAAAACATTTCATTGTTCCCTTTTAAAACGGGCGATTAGTAATCCTTCTTCCAGTGGAAGACCTTCCCCTCTTCTGATACGTGGCCAGAGGGAGTTTGTTGTTGAAAGGATTCTTGACTCCAAGGTGGTTCGGGGTCGGCTGTCATTTTTGGTGCACTGGAAGGGGTATGGCCCGGAGGAGCGGTCGTGGGTGCGCAGTTGTGATCTTCATGCCCCCAGACTGATACGCTCTTTCTTCTCGCAGTTCCCCGATAAACCCGGTGGTAGGGGTTCTTTGACCCCTCGTCAGAGGGGGGGTACTGTTAGGGTCTCCTGCCCTGTGCTGCCACGTCGTCATGGCAACCGGGAGACAAGTGCTAGCGGAGTAACCTGAGCGCAGCTGGTACTCCGGTTCGGGTCTTTTGCTGTGCAGTGGTTATAGGCTCTGTGCACGGCAGGGGATCCGGTGCTGGTTTTTGTGCTCACAGTCTGTGAGGTCTGAGTTGGGCGTGGACAGCACCTGCTTTATAAGGCCTCTTCTCAGGGTAAGCAGATGCTGCTGAATCTTTGTTGGTTAGTCAGTTCCTGAAAGTTAACCAGTACTGTGTAGCTTTGTATTTGTTTGTTGCTTACTGCAAATAGGCCTGGGGATTTGGTATTACACTCTGCCAATCCAGACCTAGCAGTAAGACTGGAGTCAGTCGTTTAGCTTGCTGGGGTTCTGTTACTACTCTGTGATCTTAGCAAGTTTGCGGCTGTATTCTAAGACTTGCCTGTCTAATCCTGTCTCACTGTGCTAGGTGTCAGGGGTCAGTTTAGTGGCAGTAAGCTGAACCTGTGCACTGCAAGTGAGAATTAGGATTGTGGAGACTCTCCTTGTGTCTATCATTCCATCTCTGACCAAGGAGTTTACTGCCACACCCATTGGTAACCCTTTAGGGTTTTGCTGTTGCCCTTAGCAACAGCATTTCGGGTTCTCTACGTATTAAAACACAACATCTTGCTTTTCCCATCTGAGCAGTTCTAATACAAGGGAGATACCCAGTTCCTTAGCCTCTGGGCTTCTCTGTTCACCTTGTGTGTATTTTGTTACCCTATCACCTTCTGTGTACGTTATGTCATATTCCCCAGTCTGTCTGTGAGTCCATTTGTTTTGCATAACAGTTCTGACACCAGTACTTTCCTGCAGGCACTGGTGTGCATAACAGTATTCCATCTGTGCATTTCAGCAGTATTACTATTGATGGCTTAGAGACTGTTTCCTGCTTGAGCCTAGTAAAACTATCTGGACTTGTGTGCTTTATAGAGACTGAGTGTTTCCTATACATACCGGAGTTCTGCCTTTCAAGTTACTTTATCTTACGTTATACCGAGACTGTGTGCTATCAAGTACTATTGGACTTTAGTTATATCATCTGCCTTCAGTTTTGTTGTTTCACATTTCATTTGCAAGAGACCTCAGCTATTTAAAACCAGTTATCAACCATTGTCATTCCATTACCGGTTTTCTGTTTATACTGTGTTATCCGATCTGCTCAGTAATAATAAAACATCAGCGCCTATGCGCAGGACTATTATATTGCCTCCACGTTTTATCCATCAGACCAACACTGACCCACTAGCGCCCCCGCCGGGGACAGACAAACCTAGAGAACTGACAGCGTCTATGTATTGTTATGTGTTTATTAAATTGCAACATTTTTAACTGTTTATGGTCAAGCGCCTGCCTGGTATACCCTTTTTTTCTAGCTTTTGTTAACAAGAAGAGGTTGGCTACCTCTTCAACAGGTGGCTGCTAATCAACAGGTTCATTAATTTACCTGTCTGCACAGGCGCCAACAGACCCTTTAATTCTTTTTTCTCACATCCTCCTAGGAGACTATGCTCTGCCTGCAAACAGTAATAATCAGCTTAAGTCAACAAAGCAATTTTAGCTGATTTTAGCCCTAATACGGAAATACCAGTCATTTGCCTGTCGACATTCAGAATGTCTACATTATAATCATATCAACATTTTGAATTTCAACATAATTACTACACACCATCAGAAAGTCTCTGCTGAGAATGTGTACTGACAGGACAAAATTATACATTTTAAGTGGAACAATATTTTGTTACCTACAGCAAACATTAGTCCTCAAACTGCCCTAACAAGCCAGGTTTGAAGGTTTTCCATGCCTGAGCAAAATGGATTGAATCAAAATGGTTGAAGAAATTATTAAATAATTAACAGAAGCTTGGATATCCTTCAATTCTGGACTGCTGGGCTCTGACACCGACACACAAAAGATTTCTTCACCTAATAGTGTACCTTTAGCCATAGATGGTCAAGTGACTAGAATTGGGCTCAGCAATAGTAAAATGTACCTTACAGTGCAAATTTAGTATGACAAATTCATGGAAAATGATGGTGGTAAAATATGTATAATTCAGTCTGGTGGGCCATATAGCAATGCAATTATCGGTGTGCAAGAACTATGTGTCTGTTTAAAATGTTAACATTTAGAATAACGATAGCAAAAGGTCAACATTCATGACATCAGAGGCGTAACTCTGGGAGGCAACAGAGGCATCTGCCATCGGGCTCCTTCTCTGAAGGAGGGCATCTCTCCTCCCATTCCGTGACACCATTCAAATAAGTTTATTGATAGAGGCAGCTATCTCTTCAGAGGCCGACTTCCTTACTGGTCCCTGCACCATACAAGTCACACCCTCTTTATTATAGATACACATTTTACAAGTGTCATACCCAGGATTAGAACCCACGACCTAGTACACTGGAAACAGACACCTTACTGATGAAGCTATTTGCTCCTATATAGGAAATATGAGAATTCTAGCTATATGAAGTTACTTCTTTGACAATTACACGTAACTTCATAAAGTTAGAATTCTCATGCTTCCTATGCAGGAGCAAATAGCTCTGGGTGTAATTCAGAGTTGATCGCAGTAGCAAATTTGTTAGCAGGTGGGCAAAACCATGTGCACTGCAGGGGGGCAGATATAACATGTGCAGAGAGCGTTAGATTTGGGTAGGGTGTGTTCAAACTGAAATCTAAATTGCAGTGTAAAAATAAAGCAGCCAGTATTTACCCTGCACAGAAACAAAATAACCCACCCAAAACTAACTCTCTCTGCAAATGTTATATCTGCCACACCTGCAGTGCACATGGGGGGTCATTCCGAGTTGTTCGTTCGCTGCCGTTTTTAGCAGAATTGCGATCAGGCTAAAAACTGGCAATTCTGCGCATGCGCATGGGCCGCAGGGCGCACGCGCTAAGTACTTTCACACAAAACTATGCAATTTTACACAGGGCTGTGCGACGCTTTTCAGTCGCTCTGCTGATCGGTGAGTGATTGACAGGAAGTGGGTGTTTCTGGGTGGTAACTGAGCGTTTTCCGGGATTGTGCTAAAAAACGCAGGCGTGCCAGATGAAAATGCAGGAGTGGCTGGGGAAACAGGGGAGTGGCTGGCCGAACGCAGGGCGTGTTTGTGACGTCAAACCAGGAACCAAACAGTCTGCAGTGATCGCAATCTAGGAGTAGGTCTGGAGCTACTCAGAAACTGCAGGAAAATATTTAATAGCAGTACTGCTAACCTTTCGTTAGCAATTCTGCTAAGCTAAGATACACTCCCAGAGGGCGGCGGCCTAGCGTTTGCAATGCTGCTAAAAGCAGCAAGCGAGCGATCAACTCGGAATAAGGGCCATGGTTTTGCCCAACTGCTAACAAATTTGCTGCTGCGATCAAATCTGAATTGCCCCCTCTATCAGTAAAGTGTCTACTGTTAGTGCAACAGGTCGTGGCTTCTAATGCTGGGTATGACTGCTAAGAATTGTGTGATTTAAAATAAAAGACAATAAAATGTATATATATTTATCAAAATATAGGGTGGTGGGGGCACTAATATTTATCTTGCCTTCGGGCAACTGGGATGAACTTACGCCACTGCATGACATCAACATGATTAAAAAGTCGACATACAAATGGCGGAATTGACAGTATGTTGACATACGAAATGTCAACATTGCCATAATGTCAGCATTTCCCTTGGCCTTAGAACAGTTGCCCAGATTTATCAAGCTTTGGAAAGTGATAAATTGCATGGTGATAAAGTACCAGCCAATCAGCTCCCAACTGCCATGTTACAGGCCCTGTTTGAAAAATGACAGTTAGGAGCTGATTGGTTGGCATTTTATCTTCGTGCAATTTTTCACTCTCCAAAGCTTGATAAATCTGGGACAGTATTTTTAAACCTCAGTCCTGAAGGCACACTAACTGTCCAGAGTTTAAAGTTCAGGGTTTGTAAAAGTCGAGATGTTGCCCATAGCAACCAATCAGATTCTACTTATTATTTATCTAGTATCTTCTAGTAGATAATAGCTAGAATCTGATTGGTTGCTATGGTCAATATCTCAACTTCTAAAAACTAGAGATGAGTGAGTTCGGTTCTCCGAGAACCGAACCCCCTAGAACATCATATCCCGAGCCCGGATCCGAGTCCGGCTCGGGACTTCCCACCAGACTCGGAAACTAGAACGAGGCAAAACGTCATCATCCCGCTGTCGGATTCTTGCGAGATTTGGATTCCATACAAGAAGCCGCGTGTCGCCGCCATTTTCACTCCGGACTTGGAGAGTGAGGGAGACAGACCTCTGTCTCTCTCTGTGGGTGGTGGCACCAGGTGGGGTTAGTGTGTGCTCTGTAGGGGTGCTGCTGCAGTCACTGTGGTGTACCTGTGCTGTGTTAGGGGTGCTGTCCTGGCTGTCACTGGTGTTTTATGTGCTGCAGCTGTTTATGGGTGTTGCTGTCCTGGCTGTCACTGTGTTGTACAGGGTGCAGGGGCACTGTCCTCCTGTATGCTGGAAAATATAGTGGTCCTGTTGGCCCTGTATGTTGTAAAAATTCAGGGGTGCAGTTGTTAAAAATTAAAAGCACACTGCTCTTATATGCTTTCAAATATAGGGGTGCTGCTGGCCCTGTATGTTGTAAAAATTCAGAGGTGCAGTTGTTAAAAATTAAAAGCACACTGCTGTATGCTGTAAAACATAGGGGTGTTGCTGTTCAAATAACATTACACTGGCCCTGAATGTTGTAAGAATTCAGGGGTGCAGTTGTTAAAAATTAAAAGCACACTACTGTATGCTGTAAAATAAAGGTGTGCTGCTGGCCCTGTAGGTTGTAAAAATTCAGAGGTGCAGTTGTTAAAAATTAAAAGCACACTGCTCTATGCTGTAAAATGTAGGGGTGCTGCTGGCCCTGAATGTTGTAAAAATTCAAGGGTGCAGTTAAAAATGAAAAGCACACTGCTGTATGCTGTAAAATATAGGGGTGTTGCTATTTAAATAACATTACACTGACCCTATATGTTGTAAAAATTCAGGGGTGCAGTTGTTAAAAATTAAAAGCACACCGCTGTATGCTGTAAAATATATGGGTGCTGCTGGCCCTGTATGTTGTAAAAATTCAGAGGTGCAGTTGTTAAAAATTAAAAGTTGCTCAAATAACATTACACTGCCCCTGTATGTTGAAAACATTCAGGGGTGCAGTGAAAATCAATGTACACTGGCCCTGTCTTGTATGCTGTAATAATTCTAGCCGCAATGAAAATCAATGTACACTTGCCCTGTTTTGTATGCTGTAATTATTCTAAGGTGCAGTGAAAATCAATGTGACCCAGTCTTAATTATTCTAGGGTGCAGTGAAAATCAATGTACACTGACCCTGTCTTGTATGCTGTACTTATTCTAGAGTGCATTGAAGATCAATGTACACTGACCCTGTCTTGTATGCTGTAATTATTCTAGGGCGCAGTGAAAATAAAGGTACACTGGCTCTGTCTTGTATGCTGTAAAATTACAGGGGTGTTGTGAAAATACAGGGGTGCTGGTACTGTCTGCGGTTGCAATGTCTATGCCTAACCTTCACAACACTGTATGGGAAGAGGAGGCTCCTACCACCATTTGCACGCCCCCTGCAAGTCCTGGTATGAGCACTGCCAGTTCAGTTGCTGATATTGAGATTGAGGATGTCACTGTAGAAGTATATCAGGATGAGGAGGATATGGGTGTAGCTGGTGCTGCGGAGGAAGTTGACGATGAGGATTCTGATGGTGATGTGGTTTGTTTGAATAAGGCACCAGTGGAGACAGTTGTTGGCCATATGATGAAAAAGCCCATTGTCATGCCTGGGCAAAATATCAAAAAAGCCACCTTTTGTGAGGAATTATTTCTCCACAAATCCGGACAACAGGTGTTAAGCCATCTGTTGTCTTTGTCAATCCATAATAAGTAGGGGTAAGGACGTCAACCACCTAAGAACAGCCTCCCTTATACGTCACCTGCAGCGCATTCATCATATGTCATTGTCAAGTTCAGAAACTTTGGGTAATAGCATAAGCAGTCCACTGACACCTAAATGATGTGGTTTTGTTTGAATATTATTTCTCTGTGAGGATGAGGATGAAAACACTGAAGGAGGGGGGGGGGGAGATCCGAGGACGACACTGTAGAACCATTAGAACCATTTTGCGCAAGGAGAGATTAATAGTTTTTTTCTTGGTGGGGGCCCAAACAAAGCAATCATTTCAGCTACAGTCGTGCAGACCCTGCAGCTGAAATTATTGGTTTGTTAAAGTGTGAATGTCTGTTTATACAACATAAGGGTGTGTGGAGGGCCAAAGGACAATTCCATCTTGCGCCTCTTTTTTTCTTTGCATTATGTGCTCTTTAGGGCCTAGTTTTTAAAACTGCCATCCTGTGTGACACTGCAGTGCCACTCCTAGATGGGCCAGGTGTTTGTGCCGCCCACTTGTGTCGCTTAGCTTAGCCATCCAGCTACCTTGTTGCACCTCTTTTTTTTCTTCGAATTATGTGCTCTTTGGGGCCTAGTTTTCAAAACTGCCATCCTGTCTGACACTGCAGTGTCACTCCTTGATGGGCCAGGTGTTTGTGCCGCCCACTTGTGTCGCTTAGCTTAGTCATCCAGCTACCTTGTTGCACCTCTTTTTTTTTCTTCGCATTATGTGCTCTTTGGGGCCTAGTTTTCAAAACTGCCATCCTGTCTGACACTGCAGTCACTCCTTGATGGGCCAGGTGTTTGTGCCGCCCATTTGTGTCGCTTAGCTTGGTCATCCAGCTACCTCTGTACAACCTTTTGGCCTAAAACAATATTGTGAGGTGTAAGGTGTTCAGAATAGACTGGAAATGAGTGGGAATGAATGTTATTGAAGTAAATAATACCGTAGGATCAAAATTTGTGGCAGTACGGATGGTGTAATGGTTAGCATTACTGCCTCACAGCACTGAGGTCATGGGTTCAATTCCCACCATGGCCCTAACTGTGTGGAGTTTGTATATTCTCCCCGTACTTGCGTGGGTTTCCTCCGGGTGCTCCGGTTTCCTCCCACAATCCAAAAATATACTGGTAGGTTAATTGGCTCCCAACAAAATTAACCCTAGCATGAATGTGTGTGCGTGTACATGTGATAGGGAGTATAGATTGTAAGCTCCACTGGGGCAGGGACTGATGTGAATGGCCAAATATTCTCTGTAAAGCGCTGCGGAATATGTGTGCGCTATATAAATAACTGGTAATAATAATAATAATAAATTACCCCCAAATTCTGTGATTTTAGCTGTTTTTATGTTTGCTTGTTTTTTAAATCATCCAGATCCAAAACCAAAAACCGAAAGGGTGGTTTTGGCAAAACCAATCCAGATCCAAAACACGAGCGGGGATCCAGATCCAAAACACGAGCGGGGATCCAGATCCAAAACCAAAACCTGAAAAGTGCCCGTTGCACATCTCTACTAAAAACGCTTACTTTAGAAAATATACCCTTTGGTGTGCATTGAGGGCCGAGGTTTGAAAACACTTCCTTAGAGTTAGCATTTGGGTTACTAATGAGTCTGTTCAATTGCCTGAGGATGTGGCTGGTTGCTATGAAACGTGTTGCAAAATAAGTGAGATTTTTACCTTTTATTTTATGCTTTATTTTTAGGTATATCAATTATTAGAACTTACTTCCTCATGTGATACAGTTTTAAATTGACTTGTTTTTTTTATATTTTTTGTAAGCTTTTCATCAATTATTGTCTGCACTAGAATAAAATGTATTGTGTCATTTGTTTATCCAGGACAGTAACTCTATGTTTTTTATGCCATCTATAAATAAAAGTGTACTATTTATTTACATTTTTACTTGGTCACTATTTCGGTGATTCCTACTTTATAATTTAGCTCACCATGTGAGTCAAGGTTGATTATTATATTGGTTGAAGCTGAGACAATTATCAGAACAGTTCCAGAACATTGTATAACTCTACTTAGAGTAGAGTAAAGGACAGTCCATTCACAGTACTGTGCAACAGACACATTTTATCAGGTTATAACCAAGATTATTGCTATAACCTCCTTCAAGGCTGGAGATATTCCTCTTTTTTCTAGCTTCCTCCTTAATCTTGCTATTCAAATAAACTGATGTTCATGCAATGGGTCTCTTGCTCCATGGAGAGGATTTCAATTTGAGATTAGATCCTACCTTGGAAGATATCAACAAATTGGTTTCCCCTAAAATAATTTAACCAGGATTATTTTTAAAGATTTACATATATTCTTAAAGAACATTCATTGGTGGTCAACTCCTGGCTGTTAGTTAATGGAGAGGCAGAAAAAATACTTGTCATTCGGCAATGCATAGAGTTTATTCTTGGATAGACTTTTTTTTTTATCTATTCAGGATTTGCCTTAGGAGTGAGAAGAGCTGACATAGCCTAGTTACATTCTCCTGGATGAACCATGTGTCAAAGTCGAAAAATATTGTAATGCATATGCCTTGTACTAACCCCATGCACATGCCCGCTGCGCGTGCACTCAGTCTGCCGTGCATGCACATATCCGCAATTTGCGTAAAGTAGCTTTCCACGGTCATGCGCCTTAGAGCGTGGTATGCGCATTTACGGTAGAGTTTGTGAACGCATAGAGGGTTATTAGAACATTACATATTTAACCCAAATAATGTACATTTTAGATATAGTTCCCCTACACCACATCAGCGAGTATTAATAGTTTAAACAGTTCCTGGACAAAGGGATTCGCCTTTGCATGATAGGAAGGGTCAGACAAAGGTTGGAAGGTGATGTCTAGTATCCAGCTGTAGGGTATTTTGAGGGTAACATTCCGGTGTTGGTTAGAGAAAGATCACATGTTCCAGCGTATAGTTATGTGCAAAAGTAGAATATGAACATTAACTGTATTTACTCTATATTATGTATGCGGCGGGAATCCAGAGGATACCACCCACAAGAGAAGTTGGGGAAAGACATTGCTCATCTATTCAAATCCACCTATGACCTCTTCTGTAATGTAAAGACACATCCCTGTGTCCAATGGACAATGAGATTACAGTGACCATTGTATTGTGTATGCATGTTGTGTATAAAAAGCCCATTGTTGCCTGGCCGGTCAGAAGACTCTGAACGCTTTCTATCTGACTAGCGGAGGACCGGCCGGGTTGCGCTTGCGAACATTCTCACGTATGTACATTCTCCGTAGCCATTATTCTGTTTAGATTTATCTTGTTAGCCTGTAGTGTATAATTTGTACTGTTTACCTTTTGGAACAATCCACGGTGGCCTTAGAACCCTGTGGTTTCAACTACAAATCAGTGTTGTGTCTTCACTTTCCTGCAAGGCTTTTAGAGTGTATTTATCTGTATAAAGTGTATAAGTATTGAGAAGGTGTACGCACTGCGGGTACCTTATACCGTCAGCGCTACGTAAAGTTTAAGGTATAACATCATTGCAGTACTTTGCTGCTAAGGGTTTAAAGTGCAATCATATTATTGCATTGTATCATTAACAAGGTTTAAAGGTTATCAATTGGGTGTGCGCACGCTGTGTGTACTCTGTACACTCAGCGCGGCGTGTGTACGCCAAGTACGTACCACGTGCGGGACTCTGTACGCAAATAGCGTACAAAGTGCGTAGCACGTGTATTCGGTCTAGTGGCCATAGCGGCTCCACGGTAATAGTGTATCTAGAGGTATAGCTTTTCGGTCTAAGATAATATCGACATTATCAATTGGGAGCTCGTCCGGTTCTTCCTCATACCCACAGCCTAGCAGATTTACGCAGACTTTATCTATCAGCAAAGGGCGGAAAGGTA
Organism: Pseudophryne corroboree; assembly: GCF_028390025.1. Classification (NCBI taxonomy): domain Eukaryota; kingdom Metazoa; phylum Chordata; class Amphibia; order Anura; family Myobatrachidae; genus Pseudophryne; species Pseudophryne corroboree. Next base: position 159,896,121 of record NC_086452.1, on the reverse strand, counting down.
TCCCCTGTAAGCCTTCTCTTGGTCAGTGGATACACTAGTGCTGATTAGATAAGCATCTGCCCTGCATGGTTTGAAGGGATGCTGGAGGGATCCGTAAGGTAAGAACGAAAGGCTATTTTTAAATCTGTGAAATTTCTGTTTTGGCGCCAAATGCGCACACATCATACGCATACACCTGTATTTTGTACTTTGCATATCTGCTCGCATTATTGCCGTAAGCATTGATTACTAGATTCATTTTGACCTGTACTGAGAAAATTTGTTGCTATTTAGTTAAAATATAGAGTTAATATTTAAGGAAGTAAGTGTAAGATGCACACACAGCCTGGCCTAGTTGTAAAGGTTTATACAGTAGAAACTGTGTGTAGTGTTAAGTGAGCGATTATAGTTAAATATCGCTTACATTTATAGAAGTGTGGGATTTGTAGTACTGCGGACGTACGGCCTTCGTACTCGTGTCTCGGACAAAGTACGGGACAGCGTACGCTACGTAAAGGCCTACGCACGTGGCGTGTTTACGCAACATGCGGAAAGGGTACGACCGCTAAGTACAAATTTCACAATAGCATTGTTTTAGTTTATGCGCGAGACGGTAGCCACGCGATAATAGCACAAATTTGTTCAGTTTCCAATATTTAGTTTAAAAACCCTTTTTACTGTAGTACCTCTGGGGAAAGCTATCAGTTAACAGGAAAAGATATTTTTCTGATCAGAAAACTATAGAATGTTAGTGTGAGCTGAATAAGGTGTGAATATATTGAACCCCGCTTGGTGAACTTGGTGATCTTGGTGAAGCTTGGTGAAACTTGGTGAAGCACGGTCTAGGTGAAAACGTGGTGAGCACGGTCCAGGTGAATACGTGCAACGGAGTGTGATAAAGTTTTCATGGTATTACGCTCCGGCTGTTTTGGAGCACAGTGTGGAGACTCCAGTGATCCTACCACTTATAGATAGCAAGTGTCTATAAGCGGTACGATTGGACCGCACGGTTGTATGGGCAATACGTGACGCAACGTGATACGAAGTTTTGCATATTTGTGCGTAAATCTCGTCATCATACGCGTTATAGGAAGCACATGCAAGCATGATTTGGGTAAAGTAAAGGTTTAGGGAGTTTTCGCTGGTCTCTCAGGAAAATCTCCAGAGGCAGATATTCACTGGGTACGGTAATTTACTCCTAAAGGCCCAGGGGATATAGGCCGAAGTAGGGCCTGCAACGGCTACACGTGTCTGCTAAAAAACAAAAAAGGCGGATCCGTGATACTCGGAGCAGAAGAAGTTAGTGGAAGAACTTTGAGGACTTCCACCGGTAGACTACTGTGTTTGGTGCATTTTAGGAAGTTTTTCCCGTGTTAAAAAGGTCCACAATGGAAGCCAAGTGCACAACACAGGGACGTTCCTCAGTCAGGGTTCAGACTGCAGATTTCAGACCCAGGGGGTCAGCTCGGTTAGTAATGTGGGGGAAGTATGGTCCCCACACTGACACCTTTTGTGATGAATGGGCACGAATGACTGTGGGGGATAAAGCACCATTTCCTGGGATAGGTAGTTTTGACTCAGAGGTGTTGCAGAATTTAAGGATTAGGATATGTCTGTTAAAGTCCCAAAAACAAAGGATCAGACACACAAACTGTTTACATTTATGGCAGCAAGAGGGCGATATGCAGAGGGAACTAGCTTACACAGCCGGTTCCAAACCTAGCAGGAAACTAATGGCAACCGCACTACCACCACCGTATATTACAGGGAAGAAAGTGGCTACAGACAATGGCATACTAATATATGATAAGAGTGAACTTGATAAATGTATTAATGCTAACCCGTGCAAGCAGAGCCGGCCCTAACCAATATGATGCCCTAGGCAAGATTTTAGCTGGTGCCCCCTAGCACCACCGCTGGTTCAGCCTCTGACCTTGCACCTCTTTCCCAGCACCACCACCCCTCACCCATAGCAGTCCTTATTTTGGTGTTTGTACCCCCCATACTTTAAATAGGAACAGCTCGCACAAAAAAGGGTGTGTTTTTGCTGGCAAGGGGCATGGCCACACAATAGTAACCCCAATTCCAATTACGCCACACAGTACTGCAACTTTATTCACATTTGATCATGCAATAGTGTCCATAATTCATATTACATTATGTATCACTACAGTAGTATCACTTTACCTTATAAACGTTACTCCTCACAGTAGAGCCCCTTATTCACATTACATCACACTGAATTGCTCCTTATTCACATTATACCACACCCTATTTCTTTTTATTCACATTAGACGGCACATTAGTGCCCTTTCTATACGCAACGCCACATAGTAGAGCACCTTATACACATAATGCCACACATTAGTAATGCATTTCTACACATAATTCCATACAGTAATGCCCCTTACACATATGAGACACCTTATTAATGTCCTTATAAACATAATGCGCCTTACATATTGTGACAACCTTTATTAATGACCTTTTACACATAATGTCCCTTACACATATGCCTCACATTAATAATGCCCTTATACACATAATGACACACATAGTGCCACCTACACATTTGCTGCACATTATTAGTGTCCCTATACACATAATGACACACATACAGTAGTACCCTGTTACACATATGCCGCACATTGTTAATGCCCTTATACACATAATGACACACATAGTGCCACCTACACATTTGCTGCACATTATTAGTGCCCCTTTACACATAATGATACACATACAGTAGTACCCTGTTACACATATGCCGCACATTATTAATGCCTTTATACACATAATGACACACATAGTGCCCCTTACATATATGTTGCACATTATTAATGCATTTTTACATGACACACATAATGCTCCTTACACATATTCTGAACACTACTGCACAACCAACCCACTCACATGCACACAGCACTCACACTTCCACTAACACTGTGACCTCTGCCTCTGCTTGGATACAGATGTGTCCTCATAAATCTTGCCTCGATGCTAATGTCGGGCACCTATTTTTAATGAAAATGCAACTTATTTGCATTGCTACATGGCTAGGATGCACAAGCAGCTTCTGCGGATTAAAATGATATACAGCATGTCTACAGTATATACTGTGTGAGACTGTGGCTGTATCTGCATATGAAATGCTACACACAGAATATAGGGGGTCATTCCGAGTTGTTCGCTCGGTAAAAATCTTCGCATCGCAGCGATTTTCCGCTTAATGCGCATGCGCAATGTCCGCACTGCGACTGCGCCAAGTAAATTTGCTATGCACTTAGGAATTTTACTCACGGCATTTTCATCGTTCTGGCGATCGTAATGTGATTGACAGGAAATGGGTGTTACTGGGCGGAAACAGGCCGTTTTATGGGCGTGTGGGAAAAAACGCTACCGTTTCCGGAAAAAACGCAGGAGTGGCTGGAGAAACGGGGGAGTGTCTGGGCGAACGCTGGGTGTGTTTGTGACGTCAAACCAGGAACGACAAGCAGTGAAATGATCGCAGATGCCGAGTAAGTCTGAAGCTACTCAGAAACTGCTACGAGGTGTGTAATCGCAATATTGCGAATACATCGTTCACAATTTTAAGATGCTAAGATTCACTCCCAGTAGGCGGCGGCTTAGCATGAGCAAATCTGCTAAAATTCACTTGCGAGCGAACAACTCGGAATGACCCCCATAGGCATGCTGCATATCATTTTAATCAGCAGAAGCTGCTGATGCCCCTAGGCATATCAAATGCCCTAGGCAATTGCCTAGTTTGCCTATGCCTATGGCCGGCTCTGCGTGCAAGTTGTATCCCATCTTAAACTTCCCTCAGGACTGCGACCAAGAAGATGAGCCCAGCACGATATCGGCACTCTCTCTAGCAGCCACCATACAAGACACACAAATGGGCACGGCCCAACCAGTAAGAACAGTAGCAAAGGCCCCTAGCGGAGGGACAGGTGAGGTCGTGTCCACAGGTAAGTACGGTACAGTACATTATGCAGAGACAATTGCACCTCACATTGTAGAAGCAACCCAGAATGATGTAATTGAACTAAATCCTGTCAGGGTGATCGCAGTCCCCAATGGGGAGACTGACGCTCAGGGAATCACTCCCGTCAGGAACATTGCTATGCATTGTCCTTGGGCCCAGACAGAATTGAGGACAATTATGTCTGAATTTCCCGATCCCAGAAAGGATCTAGCCGCATGTCAGAGGTTTATTAGAGAACTAGGTAACGCCACCGAACCCACAAACAAAGATTGGCGGACAGTGCTACGGGCATGTTTGCCCTCCAATATTGACCCTGTGAAATGAATTGCTGATTGTAAATTAGACGCAGAAGTACCTCTCACTGATGAATACACTCAGGAGAATGTAAAACAGATCAATCTGCAGTTAGGGGTATATTTCCCTACTGTTGTCAAGTGGAATAAAATATTTTCCATAAGACAAAAAGAAGGTGAAACTGCTTCTGAATATTTCCATCGAGCACTGCAGGAAATGGCTAGATACACTGGGATCGAGGACATTGAGGAAAATGTACACCATAGAGAGGTAGCTGTGTCCGTATTAATGGACGGGTTAAAAGAAACGTTGAGAACAAGGGTACAAACCTCTCTACCTAACTGGAGAGGTATTTTCGGTGGCTGCATTAAGAGAGTCCGCTATCGAGCACGACCGTAATATCCAGAGAACCAGAGAGGCACAGGGAGAGCGGTTGATGGTGATGAGCATCCAAGCACTGGAAGCATCAACTCGACCAAAACCCCAGGCCCCTGGCACGTAGAGGAAGCCAAGAATTTGTTATCTGTGTAAAAGGGAAGGGCATTATGCCAGCAATTGTAACAGCATACATAAATTCAGACCCCCTAGACAAAAAAACGAGCAAGGTTATGATACACGTAATTGGGATCAGGGATCACATAGGAAAAATTTTGGGCCGCACCTGTAGTCTGCAGCCAGTGAAGTTGCTTGCTGGCCTTGGTGGTGAACCTGAGGTCACAGTTGATGTAGTTGGTAGATCATTCCTTGTAGATACAGGAGCGGCCAGGTAAACTCTGTGATTTATCTTTTAAAGTTTCCTTTTCATCTCTGACGTTCACCAACAGAACTACAGCTCAAACGTCACATGTCTACTCGGTCAGAGGTCTGCCCAACCCCAGTATATCTCACCAGCATCATTGTGCCTGGCCATGCACAGAGGGTGGAGAGTGGAAATACTGGTGAAGGGAGACTGTGCAGAGATACCGATAGACATGTTGGTGTGACAGCCGGATGGTGAACGCAAATCTGACAAATTTTCTTTTTATTATTCTCTCTCTCTCTTTTTCATTTTCCACGGATGATTTCACACAACAGTTAAACACATTGTAATGCAGGATTTATGTTCCATACAGAAAGGTCGTAGACTTGGAAAGAATATCGTATCACTGGAGCGTCTGTTCCGGGAAGACTGAGAGGCAGCACTGTTGAGACGGTATCTGAGCACGGAGAACAACAAGACTAGAGGCGGTTGTCGTACCAGTTTTCTTTTTTTTCCTTGTTATTATTTTCTCCATCTCCCATTACCCTCTTTTCCCCCTTCCTTGCTCCTTTTTCTCTCCCCTTAACAAGATGGACTTACCCCAAGAGACTGCATTCCGGGTTATCCTGTTGACCCTGTTGTTGACCAGAGCAGTCTGTTTCGGTGAGAGTACCAGAGAGGTCGAGAAGGGATCTGGAATGGGTTCTGATGGCAAGGACGGATTTTTAGAATTCCAAGAGCAACACATCCACCGAGCAAAGGCGAGTATACGATCTGGTAGTCAAGAAACTAGGAGGCACTGTGAAGGGTTATTGGCTGAGGAAAATTGTATTTGTAGAAACTGTGAAAACATAGTTGAGGACTGGTGCATCCAGAGATGTCAGTCCAGCCTTAATATCAACATGGACCGTCATCCATTGAGTGATTATCACTCAATAGTGGATAAGGTTTTAAACCAAACAGAATGCTGGGTGTGCTCACAGGTAATGCAAGGTCAGAGCAAGTCAGGACTAGTACCGTATCCGTTAGCAATAGATGAGGTACTTGAATTACGGGGTGGGAGACCGGTGGACAAGAAATTTAATATTTCTAAGCCCCTAGTTTGAAGCTCCACCAATATCACGTGGATAGGTCCTTAGTATGTTTCAACATTTCCAATTCCCGAAAGCCGGGAAATTGGAAAGTGACATGGAATAACCAAACCATGGCATTTTCACACAGAGCCGACAGAATGCCCGTAGACTCAGAACTTATACACCAAATAGCCGACGGTGGAAGGTATTTTCGGTATAAGTATACTCTAGGAAGTAGGACCATGCGGGTTGGAGAAGTATCACCAGGGTACTGTGCGCATATCATACAGCCTGATACGTGTACTGAACAAATGAGAGAGTTAGGGATAGGATTTTTCACTTGGAAGGTTTGCAATATGGTAATGTCATATTCTGTCCCATATGTTCTCCCCGATGATGCACATTTCATATGCGGGAGGAAGGCGCATAAGTGGCTTGCCCCAAACTCAGAGGGATTGTGTTACATTGGAAGAGTGTTGCCAGAAGTTATGACCATAACCCATAATAAGATGAAAGACGTTCACCGCAATGCTCAAGCTCCTTACACTCATACTCACTATGAACACATCGTTAAGAGACACCTTATAGATAGGACAGAGCACGCAGCCTCTGATTTAATCCACGAATCCACCGGGATTCAATTCCTACTCGCGTTAGATATCACCCGTACCGCCAGAGGAATTATAAATTATAGGTATATTCATGCGCTAGCGAATCTAATAGATAATATCACCGAGATGTATGATGACACCTTCAGGTATACAGGGAGGGAGTTGCAAGCTTACAAAATGGAACTGATCCAGCACAGGATGGTTCTAAATTATATCACAGCGGTGACAGGCGGGTACTGTGTCACCTTGGCAACTCAGTATGGTGTGAAGTGCTGCACGTACATCACAAACAGCACTGATGACCCAACCGAGATCATAGATCAAAAGATGGACGATATCCTGCAGTTGAAGTGGGAGTTCCGGAAGAGACACAACCTTACCCTTACTGCTGTGAGTAATGAACTGACTGGCTGGGTCTCATGGTTGAACCCACGCAATTGGTTCTCAGGTTTAGGAGAATGGGCTCAAAATGTTATCGTGAGTGTAGGAAAGTTTCTCCTTTGTATCCTGGGAGTTGTCATAATGATTGGTTTGATATTTAGGTGTGTTCGAATTTTAACGCAGCGCAAGCGCGGTACCAAAGTGATGAGTTTGAGGAGCGGGGGCATTGTTACAGCAACTGATTTAATTTATGACCCATCAATAGAGACAATGTTGTGATAAGACGTGATTCCACGGTCCGTTTCTTTCACCTGTTTCTCCTTTGTTTTCCCTCAAGCAAAAAATACATCCATTCGGAAAAGACTTTGATGAACAGTACATCCATTCGGAAAAGACCTTTGATGAACAATACATCCATCCAGAAAAGACTTTGATTAACACTTTCAGCAAAGATACACCCATTCGGACAAGACTTCAACCAACACCCTAGAACGATTGCACAAATGTTATGTGACTGTATTTGTGATACGTGTCTTATCTTCATCTCTACAACCTTCAGGTAGTGTCACACATAGTCGATAGGTAATACCCATATATTAGCATTCACATATGTCCCCCCCTCCATGTATCATCAACTAAATGTGCACCCCATTTGTTGGGACAAGAAGCCGAAAAGAGCTCGGTAGTGTTTGTTGGCCCACTTACAGACCCTTAATATGGGATAAGAAGGATTTAATGTATACTTCGCAATACCTCGAAGCTTATCTAGAACATGTACGGCCCGATGATACATGCCCCTCAGACGGATTTCATACATACATGCTTTTACTATCCCACTAGGTCATACATTTCCCACCTACACCTCTCCTCCTACCATCCAATCATCTGTAGATATTGTATTGTATATTTTTCTGTTTAATGTTTAGATATTGGCAGTTATTGTTGACTGCCAAATGGTGGACTGTCAAAGTCGAAAAATATTGTAATGCATATGCCTTGTACTAACCCCATGCACATGCCCGCTGCGCGTGCACTCAGTCTGCCGTGCGTGCACATATCCGCAATTTGCGTAAAGTAGCTTTCCACGGTCATGCGCCTTAGAGCGTGGTATGCGCATTTACGGTAGAGTTTGTGAACGCATAGGGGGTTATTAGAACATTACATATTTAACCCAAATAATGTACATTTTAGATATAGTTCCCCTACACCACATCAGCGAGTATTAATAGTTTAAACAGTTCCTGGACAAAGGGATTCGCCTTTGCATGATAGGAAGGGTCAGACAAAGGTTGGAAGGTGATGTCTAGTATCCAGCTGTAGGGTATTTTGAGGGTAACATTCCAGTGTTGGTTAGAGAAAGGTCGCATGTTCCAGCGTATAGTTATGTGCAAAAGTAGAATATGAACATTAACTGTATTTACTCTATATTATGTATGCAGCGGGAATCCAGAGGATACCACCCACAAGAGCAGTTGGGGAAAGACATCGCCCATCTATTCAAATCCACCTATGACCTCTTCTGTAATGTAAAGACACATCCCTGTGTCCAATGGACAATGAGATTACAGTGACCATTGTATTGTGTATGCATGTTGTGTATAAAAAGCCCATTGTTGCCTGGCCGGTCAGAAGACTCTGAACGCTTTCTATCTGACTAGCGGAGGACCGGCCGGGTTGCGCTTGCGAACATTCTCACGTATGTACATTCTCTGTAGCCATTATTCTGTTTAGATTTATCTTGTTAGCCTGTAGTGTATAATTTGTACTGTTTACCTTTTGGAACAATCCACGGTGGCCTTAGAACCCTGTGGTTTCAACTACAAATCAGTGTTGTGTCTTCACTTTCCTGCAAGGGTTTTAGAGTGTATTTATCTGTATAAAGTGTATAAGTATTGAGAAGGTGTACGCACTGCGGGTACCTTATACCGTCTGCGCTACGTAAAGTTTAAGGTATAACATCGTTGCAGTACTTTGCTGCAAAGGGTTTAAAGTGTAATCATATCATTGCATTGTATCATTAACAAGGTTTAAAGGTTATCAATTGTGTGTGCGCACGCTGTGTGTACTCTGTACACTCAGCGCGGCGTGTGTACGCCAAGTACGTACCACGTGCGGGACTCTGTACGCAAATAGCGTACAAAGTGCGTAGCACGTGTATTCGGTCTAGCGGCCATAGCGGCTCCACGGTAATAGTGTATCTAGAGGTATAGCTTTTCGGTCTAAGATAATATCGACATTATCACATGCAACTTTCTTTCCATTGACCTTTCCCACTTTCTTTCTACACATTTCTCCCAGAGACTGGACAACACACTGTGTGGAGTCCGTCAGCTTTATCAAAAGTAGTAGATGCATTAAACTATTATTTCACTATCAATTCTACAGAATTATTTTCCTTTCCACTCTATGGAATGCACAAAAACAACCATTACAGGTAAAATAGTCAGCCTGGCTATACAGTACCTAAGAAAAAAGTAGCATTTTACCTAATCTATAAGTTTATTAAGTCTCAGTTCAGCCAGGCAGTTACCTTGCAGCCAATCACAGTCTGGCAGGGGGTTTAAAGGAAGTCCAGCTGCAGTAATCTGGGTCTGTGCAACTAGTCACATAGTTAATGTGACGAGTGAACCATTTTTGCTTCTTCCGTGTGGCACTATCAGGCCCTACATATCCTCAGCCGGTAACCAGTCCAGTCCAGCATATCCTCGGCTGGTATCCAGTCTGGCCCTGCATATCCCCAGCCTGTAACCAGTCCGGTCCTAGGGTCCAGCAGCATCTCTTCAGCATGTAACCAGTCCGGTCCAGCAGCATTTCTACAGCCGGTAGCCAGTCTGGTCCAACTTGATCTATTCAGCCGGTGTCCAGTCTGGCAGCATTTCTTCAGCCGGTAGCCAGTCTGGTCCAGCTGTATCCCTCAACTGGTAGCCAGTCCAGTCCAGCAGCATATCTTCAGCTGGTAGCCAGTCTGGTCCAGCTGTATTCCTCAGCCGGTAACCAGTTCGGTCCAGCTTACTTCAGCCGGTAACCAGTCCGGTACATTACCACTGCATGGTTCATAACCTTGAACACATATCAAAGGCACTTCTCACTGCTACCCAAATCAAATGCGAAAGAGCTATATTCAGCCTCCTCGAGCTCCAAGCCTCAGACCCTGGATGTTAGTTATCACCTGACCCAGGTCACTTTGTGCACAAAATTATGACACTTTGCACTAACCCGAATATGGATTCCAAAGGTAGTGGCACTTGATAGCTTAACAACTTGGGTGGATTTACAGGAGGCTGCTCAAAAACAAATAATTCAGCATCTACAAGAGCTATCAGTCTACCTTGACAGAATCCAGTCCGTGTTAATGACAACAGTTACTGCTCCAGTCCTGGCAGCTACTAGTCCAGTTGTTCCAGTTCTACTAGCTTCATCTGCCAATGCTCCAGTGGCTCAGCTCCAGTTTCTCACTCCAAATAAATCCGTAAGACATTTATTTAACTTTGTCTCCTGAGAGTGCGACCTTCAAACTCAATTGTCCTTGGTCCCCTCAGTTTCATTTTGCTGAACATCACGAACATGTGAAGAATCTACATGAACTGTTTGAACAATTGCAAAATCTTCTTACCAGAATTATTCAGATAATACCAGAAATTCTTGAAAGTACACTCGATCCAGTGAAAACCTCACGGTTTCCTAAGACCAAAGAAATTCCTGTTACACTCTCTCAGAGCCCAGCTCTCTTCTCCTGCACAGATTGAAGATAAGTTTCAAAGTTACTCAAGGTTCAGGCTGTTAGAACCTGAACGCCACTAGCGCAGGCAACTTCACCTGTGTTTCTACTGTGGAGGTGCAGGTCATCTGATTAGTGATTAGTGATTGTTCCCTTTGCAGTGAAAGAGACATAGATATGTCTCAGCATCACAGTGCCAGCATCTTTAAGTCATCCTATGTGTCATCTACAGTACTTCTGACTGGGGTATAAAGAACACTCCTCAAAAAAAAGACTTTAATTTATGCCTGGGGTCCTGTGATTAAAAGTTGTGTCCAGAAAAGACTTTTCAAACCACTTAAAGTTACAGAGGCACCTGTTTCCGCAGCCCAAGGAGGGGCATCTGTTGCCGCAGCCCAAGGAGGAGCATCTGTTTCCGCAGCCCAAGGAGGAGCATCTGTTTCCGCAGCCCAAGGAGGGGCCATCTGTTTCCGCAGCCCAAGGAGGGGCATCTGTTTCCGCAGCCCAAGGAGGAGCATCTGTTTCCGCAGCCCAAAGAGGGGCCTCTGCTTCTATAGCCCAAGAGGGGCATCTTTTTCTGCAGCCCATGGAGGGGTATCTGAACTTTCAGCATTTGGAAGAGCCTTAGACTCTTCAGCTTCTGAAGAGGTGTCTGATTTGCCATCCCCAGGAGGGGTATCCGATATTCAGCCTCCAGAAGAAGCACCTGAGTTGTCTATTCAAAGAGGAGTTTGTGACCTGTTAAACATAGGAGAGGTGCTGGAAAAGTTAACCCTAGATGAGGTGTCTGATTCGTCAATTCCAGGAGGGGTCTCCATAGTTTCAGCACCAAGGGAAGTATCTGGGGCCGAGTTCCCAGATGGAATTCCTAGTGCCACAGATGTAAACATGATCTCCTGTTTGCCATCTTTGGAGAGCACCACCGTGTTGGCAGCCAGCATGGTCCAGGTACTAGATGGACAATCTGAACTTTCGGATTCTGTTCCTGCCTCTTCAAGTTCATCCGGACTCAGTCTGGTCCCGTCCATTTGTCTGGTTCAGTCTCCTTCAGTTCCAGCCTTTTCAAGTATCTCTGGACCCAAACCTGTTCCATCTGTAGGTCCAAAAACGCTGCTGGTCCCATCCATATGTCCGGTTCAGTCACCTTCAGTTTCAGCCGAATCCAAAACCTCAGGACCCAATCCGGTCCCATCCGTAGACCCAAAAACTCTGCCAGTTCCAGCCGGTTCAAGCCCGTCCAGACTTAATCTGGTTCCATCCATTTGTCCGGTTCAGTTTCCAGTTCTAGTCAATTCAGATATCTATGGTTCCATCCATTGGTCTGAGTAAAGAACTTACATCAGTTTGTCGCAGTAAAAGACTTCAGTCTGATTCTGTTTCTGCTTCCTTGTCTACAAACCCAGAGTCCACAGTCAAAGCAGGTGATGCAGTTACCACAGTACTGGAGTGTCATAACTGGGGGCTGAGGCTGACCTGGGGAAGCCTCAGACGTAGGGGCTGGCGTGTATGTGAACCGTGAAGGTAGAATAGGGTTCTTGGACATGCAGGAGGTTAAGCACCGTTTATCTGAAGGCGTGACCACAACGGAGTATATAAAACAAAGTCTGTTTATTGAACACACAGTTTAGACACCTTGGCAATTCAGATAACTTTCAACAGTAAATTGTGCAGATAAATATAGCAGTACAGTTCCTGGAGGTGCAGTGGTAATGAATACTGTGGCAATGCAGGATGAGATGTAACAAAGTCCTTCCAAGACCCAGAGTTGGAAAGTCCTTAGGCCACAGCTAACCGCTTTAACAGGGAACTAGCTGGTACTGCCCAGCAGAAGGCACACTGGAAGCTGGGTTGGCACAAGTGCACAGAGGTTGAAGGGAAATTGGAAGAATTGCCGGGGATGCCGGATGGAACCGGTGCAGACAGAAGGTGTAGTAAACTCACCGCTGAAGATAGAGTCCGATGGTGAGTATCGATAGTGAACAGATCGATGCTGGAACACCGCTGGAGATGGAGAGCGATACTGAAAGGAACACCGCTGGAAGCTGGAAGCGATTCTGGAACAACGCTGAAAGCTGGAAGCCGGTGATGGATAAGCAGGACACAGGATGCAATGTAGGAACACTGCTGGAGTCAGGCAGCACCGCAAGATGGTAACCGGTGCGGGGTCTCTTTAAATGGAGCAAGGTCACAGGAGCTGGAATACCTGGAAACACAAGCTGGAACATCCACAGACCAGAGAGACGTGAATCACTAGGATAGACAACCAAAGCACTGACGATTAGGCAGCCTTGATGAAGGATATTTATACCAGCTGGGAAGCAGGTATTGGCTGAGCAATCAGGCAGAGTCCAGAGCACAGTGGATAGGCTGGAAAGTGACATGTGATGAATCCAAACATGGCTGCGCCCATGTTTGTTTCTGGAGGGAAAGTCTGTTTGAACTTCCATGTGGGAATCTGTAGTAATGGCTGCGGAGGACGCGGAGGGCAGGAGACGCCATTCATTATGACAGGAGGGATTTACTGTGTAGTTGCCATGACAGTGCTGCTGGGATCACGGAGGGGAGACTGAGGCAATGTTGTACAGCGTGCTGCATGCAGACTGTGAAGGTGGAATCCAGGCTTAAGCGCTGGGCCAAACTCAGGAGACACTTGGAAGGTAAGAAGTGGTGACTAATTACCCGGATCGTGACACGGAGGAATTTCCCAGTGCCTCAAGTGTCTCACCTCAGAATGGAGTTCATTGTGTACTGCCAGTATCAACTGGGAACTTCTGCCAGAGATTTCCAGTGATTACATCTTTTTGCCCATCAGAGGAACCTCAAACTAACTTTGCTTCTGCTTCTGTATGTCCACCACCTGTCCCAACTTCAAAGAACTCATCTGAAGTGCCAAAGCCTTTAAAAAACAGAATTGTCTGAGGTTGTCTCATCCAATGAAGTTCTAGGTTCTGCGACTTCAATCAGATTACACTCTCCAGAGAATACGAGATTAAGACTCAGCCTACTGAAGATAATTCAAGTACTACAGAACCAAATTCGGTTCCATCTGTTTGTCTGGACAAAGAACTTCAGCCTAACATTTTTTAAGGAAGTACAGATTGTCAGGTCTCTAGGTTTGTCTGTCCCCGGCGGCGGCGCTAGTGGGTCAGTGTTGGTATGATCGATAAAACGTGGAGGCAATATAAAAGTCCTGCGCATAGGCGCTGATGTTTTATTATAACTGAGCAGATGGGATAACACAGAGTGAACAGAAAACCGGTAATGGATGTCACGATCCGGGTATCTGGACGCCATTACTTACCCTTCAGATGCCTCCTAAGGCTGGCTCAGCGTTCCAGGACCGGATCCCGCTGTTCCTGAGTTTCCACATGCAGAATGTCAGAGTGGTGATTTCATCAGCCGCGGCCTCCGCTGTGCCCGCGTGGTTAAATGTGCGCTTGTCAGTCTGGCGTCTCCTGTCTCCTGTGGCCGGCGTCGCCATTACTGTTTCAATTCTCACATGGATTACAAACCAAACTTCCCTCCAAGTGTCTGCATGGGCGCAGCCATCTTGGATTTTGTCATCTGAGCATTTCCACCAATCTGCTGTCTGTATTGTTGATTTGCATAATTGCCTAGCCAACCCCTTCCTTGCTGCAGGTATAAGTAAGCTGTGCCTGAGCAAGGAAGGCGTCAGTGCTTTGGTTGTCTAACCTAGTTCCAGTTTGTCTCTCTCCTGTGGTTGTCTTCCAGGTTCCAGCTCCTGTCTCCAGACTTCTGCTATAGAGACCCGCACCAGCATTCCTTCTGCGGTGTAGCCTGACTCTCCGATCCATTCTGGACTCACCTGTTTCCAGTTACAACAATCACCTGCTTCCAGCCCAGCTTCCAGCAGTGTACAGCTTCTCTTAAAGGGCCGGTGTCCTTTCTGCAGTTTACCACTCTCCACCGGTATTATTATTTCACCGCTCTCAAACTCCAAACTTCATTATTATTTCATCGCTCTCAAGTTCGTTTATTATTTAACTGGTTCCAGCCGGTATCCACTCCGTACCAACAACAGTCTGGTTCCAGCCAGTATCCACAGCAGCCGTTTTATCTTCAGCAACCCAGCCTTTCCTGGAACACCAGCTGGTACGATCCTGGGTTCTCTCCATTGCTACAGTCAGGCCTGGTAAGGACTTTCCAACTAGAAGATTATAAGAACTGTCTCACTCTACCAGTGCCTGTGGCCCTTGCCACCCTGTAGTACCCAGGAATTGTATTTATCCTCTGTTGACTTTTATGTTTCCTTTACTGCTGCTGTGTTACGGAGTTTGTCATAATAAACATCATTGACTTTTATCCTGGTTGTCGTGGTCACGCCTTCGGGCAGTTATTCTACATGTTACTTACATGTCTAGCGGTCTGATACAACCTCCCAGGTTCCGTTACATCTCAGCCCCTACAACTGAGGCTGCCTCCCGTCAGCTCAGGCCCTCAGTTGTGACAGTAAGCACTGACCTAATGAATCCAGCCGGAGACCAGGATCAAGCGGCCAGGCCAATGCAAGAACTGGCAGCCCGACTTGAACATCAGGAGGCTGCACAGGGCCACATCATCCGCTGTCTCCAGGATCTCTCTACATGGCTGGATGGGATTCAAACGACCCTCCGTGGACCTGGCACGTCCGGTGCGTCCACTACAGTGACACCAGCTGTAACCCCACCCACCTTACCCATTTCCAGTCCACATCTTCATCTTCCAACGCCAGCAAAATTTGATGGATCTCCAAGGTTCTGCAGGGGATTTCTCAATCAATGTGAAATCCACTTTGAGCTTCTACCTGGCAATTTCTTCAGTGACCGTACCAAAATTGCCTATATCATCTCCCTTCTCAGTGGCTCAGCCCTTGACTGGGCATCACCTTTATGGGAGAAGTCTGATCCCCTGCTATCCTCCTATACTGACTTTGTAGCTACATTCAGGCGCATCTTCGACGAGCCAGGCCGGATAACATCTGCTTCATCTGAGATTCTCCGTTTACGCCAGGGAACACGTACTGTGGGACAGTATCTTATACAGTTTAAAATCCTGGCATCCGAACTGGCATGGAACGATGAGGCCCTGTATGCTGCATTCTGGCATGGCTTATCAGAACGCATCAAGGATGAGTTAGCTACCAGAGACTTGCCCTCTAAGTTGGATGAGCTAATTTCTCTTTGCACGAAGGTTGATCTACGTTTCAGAGAGAGAGCAACTGAGCGAGGAAGATCATCTACTCCTAAATCTTCTGCTCCTCCTCCTCGTCAACCATCTCCATCCAAGGATGAGCCTATGCAAATTAGTCGTTCCCGTCTATCTCCCGCTGAGCGCCAAAGACGTCTCTCTGAGTCTCTCTGTCTCTACTGTGCAGCTCCGTCGCACACTATCAATGCCTGTCCCAAACGTCCGGGAAACTCCAGATCCTAGCTCGCCAAGGAGAGGGCCGGCTAGGAGTAATGATCTCCTCTCCATCTCCTCATGACTGTAACCTCCCAGTGTCGCTCCAAATTGCTCAACGTTACAGGAACGTCATTGCCCTCCTTGATTCCGGAGCAGCTGGGAATTTCATAACCGAAGCTTATGTTAAACGGTGGTCCCTACCCACCGAGAGACTGTCCTCGTCCATCTCTTTGACTGCCGTGGATGGCAGCAAGATTTTTGACGCAGTCATTTCCTTAAGGACTCTTCCAGTTCGTCTGAGAGTGGGAGTTCTTCATTCTGAGTATATTTCTTTTTTAGTGATTCCAAGAGCAACACATCCAGTGGTTTTAGGCCTTCCATGGCTCCGTCTCCACAACCCATCAATTGACTGGACGACTATGCAAATACTGGCATGGGGTCCCTCCTGTGCTGAGACTTGTTTAGCCAAAGTTCTTCCTGTTTGTTCTTCCTTCCCCAGGTCATCTGATGTTCCGCCTCCTCCATATCAAGACTTCACGGACGTGTTCAGTAAAGCCTCTGCTGATATCCTTCCTCCTCATAGAGAATGGGACTGCCCAATCGACCTCATTCCAGGGAAGGTTCCACCGCGAGGCCGAACTTATCCGTTGTCTCTGCCTGAGACACACTCCATGGAAGAGTACATCAAAGAGAACCTGGCGAAGGGTTTCATCCGACCATCTTCTTCTCCAGCCGGCGCAGGCTTCTTCTTCGTTAAGAAGAAAGACGGTGGTCTGCGTCCGTGCATCGACTACAGAGGTCTGAACGACATTACCGTCAAGAACCGATACCATTTACCCCTGATTACCGAGCTCTTTGATAGAGTTAGTGGTGCAACTATTTTCACAAAGCTGGACTTGAGGGGTGCCTACAATCTCATCCGAATCCGTGAGGGTGACGAGTGGAAGACCGCCTTTAACACCCGTGACGGACATTATGAGTACCTCGTCATGCCCTTCGGATTGAGCAACGCTCCAGCAGTCTTCCAGCACTTCGTGAATGAGATTTTCAGGGACATCTTGTACCGCCATGTCGTGGTTTATCTAGACGACATCCTCATCTTTGCTAATAATCTCGAAGATCATCGTTTCTGGGTAAAAGAGGTTCTTTCCCGTCTCCGTGTCAATCACCTCTATTGTAAATTGGAGAAGTGTGTGTTTGAAGTTAATACCATTCCGTTTCTAGGTTACATTGTGTCCGGTTCCGGACTAGAGATGGATCCTGAGAAACTCCAAGCAATCCAGAATTGGCCTATACCCTTAAGCCTCAAAGGGGTCCAGAGGTTCTTAGGGTTCGCCAATTATTATAGAAAATTTATACGAGACTTTTCCACCATTGTGGCGCCTATCACTGCATTAACCAAGAAAGGTGCTAATCCGTCCAAGTGGTCCGAGGAAGCTACACAGGCCTTTCACCTTCTGAAGCAACGGTTCATCTCTGCACCAGTTCTGAAACAGCCCGACACCGACTCTCCGTTTATCTTAGAGGTAGATGCCTCCTCCGTTGGAGTAGGAGCAGTGTTATCCCAGAGGGCCAAAGATGGACATCTACATCCTTGCAGTTTCTTCTCCCGGAAGTTCTCCCCAGCTGAGCGCAACTATGCCATTGGCGATCAGGAGTTGCTAGCCATCAAGCTCGCTCTGGAGGAGTGGAGATACCTGTTGGAGGGAGCTTCCCACTCAATCACCATACTTACCGACCACAAAAATCTTTTATATCTCAAAGGCGCACAATGTCTGAATCCTCGTCAGGCCAGATGGGCACTTTTCTTCTCTAGGTTTGACTTTAAACTCCAGTTCTGTCCGGGTTCTCAGAATCGTAAGGCCGATGCCCTTTCCCGCTCATGGGAGCAAGAAAATGAGTCCGAGTCTGCAGACAAGCATCCTATTATTAATCCGTTGGCATTCTCCACGGTAGGGATGGACTCTACGCCTCCACCAGGGAAAAGTTTTGTTAAGCCAGTTCTAAGGAAGAAGCTCATGCATTGGGCCCATGCTTCCCGTTTTGCTGGACATACAGGCATTCAGAAAACCCTTGAATTTATTTCTAGGTCCTACTGGTGGCCAACTCTGAAGAAGGACGTTATGGAATTTATTGCCTCCTGCCCAAAGTGTGCCCAACACAAAGTCTCCCGCCAGTCGCCTGCGGGGCAACTGGTTCCATTATCTGTTCCCCGTCGACCTTGGACCCATTTGTCGATGGACTTTGTTTCCGATCTACCTATCTGCAACAAGTTTAATACCATCTGGGTGGTAGTTGACCGGTTCACCAAGATGGCACATTTCATCCCTCTCACCGGTCTTCCGTCAGCTTCCAAGTTGGCTCAAGTGTTTATACAAGAGATCTTCCGACTTCACGGTCTTCCTGAAGAGATCATCTCGGATCGTGGAGTACAATTTGTAGCCAAATTTTGGCGAAGTTTGTGTCAAGCCCTCCAAGTCAAGTTAAAGTTTTCCACGGCTTACCATCCTCAGACCAATGGTCAAACCGAAAGGGTGAATCAGGACTTGGAGGCCTTCCTCCGTATATATGTGTCTTCCTCTCAAGATGACTGGGTTCAACTCCTTCCTTGGGCCGAGTTCAGCCACAACAATCAATACCATTCCTCATCTTCTTCTACACCATTCTTCATTAATTATGGATTCCACCCTAAAGTCCCAGAATTCCAACCGCTTCCCGCAACTTCTGTTCCAGCAGTGGATGTCACCTTGCGTCAGTTTTCAAATAACTGGAGGAACGTCCGCGCAGCCCTGCTTAAAGCCTCATTCAGGTATAAGAAGTTTGCCGATAGAAAGCGTAGAGCGGTTCCTGCTCTCAAGGTGGGTGATCGTGTGTGGCTGTCCACGAAGAATTTGAGGTTGAGAGTTCCCAGCATGAAATTTGCACCTCGCTACATCGGACCCTTCAAGATTGAACAAGTCATCAATCCTGTTGCCTACAGGTTACAGTTACCATCCTTCTTGAAAATACCCAGGACATTTCATGTTTCTTTGTTGAAACCGCTGATCCTGAATCGGTTTCATTCCGCACTTCCTCCAGCTCCCAAAGTTCAGACTCAACGGGGAGTCGAGTACGAGGTGGCCAAGATTTTGGACTCACGTTTCCGTTACGGTCAGTTACAATACCTCATTGACTGGAAGGGCTATGGTCCTGAAGAACGCTCTTGGACCAATGCCTCAGACGTCCATGCTCCTGCCTTGGTCCGAAATTTCCACGCAAAGTTTCCTTTAAAGCCTAAGAAGTGTCCTGGGGCCACTCCTAAGGGGGGGGGGGGGGGGGTGCTGTCACGATCCGGGTATCTGGACGCCATTACTTACCCTTCAGATGCCTCCTAAGGCTGGCTCAGCGTTCCAGGACCGGATCCCGCTGTTCCTGAGTTTCCACATGCAGAATGTCAGAGTGGTGATTTCATCAGCCGCGGCCTCCGCTGTGCCCGCGTGGTTAAATGTGCGCTTGTCAGTCTGGCGTCTCCTGTGGCCGGCGTCGCCATTACTGTTTCAATTCTCACATGGATTACAAACCAAACTTCCCTCCAAGTGTCTGCATGGGCGCAGCCATCTTGGATTTTGTCATCTGAGCATTTCCACCAATCTGCTGTCTGTATTGTTGATTTGCATAATTGCCTAGCCAACCCCTTCCTTGCTGCAGGTATAAGTAAGCTGTGCCTGAGCAAGAAAGGCGTCAGTGCTTTGGTTGTCTAACCTAGTTCCAGTTTGTCTCTCTCCTGTGGTTGTCTTCCAGGTTCCAGCTCCTGTCTCCAGACTTCTGCTATAGAGACCCGCACCAGCATTCCATCTGCGGTGTAGCCTGACTCTCCGATCCATTCTGGACTCACCTGTTTCCAGTTACAACAATCACCTGCTTCCAGCCCAGCTTCCAGCAGTGTACAGCTTCTCTTAAAGGGCCGGTGTCCTTTCTGCAGTTTACCACTCTCCACCGGTATTATTATTTCACCGCTCTCAAACTCCAAACTTCATTATTATTTCATCGCTCTCAAGTTCGTTTATTATTTAACTGGTTCCAGCCGGTATCCACTCCGTACCAACAACAGTCTGGTTCCAGCCAGTATCCACAGCAGCCGTTTTATCTTCAGCAACCCAGCCTTTCCTGGAACACCAGCTGGTACGATCCTGGGTTCTCTCCATTGCTACAGTCAGGCCTGGTAAGGACTTTCCAACTAGAAGATTATAAGAACTGTCTCACTCTACCAGTGCCTGTGGCCCTTGCCACCCTGTAGTACCCAGGAATTGTATTTATCCTCTGTTGACTTTTATGTTTCCTTTACTGCTGCTGTGTTACGGAGTTTGTCATAATAAACATCATTGACTTTTATCCTGGTTGTCGTGGTCACGCCTTCGGGCAGTTATTCTACATGTTACTTACATGTCTAGCGGTCTGATACAACCTCCCAGGTTCCGTTACATCTCAGCCCCTACAACTGAGGCTGCCTCCCGTCAGCTCAGGCCCTCAGTTGTGACAATGGAATGACAATGTTTGATAACGGAATTTGAATAACCGATGTCTCTTGTAAAGGAAATATGAAACAACATATACTGAAGGCAGATGATATAAACTAAAGTCCAGTAGTACTTAATAGCACACAGTCTCGGTATAACATAAGATAAAGTAACTTGAAAAGCAGAACTCCGATATGCATAAGAAACACACAGTCTCTATAAAGCACCAGTCCAGGTAGCCTTACTAGGCTCAAGCCGGAGACAGTCTCTAAGCAACTAGTTGTTATACTGCTGGAATGCACAGATGGAATACTGATAGCAAGTGCACAGGTAAGATGGTAATACGAACACCTGAGGAGAGTCTCTGCTGCTGGTGGATTGTGGCTGGTTGTAATTGAAGTCCGGAGTAACAGGAGAGCTGTGAAGGTGAAAACTGGAACAATGGAAATAACCACGGGGAACGCTGGAAACAGGAACACAGGAACCAGGAGAACTTAGGCACACGGTATGTGACTCGTTGTCCGAGGCAATGTGAGAGAGCCACGGACTGGAAGTTAAACCCTCTGCTCAGCAGCGATTGGACACAGAGCTGCAGGCGGAGACACAGCGCTGGATTGAGCACCAGGATCAGCTGAGTGTAGGTGTCATGGCAATGTCCACACAGGCCGGACACCGGCACGCAGCAAAACCCACACAGGACCAGACTCAGGGGTACTCAGCAATGCGGAAGATGACGCTCGCGTCCACTGCACTCACGCAGCCGCAACTGGGGCCACGACCTCCGGAGGCCTGCACACCAGCGCGCTGGTAAGTGAGACGCAGCAGCACGCCGATTCCTGACACAGATATTACTCACTCAACAGAGTCACCAGAGTCTTAGTAGCTGATATAAGTGCTACAGCTCTAGTGAAAGTTGTCGGTGTCTCACACCAGGTGGAGACCTCAAATGGTCAGTCAGTCCCAGTTGGGGATTTCAGCCAGACAATTTCAGAGATGACACCCTCATCTCATTGTCAAGCTAATTCCATTCCAGCTTCCGAGTGTGTGTCACATGCTTTAACCCTATAGGACTTGTTTGATATTCCATCTCTTTACTTTGATGGTGATTTAGGGCAATATACAACACTAGTTAATCAATATCTTACGCTGATTGAGTCAAACCCTTCATCTGGAATTACTCCTTTTAATATTACTCATTATTTGTTTTTATTACTCAAAGGAAAAGCCTTAGAGTGGGCTAATCCACTTATCGAGAGTAATGATCCTGTGCTCCAGGATTTGCAGACTTTCAGTAGTGCTGTGATTAAAGAATTCAGTACAAAACCTTTAAAATCTGACTCTACTATCTGACTTTACTAAGAACTCATGTTCCAAAAATAATTCTAGCTCCTTTTCCTTTCAATCTAGAATGGTCTCCTTTAAAAGGAAGTTCATGCTGTCCTTACAAGGACAAGTCAAGTATCTCCTCCCATAAGAACCGGATCATTAAAGCTAGTCATCAAGAAGGCACTCCCAGCCTGATACTAAGTTCCCCGCCAAAGGACTTAGAACTTTGATGCACTTCTCTGTCATCTCCGAACTATGTGTCTCCTAAGTGTTCTGATTCTCTGGCTTCAGCGATCATTCAGAATACCAAGTCTTCTGCGGTTTCTCAAACCTCCGGTTCTTCAGATCTTGTAATATGTGCTGGATCTTACGCTTCACATTTTCTCGAGGACTCTTTAGCTAATCAAGCCCTCAAGAAAGGAGATTCATACCTTCCATTAGACTTGGACTCAGACTCTGCAATTGATCCCGTATATGATGCTACTCCCTTCCTGGCAGGTCCCTGTTTCCTGATAAAGTTTTTTCATTACAAGGAATTCCACCCTCTCCGGTCAAGTCTGGATGTTCTCATAAGAAGAAGAGTGTCACGATCCGGGTATCTGGACGCCATTTCTTACCCATCAGATGCCTCCTAAGGCTGGCTCAGCGCTCCAGGACCGGATCCCATCTGTTATCCTGATGTTTACATTCCTGTATCCTCTCCTGTCACTCTGAGACGCTGTCACAGTAAACGCCATATTACACCTGGCATGGCGTCTCCCGCGGCCTCCGCCGCCGTCCCTGAGCTTCTGCATGCAGAGTGTCTGAGTGGCGATTACGTCAGCCGCGGCCTCCGCTGTGTCCGCGTGGTTGGATGTGCACCTGTCAGCTTGGCGCCTCCTGTCTCCGGTGGCCGGCGCCGCCATTACTGTTTTCATTACCACATGGATTACAAACCAAACTTCCCTCCAAGTGTCTGCATGGGCGCAGCCATCTTGGATTCTGTCAGCTGATCATTTCCACCAATCTGTTCTCAGTATTGATAATCTGCATAATTGCCTAGCCAATCCCTTCCTTGCTGCAGGTATAAATACACTGTGCCTGAGCAAGGAAGGCGTCAGTGCTTTGGTTGTCAAACCTAGTTCCTGTTTGTCTCTCTCCTGTGATTGTCTTCCAGGTTCCAGCTCCTGTCTCAAGACTTCCACCATAGAGACCCGCACCAGCATTCCACCTGCGGTGTAGCCTGACTCTCCGATCCATTTTGGATTCATCTGTTTCCAGCTACAACATTACCTGCTTCCAGCCCAGCTTCCAGCAGAGTACAGCTTCTCTTAAAGGGCCGGTGTCCTTTCTACAGTTTACCACTCTCCACCGGTATTATAATTTCACCGCTCTCAAACTCCTAACTTCAGCTCATATTTCATCGCTCCCAAGTTCATTTATTATTTAACTGGTTCCAGCCAGTATCCACTCCGTGCCAACAACAGCCTGGTTCCAGCCAGTATCCACAGCAGCCGTTTTATCTACAGCAGCCCAGCTTTTCCTGGAACACCAGCTGGTACAATCCTGGGTTATCTCCATTGCTACAGTCGGGCCTGGTAAGGACTTTCCATCTAGAAGATTATAAGAACTATCTCACACTACCAGTGCCCTGTGGCTCCTGCCACCCTGTAGTTCCCAGGAACTGTATTTATTCTTTGCTGACTTTTATGTTTCTTTTATTGCTACTGTGATGCATGGAGTTTGTCATAAATAAACATCATTGACTTTTATTCAAGTTGTCGTGGTCACGCCTTCGGGCGGTTCTTCTTCATGTTACTTACATGTCCAGGGGTCTGATACAACCTCCCAGGTTCCGGTACATCTCAGCCCCTACAACTGAGGCTGCCTCCCGTCAGCTCAGGCCCTCAGTTGTGACAGTAAGCACTGACCTAATGAATCCAGCCGGAGACCAGGATCAAGCGGCCAGGCCGATGCAAGAACTGGCAGCCCGACTAGAACATCA
This sequence comes from Pseudophryne corroboree, assembly GCF_028390025.1. Taxonomy (NCBI): domain Eukaryota; kingdom Metazoa; phylum Chordata; class Amphibia; order Anura; family Myobatrachidae; genus Pseudophryne; species Pseudophryne corroboree. Next base: position 159,872,129 of record NC_086452.1, on the reverse strand, counting down.
GGAGGCTGCACAGGGCCACATCATCCGCTGTCTCCAGGATTTCTCTACTCGGCTGGATGGGATTCAGACAACTCTCCGTGGATCAGGCGCGTCTGGTGCGTCAACCACAGTGACTCCAGCTATAACCCCACCCACCTTACCCATTTCTGCTCCACGTCTTCATCTTCCAACGCCAGCAAAATTTGACGGATCTCCAAGATTCTGCAGGGGATTTCTCAACCAGTGTGAGATTCAGTTTGAGCTACAACCTGGCAATTTTCCCAGTGACCGTACAAAAATTGCCTACATTATTTCTCTTCTCAGTGGCTCAGCCCTTGATTGGGCATCACCGTTATGGGAGAGGTCCGACACCCTGCTATCTTCTTACGCTGCATTCGTGTCAACATTCAGGCGCATCTTCGACGAGCCAGGCCGGGTAACCTCAGCTTCATCCGAGATTCTCCGTTTACGCCAGGGGTCACGTACTGTAGGACAATATCTGATACAGTTCCAGATCCTGGCATCCGAACTGGCATGGAACGACGAGGCCCTGTATGCTGCATTCTGGCATGGCTTATCTGAGCGTATTAAAGATGAGTTAGCTACCAGAGACTTACCCTCTAAGTTAGATGAGCTAATCTCACTCTGCACGAAAGTTGATTTACGTTTCAGAGAGAGAGCAACTGAGCGTGGAAGATCATCTGCTCCAAAATCTTCTGCTCCTCCTCCTCGCCAACTGTCACCAACTAAAGATGAGCCCATGCAAATTGGCCGTTCCCGTTTAACTCCTGCTGAGCGCCGAAGACGTCTCTCCGAGTCTCTCTGTCTTTATTGTGCAGCTCCGTCTCACACCATTAATGCCTGTCCCAAACGTCCGGGAAACTCCAAATCCTAGCTCGCCAAGGAGAGGGCCGGCTAGGAGTAATGATCTCCTCTCCATCTCCTCAAGATTGTAATCTCCCAGTCTCGCTTCAAGTTGCTCAACGTTATCGGAACGTCATTGCCCTCCTTGATTCCGGAGCAGCTGGGAACTTTATTACCGAAGCCTATGTTAAACGGTGGTCCCTACCCACCGAGAGACTTCCTTCGTCCATTTCTTTAACTGCCGTGGATGGCAGCAAAATTTTTGATGCAGTTATTTCTTTAAGGACTCTACCAGTTCGTCTGAGAGTGGGAGTTCTTCATTCCGAACTTATTTCTTTTTTAGTGATTCCAAGAGCCACACATCCTGTGGTCCTGGGCCTTCCATGGCTCCGTCTTCACAATCCTACAATTGATTGGACGACTACGCAAATCCTGGCATGGGGTTCCTCCTGTGCTGAGACATGTTTGTTTAAAGTATTGCCTGTCTGTTCTTCCTCCCCCAGGTCGTCTGATGTTCCACCTCCTCCATATCAAGATTTCACGGATGTGTTCAGTAAAGCTTCTGCTGATATCCTTCCTCCTCATAGAGAATGGGACTGCCCGATTGATCTCGTTCCAGGGAAGGTTCCACCTCGAGGCCGAACTTATCCGTTGTCTCTGCCCGAGACGCATTCTATGGAGGAATACATTAAAGAGAACCTAGCAAAGGGGTTCATTCGACCTTCTTCTTCCCCAGCCGGCGCAGGCTTCTTTTTTGTAAAAAAGAAAGATGGTGGTCTGCGGCCGTGCATCGACTACAGAGGTTTGAACGACATTACCATCAAGAACCGTTATCCTTTACCCCTGATTACTGAGCTCTTTGACAGAGTTAGCGGAGCTACCATCTTTACAAAGCTGGACTTGAGAGGTGCATACAATCTCATCCGGATCCGTGAGGGTGACGAGTGGAAGACCGCCTTCAACACCCGTGACGGACATTATGGGTACCTCCGCATGCCCTTCGGATTGAGCAATGCTCCAGCTGTCTTCCAGCATTTTGTCAATGAGATCTTCAGAGACATTCTATACCGTCATGTCGTGGTCTAACTAGATGATATCCTCATTTTTGCCAACGATTTAGAGGAACATCGTTTTTGGGTTAAAGAGGTTCTGTCCCGTCTCCGTGTCAATCATCTCTATTGCAAATTAGAGAAATGCGTCTTTGAAGTCAAGTCCATTCCGTTTCTAGGGTACATTGTGTCCGGTTCCGGACTAGAGATGGATCCTGAGAAACTACAAGCAATCCAAAATTGGCCGATACCCTTAACCCTCAAAGGGGTCCAGAGGTTCTTGGGGTTCGCCAACTATTACCGAAAGTTTATTCGAGACTTTTCCACCATTGTGGCGCCTATTACTGCTTTCACTAAGAAGGGTGCTAACCCATCCAAGTGGTCTCAAGAAGCCATGCAAGCATTTCATCTTTTAAAACAAAGGTTCATCTCTGCGCCTGTTCTGAAACAGCCTGACATTGACTCTCCTTTCATCTTAGAGGTGGATGCCTCCTCCGTTGGAGTAGGAGCGGTGTTATCTCAGAGGGCTAAAGATGGCCATTTACACCCTTGCAGTTTCTTTTCCCGGAAGTTCTCCCCAGCTGAGCGCAACTATGCCATTGGCGACCAGGAGTTGCTAGCCATCAAGCTCGCTCTAGAAGAGTGGAGGTATCTGTTGGAGGGAGCTTCTCATTCAATCACCATACTTACAGACCACAAGAACCTTTTATATCTGAAAGGCGCACAATGTCTCAACCCTCGTCAGGCCAGATGGGCACTTTTCTTTTCCAGGTTCGACTTTAAACTCCAGTTCTGTCCGGGCTCTCAGAATCGCAAGGCCGATGCCCTTTCCCGCTCATGGGAGCAAGAAAATGAGTCAGAGTCTTCAGACAAGCATCCTATTATAAATCCGTTGGCATTCTCCACGGTAGGGATGGACTCTACGCCCCCATCAGGGAAAAGTTTTGTGAAACCGATGCTAAGGAAGAAGCTCATGCATTGGGCCCATGCTTCCCGTTTTGCCGGACATACAGGTATCCAAAAAACCCTGGAGTTTATCTCTAGGTCCTATTGGTGGCCAACTCTGAAAAAGGACGTCTTGGAGTTTATTGCATCTTGCCCAAAGTGTGCTCAACATAAGGTATCCCGCCAGTCGCCTGCGGGGCAACTGGTTCCACTATCTGTTCCCCGTCGACCTTGGACCCATTTGTCGATGGATTTTATTACAGATTTACCCATGTGCAACAAGTTCAATACCATCTGGGTGGTAGTTGACCGGTTCACCAAGATGGCACACTTCATTCCTCTCACCGGTCTTCCGTCAGCTTCCAAGTTGGCTCAAGTATTCATACAAGAGATCTTCCGACTCCACGGTCTTCCTGAAGAAATTATCTCAGATCGAGGAGTTCAATTCACAGCCAAATTCTGGCGAAGTTTATGTCAAGTCCTTCAAGTCAAGCTAAAGTTTTCCACGGCTTACCATCCTCAGACCAATGGTCAAACCGAGAGGGTGAATCAGGACTTGGAGGCCTTCCTCCGCATCTATGTGTCCTCCTCTCAAGATGACTGGGTTCAATTACTTCCCTGGGCCGAGTTCTGTCATAACAACCAGTATCATTCTTCATCTGCTTCAACACCATTCTTCACTAACTTTGGATTCCACCCTAAAATCCCTGAGTTCCAACCGCTTCCAGCAACTTCTGTTCCCGCAGTGGATATCACCTTGCATCAGTTTGCCAATATCTGGAAGAGCGTACGATCAGCTCTGCTCAAGGCATCGTTCAGGTACAAGAAGTTTGCGGATAAGAAGCGTCGAGCAGTTCCTGCTCTCAAGGTGGGTGATCGGGTATGGTTATCCACGAAGAATTTGAGGTTAAGAGTTCCCAGTATGAAGTTTGCACCTCGCTATATCGGTCCTTTCAAGATTGAACAAGTCATCAATCCTGTTGCTTACAGACTTCAGTTGCCTCCCTTCTTAAAAATACCCAGGACATTCCATGTTTCCCTGTTGAAACCGCTGATCTTGAATCGGTTTCATTCGTCACTTCCTCCAACTCCGAAAGTCCAAACTCAACGAGGCGTTGAGTATGAAGTAGCCAAGATCCTGGACTCACGTCACCGTTACGGTCAACTACAATATCTTATTGACTGGAAGGGTTATGGCCCTGAGGAACGTTCATGGACCAATGCTTCTGATGTCCATGCTCCTGCCTTGGTCCGGAGATTCCATTCCAAGTTTCCTCAAAAGCCAAAGAAGTGTCCTGGGGCCACTCCTAAAGGGGGGGGTGCTGTCACGATCCGGGTATCTGGACGCCATTTCTTACCCATCAGATGCCTCCTAAGGCTGGCTCAGCGCTCCAGGACCGGATCCCATCTGTTATCCTGATGTTTACATTCCTGTATCCTCTCCTGTCACTCTGAGACGCTGTCACAGTAAACGCCATATTACACCTGGCATGGCGTCTCCCGCGGCCTCCGCCGCCGTCCCTGAGCTTCTGCATGCAGAGTGTCTGAGTGGCGATTACGTCAGCCGCGGCCTCCGCTGTGTCCGCGTGGTTGGATGTGCACCTGTCAGCTTGGCGCCTCCTGTCTCCGGTGGCCGGCGCCGCCATTACTGTTTTCATTACCACATGGATTACAAACCAAACTTCCCTCCAAGTGTCTGCATGGGCGCAGCCATCTTGGATTCTGTCAGCTGATCATTTCCACCAATCTGTTCTCAGTATTGATAATCTGCATAATTGCCTAGCCAATCCCTTCCTTGCTGCAGGTATAAATACACTGTGCCTGAGCAAGGAAGGCGTCAGTGCTTTGGTTGTCAAACCTAGTTCCTGTTTGTCTCTCTCCTGTGATTGTCTTCCAGGTTCCAGCTCCTGTCTCAAGACTTCCACCATAGAGACCCGCACCAGCATTCCACCTGCGGTGTAGCCTGACTCTCCGATCCATTTTGGATTCATCTGTTTCCAGCTACAATATTACCTGCTTCCAGCCCAGCTTCCAGCAGAGTACAGCTTCTCTTAAAGGGCCGGTGTCCTTTCTACAGTTTACCACTCTCCACCGGTATTATAATTTCACCGCTCTCAAACTCCTAACTTCAGCTCATATTTCATCGCTCCCAAGTTCATTTATTATTTAACTGGTTCCAGCCAGTATCCACTCCGTGCCAACAACAGCCTGGTTCCAGCCAGTATCCACAGCAGCCGTTTTATCTACAGCAGCCCAGCTTTTCCTGGAACACCAGCTGGTACAATCCTGGGTTATCTCCATTGCTACAGTCGGGCCTGGTAAGGACTTTCCATCTAGAAGATTATAAGAACTATCTCACACTACCAGTGCCCTGTGGCTCCTGCCACCCTGTAGTTCCCAGGAACTGTATCTATTCTTTGCTGACTTTTATGTTTCTTTTATTGCTACTGTGATGCATGGAGTTTGTCATAAATAAACATCATTGACTTTTATTCAAGTTGTCGTGGTCACGCCTTCGGGCGGTTCTTCTTCATGTTACTTACATGTCCAGGGGTCTGATACAACCTCCCAGGTTCCGGTACATCTCAGCCCCTACAACTGAGGCTGCCTCCCGTCAGCTCAGGCCCTCAGTTGTGACAAAGAGGCGTCGATAAAGGTCTTAAGTTCCTCTCCAGTATTTTAGTGTGAAATTTTCAAGTTCCCCTGAGGTTCAAAATGAGGGACCAGAGTCCACCCCTGAGGAGAAGGGTACTGCCATAAACCTGACTAGATTCTCATATGTTGTAGTAACCAGCCCTGTGCCTTACCTCAGTCTTCTACCCTGTGGGCCAGGATTTCCTGCAGTATCACTCAGTCAACTCAGCCTTGCTCCTGAATTCCTTGTTTCATGCAATGACTCCAATATCTGCTGTGCATACTAGTTTCCAAACTGCAGCACCTTCCCAGGCTGATTGCATAGATTTCAGATTGCAGCGGTGTTTTCAGGCCAGTTGTAAACTATTTGTGTGCCTGAGGTTTATTCAAGTTCCTGTGTGCAGTTTGTGATATTCTCTGACTTTTCTGCATTCCATGATCTCCACTTCACCAACCTAAGCCAGCCAGTTACCTTGCAGCCAATCACAGTTCGGCAGGGGGTTTAAAGGAAGTCCAGCTGCAGTAATCAGGGTCTGTGCAACTAGTCACATTGTTATTGTGACGAGTGAACCATTTTTGCTTCTTCCGCGTGGCACTATCAGGCCCAGCATATCCTCTGCCGGTAAACAATCTGGTCCAGCTTATCCTCAGCTGGTAACCAGTCCGGTCCTGCATATCCTCAGCTAGTAGCCAGTCCGGTCCTGCACATCCTCAGCCAGTAACCAGTCTGGTCCAGCAGCATCTCTTAAACCAGTAACCAGTCCAGTCCAGCAGCCAGTAGCCAGTACGGTCCAGCAGCATTTCTTCAGCCAGTAGCCAGTCCGTTCCAGCTGTATTCCTCAGTCGGTAGCCAGTCCAACAGCATCTCTTCAGCCGGCAGCCAGTCTGATCCAGCAGCATTTCTTCAGCTGTTAGTCAGTCCAGTCCAGCTGTATTCCTCAACTGGTAGCCAGTCTGGTCCAGCAGCATCTCTTCAGGCGGTAGCCAGTCCAGTCCATCTGTATTTCTCAGCCGGTAACCAGTTCGGTCCAGATTACCACCGCATGGTTCATATAACTTTGAACTCGTATCAAAGGCACTTCTCACTGCTATCCAAACCCATGCGAAAGAGATATATTCAGCCTCCTCAACTCCAGCTCCAAGCCTCAGACCCTGGACGTTAGTCATCACCTGCACCAGGTGACCTTGTGCACAAAACCGTGACAGGCAGCATGGAATAAACCTCAAGCTACTTCCTTGCAGGAAACTCTTAAATTATTAACATTCTTGAAAGGCCAACTCAATGCAATACTTTACAAAATGTCTGCCATTCCTCTGACATGACTGAACCAAAAGTTTTACAGAAAGAGTGGTAAAACATATTCCCAGCTGGCCAGTAGACTTCCGCATTACCGAACACGCATTCCTATTGCATCTGTCTGGAATGTGCATGGCTTGCTATCAAAAAAATTGACAGATGAATTTTGTATGGCATGCTTAATGACTTACCAAAACTGGTGTTCTAACACTTGGGTTTACAAAATGACATTGATGACTAATGTATTTTATTAACGGCAAACTTTGTAAATTGTCTCTAGAGCTGTTTAATATTTTTAATATCCCAAAAAGAAAACAACTCTGGGCCTGATTCATTAAAGATTGTACGATGGCCGCGATGTTTATCTGCGATGGCAGACTGAGTAAGTTTCAGCTTACTCAGCCTTGCCGTTGCAGTGCGGATTGCGCGGCCAAGGTAACGCAGTCCTTGACCTTGCCACTCCATGAAAACGGGGGGCGGTACGTTTTACGAAAAGCAGAAGTCTTGAGTCATTTGGAGGAGGAGTTTTTCGCTAGGATCTCAGACTTTCCCTTCTCTTTTATTTTCATCATTACAATGGAACCCTTGACCACCGATGTTAGAGCATGAGGCAGAGATGGTCACAATGTTGATTTTGTACACAGTGGAGCGATTTGACATTCACATGCATTTAAGTTGCACTGCGCATGTGCTGCCATGGTCTTGTGATGGCAGGCACAGTGTGAATATTTTGCAAAGTGAATGATAGTAAGGGACCGAGTGGCAACGCAAACACAGGCATGCTGCAACAGTTTTGGGGGCATGTCGCACCTGGCAACTGAGATCCTATATGCAGTACATTGGGTCCAGCATCTTACTCCCAGTGGTCACTCAGAAGGCTGATGTTTGACCAATATGCATACGATGGTTGCGTCTTTGCACACAAGCTGCAGCTCAGGGACTCCTCCAGTTAGTGTCTCAATACAAATCCCGGAGCTGCAACACTTTGATATTTCCACACAGCCACTGTGTACACATTCGCCGCTGTGCCAGCATTTGTGCATATCATGAATCAGGCTCTTAGTAAGTCACCGAAAGCAGATGATTTGCTACTATCCTTTTCTAAGCCAATGATTACACTTCCCAGTACTTTCTTAACATGGGGGGTCATTCAGACCCGATCACACGCTAGCTTTTTTTGCAGCGTTGCGTTCAGGTCTGAACTGCGCATGCGTATGCTCCGCAATGCGCAGGCACGTTGGCCGCTGGCGACGGGGATCGCCGGACAGCGACGGATTTAATGAAGAAAGCGATCGCACCGGCGATCGCAAGAAGATTGACAGGAAGAGGCCGTTTGTGGTTGTCAACTGACCGTTTCTAGGGAGTGTCCGGAAAAACGCAGGCATGCCCAGCCGTTTGGAGGGAGGATTCCTGACGTCAGCTCCTGGCTGGATCATCGCAGCGGCTCAGTAAGTTCTGAGCTGTGCACAGACTGCACAAACTTTTGTTTGTGCACCTCTCTGCACAAGCGATCGCACCACTGCACAGCGATTACCCCCTCCCCCTGTAGGCGGCAACTACCTGATCGCAGCACTGCAAAAAAACACCTGCGTGCGATCAGTTCTGAATCACCCCCTTGGACCTTTTTCTAATCTTTGAAACCCTTACAGAGATGAAACCTTATATCTCCAGTTGCCCTCCTCTACTGAAACCACTACATCAAATATTCCAATTAATGGCAATTGAATAAGATGGTCACACAATTACTGGTCTGATAAAACTAGAAAAAATTAAGATCATAATGCATATCCTACAACATTTGGGGCTGACAGGTGGCCTACGTGTCCTAAATTTCCATTTTTTTATGCTGGTAATTTAGCTCAATGGGGTAAATTTACTAAGAATCGTATTTTCCCGTTTGAGGTCAAAGTTCAATCACAAATGACATCGAAAGTGTAAATATGCAACTTTTTGAATTGATTACGACTAATTTACTAAGCTGCCGTATTCTGCATTTTCGGTTTTTCCGATGTCGATGTCATTCGTTTTTTTAGGCAGTGTTTTACGTGAGTGACTTGTAAAACACTGCCGACTTTAATACAATGAATCTCGGCCGGATCTGAGAGATCCGTGCTGGGCTTCATTGTGCACCTTGTAAAAAAAAAAAAAAAATGTTTAAACTTAAAATAAAAATTGCGTGGGGTCCCCCCTCCTAAGCCAAACCAGCCTCGGGCTCTTTGAGCCGGCCCTGGTTGCAAAAATATGGGGAAAAAATTGACAGGGGTTCCCCCATATTTAAACAACCAGCACCGGGCTCTGCGCCTGGTCCTGGTTCCAAAAATACGGGGGACAAAAAGCGTAGGGGTCCCCCGTATTTTTGAAACCAGCACCGGGCTCCACTAGCTGGACAGATAATGCCACAGCCGGGGGTCACTTTTATACAGCGCCCTGCGGCCGTGGCATTAAATACCCAACTAGTCACCCCTGGCCGGGGTACCCTGGAGGAGTGGGAACCCCTTCAATCAAGGGGTCCCCCCCCTCCAGCCACCCAAGGGCCAGGGGTGAAGCCCGAGGCTGTCCCCCCCATCCAATTGGCTGCGGATGGGGGGCTGATAGCCTTTGTTGAAAGTTATGAATATTGTGTTTAGTAGCAGTACTACAAGTCCCAGCAAGCCTCCCCCGCAAGCTGGTACTTGGAGAACCACAAGTACCAGCATGCGGCGGAAAACCGTGCCCGCTGGTACCTGTAGTACTACTACTAAAAAAATACCCCAATAAAGACATTACACACACACCTTGAAAGTATAACTTTAATGCATACATACACACCACCATATACACATACTTACCTTATGTTCACACGAGGGTCGGTCCTCTTCTCCATGTAGAATCCATGGTGTACCTGTTGAAAAAATTCTACTCACCAAATCCAGTGTAGAGGGCTCCTCGGGTAATCCATTTGTAATCCACGTACTTGTAAAAATAAAAAAACGGGACACCCGACCACGAACTGAAAGGGGCCCCATGTTTTCACATGGGACCCCTTTCCCCGAATGCCAGAAACCCCCTCTGACTGATGTCTAAGTGGGTTTCTTCAGCCAATCAGGGAGCGCCACGTTGTGGCACCCTCCTGATCGGCTGTGTGCTCCTGTACTGTATGACAGGCGGCACACGGCAGTGTTACAATGTAGCGCCTATGCGCTCCATTGTAACCAATGGTGGGAACTTTGTGGTCAGCGGTGAGGTTACTTTCGGTCACCCGCTGACCACAAAGTTCCCACCATTGGTTACAATGGAGCGCATAGGCGCTACATTGTAACACTGCCGTGTGCCGCCTGTCAGACAGTACAGGAGCACACAGCCGATCAGGAGGGTGCCACAACGTGGCGCTCCCTGATTGGCTGAAGAAACCCACTTAGACATCAGTCAGAGGGGGTTTCTGGCATTCGGGGAAAGGGGTCCCATGTGAAAACATGGGGCCCCCCTTTCAGTTCGTGGTCGGGTGTCCCGTTTTTTTATTTTTACAAGTACGTGGATTACAAATGGATTACCCGAGGAGCCCTCTACACTGGATTTGGTGAGTAGAATTTTTTCAACAGGTACCCCATGGATTCTACATGGAGAAGAGGACCGACCCTCGTGTGAACATAAGGTAAGTATGTGTATATGGTGGTGTGTATGTATGCATTAAAGTTATACTTTCAAGGTGTGTGTGTTATGTCTTTATTGGGGTATTTTTTTAGTAGTAGTACTACAGGTACCAGCGGGCACGGTTTTCCGCCGCATGCTGGTACTTGTGGTTCTCCAAGTACCAGCTTGCGGGGGAGGCTTGCTGGGACTTGTAGTACTGCTACTAAAAACAATATTCATAACTTTCAACAAAGGCTATCAGCCCCCCATCCGCAGCCAGTTGGATGGGGGGGACAGCCTCGGGCTTCACCGCTGGCCCTTGGGTGGCTGGAGGGGGGGGACCCCTTGATTGAAGGGATTCCCACTCCTCCAGGGTACCCCGGCCAGGGGTGACTAGTTGGGTATTTAATGCCACGGCCGCAGGGCGCTGTATAAAAGTGACCCCCGGCTGTGGCATTATCTGTCCAGCTAGTGGAGCCCGGTGCTGGTTTCAAAAATACGGGGGACCCCTACGCTTTTTGTCCCCCGTATTTTTGGAACCAGGACCAGGCGCAGAGCCCGGTGCTGGTTGTTTAAATATGGGGGAACCCCTGTCAATTTTTTTCCCATATTTTTGCAACCAGGGCCGGCTCAAAGAGCCCGAGGCTGGTTTGGTTTAGGAGGGGGGACCCCACGCATTTTTTTTTTGGAAAAATTAAAACATTTCCCACCCCTTTCCACTGAAAAACATGCACGGATCTCATTGATCCGTGCATGCCTATACAAACACGGGATAAAAAAGCAGGTCTGTTTTTTTTAGCACTTTTTCACGATTTGTAATTCATCACGGCAGTGTTTGGCTATTGTCGGCAGTGTTTGTGTTTTGCACTTTTTAGTAAATGACCGATTTCTACCAAATTGCAGGCGTATTTGACCGATGGTGTATTGATTCGTGATTTTTTCCTAGGACTTCCAAAATATTACGAATGCCCTCATCACTGCCGTGAGTTTTGCTTAGTAAATTACCGAGATGACACTTTGAAGAAAAAACGGCATCTCGGTCAAAATCGGGACCTTAGTAAATATACCCCAATGTATCCAATATTTGAGTCTTGGTGGACTCCGACTCTGTATAACAGGCAATTATGGTTTGTTATAATTTTACTAAGTAAAACTCAAATTGCAGTAACACTTTTAGAAAAATGACAATATATGTTTATCAGTCACAATATTGTACAGTATGTAGCTCTTTCAATGTCACACACCTGTCTTGTAGTTTTCAGTCTTTCACAGACTCGTGACAGCAGTCCAGTAAACGGTAGTCAGTTTGCCGGGAATATCATGCAGAGATAAGCAATGAGAGTCCAGAGCAATATGTAATAGGCAGATGAACAAGAGATAGCTTGAGTGACATAATCCAGGAGCCAGTCCATTGTCAGCACATAATGGCATAGCAAGCAGGCCAAGGACACATGCAGAGAGAAGTCAGCTAGTACACAATTATATGAAAAATGCGAAGGAACTGCGGAAACAAGAATGTATCACTATAAGTGCTTAGAGAGACTGGTCCACAGGGGCTCAGGGGAAACCCCCGGTGGGCCTGACTGTGCATATAAATTCTACATTATACTAAAGTGACCATATTATTCCTTTTACCTGGGACGCTCATGGATTACACAGGTTCTGTGGCTGGCTGACTTCAAGACTACATTTCAGCTGGTTTTAATAAGCGTAATGTAGGTAATGAACCTGCGTAATCCATGAGCGTCCCAGGTAAAAGGGATAATATGGTCACTCTAATTATACATATGTTACATTATACTGCACTGGATTATGGTGTATTTTCTACAGTACATTGTTGTGATTAGTCTGGTACATTATAATGCATGCGCTAGCAGTGTTTACTATATATATTTATCATGGGGCCCAGCCCGTGCACTCTCTAATAGATAGGCAAACCAATGTGATGGCTGGCCACACCCCTAAAAATGGGCCCCTTCCACTGCATTACACCGGTGGGCCCCTCATATCCCAGTCCGACACTGTTAGAGGGCATGGCTCATCCACTAGTATGTTAGTTGGCAGCACCTGTGCAGATAGCTTACCCAAATGCTTGGGCCGTGCAACATATACTGTGCACTAACTGTCAGACACAATTAAGCATCCCCCCCCCCCCCCCACTGTGCATGCATCTAAGTCGCACTGCACATGCATCCAGAGCCTAGGCGCACAGATCATCATAGGTTTAAGCTGTAAAATCCTCCCACCTAATTAACACTCTATTCCCTCCCCCTTCAAGCATTAGTCAAGTCAAGCATTAAAACGTTTTCTCTTTTTTTTCTAAGTTTATTGTACGCTGGTACCTAATAAATAATGATGCTCTAAAACAAATTGTTCTTTAGTTTATTTCTCAGCTGGTTTTCTTTTTTTACAGTCATTTGCATTTACTTGATGCCAGGGCTGGTGCAAGGTTTCTTGGCACCCTAGGCACGACTTTAGTCTACTGCCCACTCCCCCCTCCCAACCCATGCACCAATATGCCACTCAGGCCATAGTTGCCTACCCTCCCTCATTCTGCAGGAGACTCTCTGAATGATACCCCTTTCAGATTGCCAATAGCCGTGCCGCACCCGGGAACTGTACACGGGTGCATACCAGGTGCGACCCAGCTTGAGACCCCTTCAGACTTGCGGCCCGACTCGGCATATTGCCGGGTTGGTGACGTCGCCGCTGACGCTACCGGAGGCGGTGCTTGGAGATAATCACCTCCAAGCACCGACTTCTCCTATGCAGAGTATAGGTTGCCGGGTTGCCTTGACCCGGCTTACCCGTTCACACTGCATGCATCCCGGGTCGATTCCAGCTTCAACCCAGGGCGAGACCTGGGATGAAATGCCGGGACGCTCGACCCAGGATATTCTTTTAGGACCCTTTCACACGGAGCAAATTCCTGGGTTGATGCGCGTTCATGTGCAATAACCTGGAAAATATCTGTCAGTGTGAAAGGGGTATTAGTTGCAATCTCCGTACTCCATGAATAGTCCATCAATCTCCCAGGCTGCACCTTACCCCCACTATGCTATTATGCAGCTGTTACACTCTTGGGGGATGCATACATTCAAATGGGCTCATCAGCGCCATTTCCCTGCATTGGTTATAAAGCACAATGATCCATATGGTTACATGCATTTGAAATAAGGTTTCTCATGGCCACTTACAGTATATGGAACCACCTGTAAAACACAATACACAAATCCTGCAAAATATCAGTGTCTTTTCTTCAACAAGTAGATCTTACTAACTTTGGGGCTCATTTACATTTGGATGTAAGTAATTTTCATGACACACCTCTCAGATGTAGAAGTACCTGTCTGCGCTTACATGTGTTTCTTTCACAATCTGCCTGAAATGCTTTTTTCAAAGTAGGAAAATATGCCTTAGGTATTGGCAGGGCGGATTGGGATGGAAAACCAGCCCGGGAAATGTATGGAAGCAGCACTAATAGATGTGTGGTCTGTTGAGGGGGGTGGGTTAGTTAAAGGGTACGGGATCCCTACTTACAGGGCCTGATTCGGAGCTAACGCAGTTGCGGCCTTCCTTGCGTCTTTTGCTGCAGTTACGTCTGCAACTGTATGCTAAGGTGGGAGGAGGATAGTGGTAACCTGACACATACACAGCAAAGGGACACATAGGGAAAGAAACAGAGCAGGGGGTACAGGGAGAGTGATAGAACGGGGGACATGGTTACAGTGACAGAACAGGGACACGTACAGGAGGGGGCACCGTGACAGTAGAAGGGAAGACAGCCTGGCTCTGGGACAGTGATAGGATGGGGGAGGGGGCGAGGTGGGCAGTGGATCCTTTTAGGACAAGAGGATACAGGGAAAGTGACATATATAGAAACAGGAGACGTGTGTTAAGTATGCTAAGAAAACGTGAAACAGATAAAAGTATCTGATAAAATACAGAACAATGGGTCAAAGGGACAGTGACACCCACTTATACAACAATGGGACACAGGGACAGTGACACTTATAGAACAATGGGACACAGGGACAGTGACACAGATTAATGGAGACACAGGGACAGTGACACTTACAGAAAATGAAGGACACAGGTACAGTGACTCTTACAGAACAATGGGGATGAAGGAACAGTGACCCCTACAGAATAATGGGGACAAAGTGACAGCGACACTTACAGAACAATTAATGGATTCTTCGTGCAGGTCCTGGCCATGTGAATGCATAGAAGAACAGTGCAGCGCACTGCTGGAGAAGGGGTGGTCACCCTTGGCTGTACGTTTATGTCCACCAGGTACACGCAAGGGGTAACAAGGACAAAGTGGGTGTGTCGGGAAAGCCCATGCCCTGCTCCTCCAACTCTTACTTACAGCAGCACACTCCGTCTCCTTCAGCAGCCACAAGCGATGGCAGGACCCAATCCACATAGACATGGAGGGAGGGGACACCGAACACAGATGCAGTGAGCCAGGTGCTTCCGATTCGCCGCAGCCAGTGTCGACCAACCAAATGGGACCCAGTGGCAAACACAGGATTTCTTGAGGGGGGTTTCTAAATGCAATCCCACAATCTCCCACTCTGCGGAACATTGGAGCAAGTGCAGGAGTTTGGGGGAGCGGTAGAAGAACCTAGTAATAACTGAACATTGGCATTTTTATACACTGTGTATGGAATACAGTATTTATATCTAACACTATAGATGGTCTATAGTATAGGCTGTATCAAACATACTTAATATAAATAAGTAGTCAGAAAAAAGGTTAAACATATCATAATAAATATACATACACAAACATAATAGAACCAATACTGCACTTTCTAAGAATACATTCTTCCACCTTATGGTAATGCTCCTGTCTCTTCTTCCTGGTAGCTACTCTTTGGTCCAGTGCACTGATTGAGGACTCAGATCCATACACACAGCAAACCTGATAGAAGAAGCTGCTACTACTGGGCATCTGGGCATGTACAGCAGCTCTGCTGTCCCAAAAACTGCATGATGTGGCGGCAGTTCTAGTAATACAGGTTGAGTATCCCATATCCAAATATTCCGAAATACGGAATATTCCGAAATACAGACTTTTTTGAGTGAGATTGAGATAGTGAAACCTTTGTTTTTTGATGGCTCCATGTACACAAACTTTGTTTAATACACAAAGTTATTAAAAATATTGTATTAAATGACCTGCAGGCTGTGTGTATAAGGTGTATATGAAACATAAATGAATTGTGTGAATGTAGACACACTTTGTTTAATGCACAAAGTTATAAAAAATATTGGCTAAAATTACCTTCAGGCTGTGTGTATAAGGTGTATATGTACCATAAATGCATTCTGTGCTTAGATTTAGGTCCCATCACCATAATATCTCATTATGTTAGGCAATTATTCCAAAATACGGAAAAATCCCATATCCAAAATATCTCTGGTCCCAAGCATTTTGGATAAGGGAGACTCAACCTGTAGTATTATTTACCATTACTATTGTCATAATTTGAGCCACTTGCCAAGAGGAAGGGGGTTTCCGTGCAACCGTAAACCCCCCCTGCGTTTGACTATGGGACCGGCATGGGACCGCATGGGAAAAGTCTTACCACTGTCCCAGTGGGCCAGTAAACAGGGGTACATGGTTACAGTGACAGAACAGGGACACACACAAGCTCACATGCAAGGCACTTTAACACAGATGAAAGTCACATGCAGAAACAGCACAGATACACGTTTCCATAAGCTCTTTCTTACAGTACCTTACAAACACAGAGCAGTCTCACTGGCTGGGCCGGCCCCTGGCTCTGCAACCACTTCTCCCCTCCCTCTGACAGCATCAGCAATGCTGAGCCAGAGCCTGTGTAGCCCCGCCCCCTACTGAGTCTCCGTCTGCCCTTCCAGTAACCACCGGAGCTACACTGCAGCTTCTGCAGATTCCGGCTAGCGGCACTCAGAAGTGTGTGGTTGCCGCCAGCCAAGCCAGCGTGATTGAGTTGTCTATGGGACCGGCCCATCCGGGACTATCCCGGTACCCCGCTGCCCATACCGCACACCCTGCACCAATATAAATTAGATTTCACTCACCGGTAAATCTATTTCTCGTAGTCCGTTGTGGATGCTGGGACTCCGTAAGGACCATGGGGATTAGCGGCACCGCAGGAGACTGGGCACAACTAAAGAAAGCTTTAGGACTACCTGGTGTGCACTAGCTCCTCCCACTAAGACCCTCCTCCAGACCTCAGTTAGGATACTGTGCCCGGAAGAGCTGACACAATAAGGAAGGATTTTGAATCCCGAGTAAGACTCATACCAGCCACACCAATCACACTGTATAACTCGTGATACTATACCCAGTTAACAGTATGAAATATAACTGAGCCTCTCAACAGATGGCTCAACAATAACCCTTTAGTTAGGCAATAACTATAAACAAGTATTGCAGACAATCCGCACTTGGGATGGGCGCCCAGCATCCACTACGGACTACGAGAAATAGATTTACCGGTGAGTAAAATCTTATTTTCTCTGACGTCCTAAGTGGATGCTGGGACTCCGTAAGGACCATGGGGATTATACCAAAGCTCCCAAACGGGCGTGAGAGTGCGGATGACTCTGCAGCACCGAATGAGCAAACTCTAGGTCCTCCTCAGCCAGGGTATCAAACTTGTAGACTCTTACAAAAATGTTTTAACCCGACCAAGTAACAGCTCGGCAAAGTTGTAAAGCCGAGACCCCTCGGGCAGCCGCCCAAGAAGAGCCCACTTTTCTCGTGGAATGGGCTTTTACAGAATTAGGGTGCGGCAGTCCAGCCGCAGAATGTGCAAGTTGAATCGTGCTACAGATCCAGCGAGCAATCGTCTGCTTAGAAGCAGGAGCACCCAGCTTGTTGGGTGCATACAGGAGAAATAGCGAGTCAGTTTTCCTGACTCCAGCTGTCCTGGAAACATATACTTTTCAGGGCCCTGACTACATCCAGTAACTTGGAATCCTCCAAGTCCCAAGTAGCCGCAGGCACCACAATAGGTTGGTTCACATTAAAAAATTATACCACCTTAGGAAGGAATTGGGAACGAGTCCTCAATTCCGCCTTATCCATATAAAATACAGATAAGGGCTTTTGTATGACAAAGCCACCAATTCTGATACACGCCTGGCCGACGCCAAGGCCCACAGAATGACCACTTTCCACGTGAGGTATTATAGCTCCACGGATTTAAGTGGCTCAGCCCAATGCGACTTCAGGAAATCCAACACCACGTTGAGATCCCACGGTGCCACTGGAGGCACAAACGGGGGCTGACTATGCAGCACTCCCTTAACAAAAGTCTGAACTTCAGGCAGTGAAGCCAGTTCAATTTTGGAAGAAAATCGATAGAGCCGAATTCTGGACCTTAATGGAACCCAATTTTAGGCCCATAGTCACCTCTGACTGTAGAAAGTGCAGAAATCGACCTAGCTGAAATTTCTCCTTTGGGGCCTTCCTGGCCTCACAGTACGCAACATATTTCCGCCATATGAGGTGATAATGGTTTGCGTTCACTTCTTTCCTAGCTTCAAATAGCGTAGGGATAACTTCCTCCAGAATTCCCTTTTCCTTCAGGATCCGGCGTTCAACCGCCATGCCGTCAACGCAGCCGCGGTACGTCTTGGAACAGACAGGCCCCCTGCTGCAGCAGGTCCTGTCTGAGCGGCAGAGGCCATGTGTCCTCTGAGATCATTTCTTGGAGTTCTGGTTACCAAGCTCTTCTTGGCCAACCCGGAACAATGAGTATAGTTCTTACTCCTCTCCTTCTTATTATTCTCATTACACTGGGTAACAGAGGCAGAGAAGGGAACACATACACCGACTGGTACACCCACGGTGTTACCAGAGCGTCCACAGCTATCGCCTGAGGGTCCTTGACCTGGCGCAATATCTTTGTAACGTTTAGTTGAGGCGGGACGCCATCATGTCCACCTGTGGCCTTTCCCAACGGTATACAATCATTTGGAAGACTTCTGGATGAAGTCCCCACTCTCCCGGGTGGAGGTTTCTTAGTTGTCCACTCCGGGAATGAACACTGCTGACAGTGCTAACACATGATTTTCCGCCCATCGGAGAATCCTTGTGGCTTCTGCCATCGCCATCCTGCTTCTTGTGCCGCCCTGTCGGTTTACATGAGCGACCGCCGTGATGTTGTCTGACTGGATCAGCACCGGCCGGTGTTGAAGCAGGGGTCTAGCCTGACTTAGGGCATTGTAAATGGCCCTCAGTTCCAGAATATTTATGTGTAGGGAAGTCTCCTGACTTTTCCATAGCCTTGGAAGTTCCTTCCCTGTGTGACTGCCCCCCAGCCTCGAAGGCTGGCATCCGTGGTCACCAGGACCCAGTCCAGTATGCCGAATCTGCGGCCCCCTAGAAGATGAGCACTCTGCAGCCACCACAACAGCGACACCCTGACCCTTGGAGACAGGGTTATCCGTCGATGCATCTGAAGATGCGACCCGGACCACTTGTCCAACAGATCCCACTGGAAAATCCTTGCATGGGACCTGGGGAATGGAATTTCTTCGTAAGAAGCTACCATCTTTCCCAGGGCTCGCGTGCATTAATGCACCGACACCTGTATACGTATTAGGAGGTCTCTGTCTAGAGACAACAACTCCTTGGACTTCTCCTCCGGGAGAAACCCTTTTTATCCTGTTCTGTGTCCAGAACCATACCCAGGAACAGTAGACGCGTCGTAGGAACCAGCTGCGACTTTGGAATATTCAGAATCCAGCCGTGCTGTTGTAGCACTTCCCGAGATAGTGCTACTCCGACGAACAACTGCTTCCTGGACCTCGCCTTTATAAGGAGATCGTCCAAGTACGGGATAATTATTTCGGCCATTACCTTGGTAAATACCTCGGTGCCGGGGACAGACCAACGGCAACGTCTGGAATTGGTAATGACAATCCTGTACCACAATATTGAGGTACTCCTGGTGAAGAGGGTAAATAGGGACATGCAGGTAATCATCCTTGATGTCCAGTGATACCATGAAATTCTCCAGGCTTGCAATAATCGCCCTGAGCGATTCCATTTTGAACTTGAACCTTCGTATATAAGTGTTCAAGGCTTTCAATTTTAGAATGGGTCTCACCGAACCGTCTGGTTTCGGTACCACAACATTTTGGAATAGTAACCCCGGCCTTGTTGAAGGAGGGGTACCTTGCTTTCACCTGCTGGAAGTACAGCTTGTGAATTGCCGCCAGTACTACCTTTCTCCGAGGGCAGCCGGCAAGGCTGATGTGAGGTAACGGCGAGGGGGAGTCGCCTCGAACTCCAGCCTGTATCCCTGTGATACTATTTGCAGAACCTAGAGATCCACCTGTGGGCAAGCCCACTGGTCCCTGAAGTTCCCGAGACACGCCCCTACCGCACCTGTCTCCACCTGTGGAGCCCCAGCGTCATGCGGTGGACTCAGAGGAAGCGGGGGAAGATTTTTGATCCTGGGAACTGGCTGCTGGTGCAGCTTTTTTCCTTCTTCCCTTGTCTCTGTGCAGAAAGGAAGCGCCTTTGACCCGCTTGCTTTTCTGAAGCCGAAAGGACTGTACCTGAAAATACGGGGCTTTCTTAGGCTGTGAGGAAACCTGAGGTAAAAAAATTTCTTCCCAGCTGTTGCTGTGGATACGAGGTCCCAGAGACCATCCCCAAACAATTCCTCACCCTTATAAGGCAGAATCTCCATGTGCCTTTTACAGGCAGCATCACCTGTCCACTACCGGGTTTCTAATACCCTCCTGGCAGAATGGACATTGCATTAATTCTGGATGCCAGCCGGCAAATATCCCTCTGTGCATCCTTTATATATAAGACAACGTCTTAAATATGCTCAATGTTAGCAAAATATTATCCCTGTCTTAGCGTATCAGACCACGCTTATTTATGCTGAGGCAATTGCAGGTCTCAGTATATAACCTGAGTGTGTAAATACAGACTTCAGGATCGCCTCCTGCTTTTTATCAGCAGGTTCCTTCAAGGTGGCCGTATCCTAAGACGGCAGTGCCACCTTTTGACAAACGTGTGAGCGCCTTATCCACCCTAAGGGATATCTCCCAACGTGACCTATCCTCTGGCGGGAAAGGGTACGCCATCAGTAACTTTTTAGAAATTACCAGTTTCTTATCGGGGGAACCCACGCTTTTTCACACACTTCATTCACTCATCTGATGGGGGAACAAAACACTGGCTGCTTTTTCTCCCCAAAAATAAAACCCCTTTTATGTGGTACTTGGGTTCATGTCAGAAAATGCGTAACACATTTTTCATTGCCGAGATCATGTAACGGATGTTCCTAGTGGATTGTGTATATGTCTCAACCTCGTCGCCACTGGAGTCAGACTCCGTGTCGACATCTGTGTCTGCCATCTGAGGTAACGGGCGTTTTTTGAGCCCCTGATGGCCTTTGAGACGCCTGGGCAGGCGCGGGCTGAGAAGCCGGCTGTCCCACAGCTGTTACGTCATCCAGCCTTTTATGTAAGGAGTTGACACTGTCGGTTAATACCTTCCACCTATCCATCCACTCTGGTGTCGGCCCCACAAGGGGCGACATCCCATTTATCGGCCTCTGCTCCGCCTCCACGTAACCTTCCTCATCCAACATGTCGACACAGCCGTACCGACACACCGCACACACACAGGGAATGCTCTGACTGAGGACAGGACCCCACAAAGTCCTTTGGGGAGACAGAGAGAGAGTATGCCAGCACACACCAGAGCGCTATATAATGCAGGGATTAACACTATAACTGAGTGATTTTTCCCCAAATAGCTGCTTGTATACATATATTGCGCCTAAATTTAGTGCCCCCCCTCTCTTTTTAACCCTTTGAGCCTGAAAACTACAGGGGAGAGCCTGGGGAGCTGTCTTCCAGCTGCACTGTGAAGAGAAAATGGCGCCAGTGTGCTGAGGGAGAAGCCCCGCCCCTTTTTCAACTGACTTTCTCCCGATTTTTCTGGAATACTGGCAGGGGTAATTTTACATCTATATAGCCTCTAGGACTATATATGATGTAGATTTGCCAGCCAAGGTGTCATATATTGCCCTCAGGGCGCCCCCCCCCCAGCGCCCTGCACCCATCAGTGACCGGAGTGTGAGGTGTACATGAGTAGCAATGGCGCACAGCTGCAGTGCTGTGCGCTACCTTGGTGAAGACCGAAGTCTTCTGCCGCCGATTTTCCGGACTCTTCATGCTTCTCGCTCTGTAAGGGGGACGGCGGTGCGGTTCCAGGAACGAACACCAAGGTCGGGTCCTGCGGTCGATCCCTCTGGAGCTAATGGTGTCCAGTAGCCTAAGAAGCCCAAACTACCACCTGTTAGGTAGGTTCGCTTCTTCTCCCCTTAGTCCCTCGCTGCAGTGAGTCTGTTGCCAGCAGATCTCACTGTAAAATAAAAAACCTAAATATACTTTCTTTCTAGGAGCTCAGGAGAGCCCCTAGTGTGCATCCAGCTCAGCCGGGCACAAGAATCTAACTGAGGTCTGGAGGAGGGTCTTAGTGGGAGGAGCCAGTGCACACCAGGTAGTCCTAAAGCTTTCTTTAGTTGTGCCCAGTCTCCTGCGGAGCCGCTAATCCCCATGGTCCTTACGGAGTCCCAGCATCCACTTAGGACGTCAGAGAAATTATACTTACCCCTCCAGAGTCCTGCGTCAGACGGCACTGATGACATAAATCATTGGGAAAATTGCCTAGCAGGCATTTTCCCAGTGATTCATGCATGCACCGTAACTATATCCCCTGGAATAATGCACCGGCACCATTTTCCCTGAGTCCTGCACATCCTGCCGGAGTCTACAGTACTTCAGCCATTGACAGAGAGGAGGAAATCCACAAGGAGCCTGCACACGGGAGCCCTCTTCTCTTAATCAGCCCCTGCCCTCAAGTTAAAAGTGTGGAGGTGGCATCCTAAAAGTTTAACAACCGCTGCCTGTATTAAGGCTTAACCATGATGCCTCTCTCAGAGCATCCTTAATTTCATGATAGGCAGACTCAGGGGCACCCCCAGATCGCAGTGCCCTAGGCAGCTGCCCAAAGCTGCTAAATGGTAGAGCCGGACCTGATTGATGCTGTTAATTCAAAGTTGTTTAAAAACAAAATATTAAGATATGCATAAAGTTTAATTCTAGAAACTGAAGCTCAGCCAAAACTGGATAAGCCACACCTTGCCTGCACATTTTGTTCAGCACTTAAACAAATAAATATGCTAGTCTTATGGTGCCCAAACACTTGTGCGAAGCCCCGTGATGCGACATCGCGGGCATCGCACCGGCAGTTCAGGTGCAATGAAATCGCACCTGAACTGCCAAAGTGATTACCATGCGATCATGCAATAGATCGCATGGTAATCACGTGATGGGCACGTCACCGCCGAGTGTGAGCGGCCTCCATCCGCTCCCGGCGGGTGCCCATGCACATCGCAGTGCGATGTATAGCATGTGTTTTTAAAAACACATACGATCGCACTGCGATTCGATAAATATTAAGTGCAGCACATACTATACTGAGCAGTGAGATTCGACCGGCGTGCCCGCGCATCGCGTCGAAAGGTACCTAAAATGTGCATACAATCCTTCGATTTCTCTCACAGATGCGGTCGAAATCGAAAGTTAGCACCGAATATCTCACAAGTGTATGGGCACCATTACATTTACACGATTACCCAGGATAAATCTTACAAAGCAATGTGTACATATGGCATTATATTTCACTTTCAGAAAGGTCACACTGTCATCTTATCTGCTAGAGCTGCAGTATTTCTAAATACACTCCAAGTTTCTGTTACTTACACAAATGTTAAGTAATTGTCTGTACTCACTGCGTATGATATGATTACTAGCGGCTCTTTAGTACTTGTGCCATATCTGAGAAAGTGCAAACACTTTCAACTGCTTGTCCAGACAACTGGTGGTTAGGATCAGGGCTGCCTCTACCTTTTTGGGAGGGGAGGTGCCTGTGCTGTAGTCCGTTTCATGGTCCCAACAACTGTCAGACCTATTGTGCTTATGCAAATAAGATAACAGAGGGGTCAGGGAACATAATCCAGCTTCTGGAAACTACACTGACTAACAGCTTAGAAGCCAGGAAGGTGTGCTTGAAAGGCAAGGGGGGTGGTGGTACCCATTGGGGATGAGGATGGGGGGGGGGGGGGCACCTTCCCCTGGCACTGACTGTCCAAGTTGTGCTTAGCAGATTACATTTATAGTCAGGGCCGGTTCTAGACCTTGTGGCGCCCAGTGTGAAAGTTTCCTTTTTGCGCCCCCCCCCCCCCCCCCCAATGCATAACAGGGTAAGTAAAAAATAAGGGCGTGGCTTCATGGGGAAGGGGAGTGGCCACAGAATAGTACCAATTCACATTACACTGCACAGTAGTGTCTGTCAGTCACATTACACCACACTGTACCCCTATTACACCAGTTAGAGCCCCTTATACAACACAGGAAAAACAAGAACACGTTATACCACACACCGTAATGCCCATTACACGTTATGCCACACCATAATGCACATTACACGTTATGCCACTCACCAAAATGCCCATTACACATTATGCCAGACACTGTAACGCCTATAACAACTTATGCCTCACACTGTAATGCCCATTACACAGTATGCCACACATAATGCCCATTACACTTTATGCCACACATCATAATGCCCATTCCACTTTATGCATATTATGCCATACACTGTAATGCCCATTACACATTATGCCACATACAGTTATGCTTGTGACACCATTTTATGCCCCACACACAATAATGCCCCTTACAAATTATGCCCCTCAGTAAGGCTTCTAATTACTTTTAAATTACCTGCTTGTTGCCAGGGATCTAATGCTTGTTGGCAGGAATCTAATGCTTGTTGCAAGGGGTCTAATGCTCATTGCCAAAGGTTTCCTGATCTGGGTTTTATGCTTGTTGCTAGGGGTCTAATGCTTGTTGCCAGGGGTCGCATGCTCGTTGCCAAGGGTTTTATGCTCGTTGTCAGGTGTTTCATGCTCTGGGTTCCACACTCATTGCCACGGACTTCTGCTCATTGCCCGTGGTTTCCTGCTTGTTGCCACAGGGTTTCCTGCTCATTGCCACAAGGTTCATATGCTGGCCGCACCACCTGTAGCAGGCGTTGCGGGCTGCGTGGGCGCCAGCTGCTGCCGACACCATTGAGGGAGACAGTCAGATGCTAGAGGTCCCACTTAACCTCTAGCATCTGTCTCCCTGCTCTCCTCCAGATGCTAGAGGTCAAGTGGGACTTCTAGCGCCTGATTGTCTCCCTCAATGGTGTCGGCTGCAACGGGAGCCCATGGCGCCTGCTGCGACCAGGGTGTGGTTTGCAGGTGACTGCAGCCATGTCCTCAGGCCACAGCGCCCCCTCTGCTTGCCCGCACCTTAAACCAATCCTTCTTATAGTACATTGGCCCGGACTCCATCTGCCTCACTGGGGTGCAGATGTACTAAGCCTTGAGGGCAAGTTTACCAAAATGAGTTTTCACACTATTTTTACATTATTATAGTATCATCTGAATGTACTAATATGCAATTGGAGAATTCCCAAAATTATCCTCCAGGCCCTTAAAATTAGCATTTTTTTAGTAACCAGAACGCATTTCCCATGCTTGTCATGGGAAATACAATCTGCCCGAATTTATTAAAATCAAATTGTAAAAAATATTCGATGTATAACATCCCGAAGCATGACTTCTTTACATATTTGCAACTGCATCATTGGCTGTCTACTTATACAGATAATTTGTTTATTCCTTCTCCTCTGCCTTTAGTCTTATCTGTTAGATTGTCATCCCCTAGTCATAGGGGCGGTATATCTAAATGGTATTAATATATTGTTTTATTGAATAGGACGAGTAAATTGTTATCACAAATTAAGACGGAACGAGATCTATCCAGAGTTTTTCAAGACGCGGAGTGGGACTCGATCTCCTCATTGTGCTTTTCAAATTACATCATAGAGCGTACTTCACTCTACGGCGGCAGCATTTTATATGGCCCTCTGTGTCCCAACTATGGGGGTAATTCTGAGTTGATCGCAGCAGCAAGTTTGTTAGCAATTGGGCAAAACCATGTGCACTGCAGGGGGGGGGGGGGGGGGTGCAGATATAACAATTGCAGAGAGAGTTAGATTTGGGTGGGTTATTTTGTTTCTGTGCAGGGTAAATACTGGCTGCTTTATTTTTACACTGCAATTTAGATTTCAGTTTGAGCACACCCCACCCAAATCTAACTCTCTCTGCACATGTTACATCTGCCTTCCCTGCAGTGCACATGGTTTTGCCCAACTGCTAACAAATTTCCTGCTGCGATCAACTCAGAATTAGGCCCTATGGCCTTCATTCCGAGTTGATCGCTCGCTAGCTGCTTTTAGCAGCAGTGCAAACGCTAGGCCGCCGCCCTCTGGGAATGTATCTTAGCTTAGCAGAATTGCGAACGAAAGGTTAGCAGAACTGCTACTAAAATATTTCATGCAGTTTCAGAGTGGCTCGATACTTACTCCTAGATTGCGATGACTGCAGTCTGTTTAGTTCCTGGTTTGACGTCACAAACACGCCCTGCGTTCGGCCAGCCACTCCCCCGTTTCTCCAGCCACTCCTGCGTTTTTACCTGGCACGCCTGCGTTTTTTAGCACACTCCCGGAAAACGCTCAGTTACCAGCCAGAAACACCCACTTCCTGTCAATCACTCACCGATCAGCAGAGCGACTGAAAAGCGTTGCTTGACCCTGTGTAAAATTGCTGTTTTGTGTGAAATTACTTGGCGCGTGCGCCCTGCGGCCCATACGCATGCGCAGATCAGCCGGTTTTTAGCCTGATCGCTATGCTGCGAAAAACGTCAGCAAGCGAACAACTCGGAATGAGGGCCTATGTTGGAGAAATTGTGGCTGTGTTGGTACTATCTTTCATATATTTTGGGAGTGCCCGGTTCTAAGGCTGCTGTGGACTGAGGTGTTCTCTCCTATATGTGATGTACTTGGTGTCAATCTCCCTGAAGATCCTGTTGTTGCTCTGCTTCATCACACTCAGCAGTTTACTGAGCCAGGGCCGAAACTAGGATTTTCAGTACCCGGGGCAAGTCAGTAATATGCCCCCCCCCCCCCCCCTCCCCAATAAAAAAAGAAATAAAATAAAATAAAACTGTGTGTATATATATATATATATGTGTGTGTATATATGTGTGTGTATATATATATATATATATGTATATATATAAACAAATAAATGAGAATTCAAAAAAATGACAAAAAGTAATAGGTAAATAAAAAAATAAACGCAGTAGTGCAACCTTAGTCCCATTACACTGAGATTTGTGTGCGCCCTGCCGAGAGAGAGATACAATAGAATAGGTTCTATAAAAAAAAGAAACACTTTAATATTCTCTATGTAATTATATTGGTAGCATATTATTAGAGTTTAAAGTAGCAAAATATATGATATAGGGTTTGATATTTGAAACTGTAAGGAATATTAAGCTACCAATATAATGAAATAATTGAGAATATTAAAGTGTTTATTATTATTGTATAGAACCTATTTTTTATAGAAATTTTTTCAAAAGACTCACCATCAGCTGCTATCACTGTCTATCTCCCATGGCGGTGGCATCCTTCTCCTCACTCCTGGACGGTGGTGCTGCTGTGTACTGCTGCTCCTCCCTCTCTACGTCTGGCCGTGACGTCATGACATCAGGTCCCAGTTTACACTGCTCTTGCCAAGAGGCGAATCTGTTTGACAGCCGACAGTACCTTGTTGCTTCTGTTAGTAGGTCAGTGGGACTCCATCGCCTTCAGCAGAAATTGATTTGTCTGTTTTGAGTTCTCCGAAATCTGCAATAGCCTTATAAATGTTCATGTTTTACTATGTTAGCTGCGCCACTGGGCACGTGCAGTGTGTTCTCTATTGTCTGCTCTTTCACCCTATTGTGTCTATGGGCCTAATTCAGACCTGATCCCTGCTGTGCGTTTTCGCACAGCAGCGGATCAGGTCTGAACAGCGCATGTGCCGGTGCAGCAGTGCGCCAGCGTATGCCAGACAGTCTATGGCTGTCTCAGCCCTGCGATCGTCTCTGCCTGATTGACAGGCAGGGGTGGTCACTGGGCAGGAAGGGGCGGACCGGCAGCATTTGGCCGCCATTTAGGGGGCGTGGTCCAGGTAACGCAGGCGTGCCCGGACCGTTGGGGGGGGGGGGGCGCGGGCGGCGGCTGCGTGACATCACACGCAGCCGCTGCATCCCTCACAGTGACGAGTAGCTCCTGCCAGTGCGCTCATAAAGTACAAAAGCATTGGGCCTGACATGCGGGGTGTACTAGCCCTGTGCTGGACGTCCCCCTGCATGTCTGTGTGACTGATCGTAGATGTGCTAAATTTAGCACATCTACGATCAGGTCTGAATTAGGCCCTATGTCTGTTGTGTCTTATGTCCCTCCTCTTATATTTCTGTTTAGTGTATTTTGTGTATTTGAGATTTCATGTATACAGCTGCTGATCTAATACTTTGTGTACTTTTTTGCTGTTGATGCTATGTGGCTTTTTGGCTGTCTGTATGATTACTTTCTGCATATTTTGTAATCAACAAAAATCTAATGTAAAAATAAATAAATATTGGATGTAGCCCTGTAATAATAGCACTATCTTCAGATATATTCAGATGCATGCACGGTCACACACTCGGAGTATTATTCACGGAAAATACCCTGAGAAGTGTCGTAATAGGATTTGCAGGGACAGAGCTTTCTCGCAAGCTATGTCCCTGCATGCAATATTTGATACATATTTGCAATGTATTCAAATATCACATTGTGGATTTAGGCAAATTTATCACATCCCATCCGTGTTCGAAATGCAGATTGTGATAAATATGCCCATTAGAGAGTCATAGGGGGGTATTCAATTAGGGCCATTTTCTCGCATAGGCAACCAAAAAACATGTGGATCGGCGAATCCATGTGTTTTCGTACCTGCGCCAGCCCACATTTTTGAGGCATTTTTTGCCAACGCCTTTTCACAAAAAAAAAAAAAAAGAACTGAAAAGGCATTAGCGAAAATGCCTCAAAAATGTGCAAAAACAGCCTGCAAATGAATACGCAGGGAGGTGAAATCAAAAGCGCCTAAATTGTCGGAGCTAACTGAATACCCCCCATAAAGTGGAGAAATAAACTACCAACCAATCAGCTCCTGTCATTTTTTAAACATAGCCTATAAACTGTCAGGACCTGATTTGTTGGTACGTTATCTCTCTCCATACGCAGGGGGTGTATTTACAGTCCTGCAGGCCACTAGGTAAAATCTGCTACCTTAGGACATTCATTCATTATAGCACCTGTAGGGGCAGATGTATTAACCTGGAGAAGGGATAAAGAAGTGATAAAGCAGTGATATTAAGCGCAAGGTGATAACGCCTTGCAATTATCACTGCTTTATCCCTTCTCCAGGCTTAATACATCTGCCCCTTTCACAGGCAATGTTTACCTTAACCCTCCGTCGGGTGAACCTCTGGGACTCCTGGGTTCGGGCACAGTGCCCCTGACAGGCACCTGTTAGAAAATCTTTATTAGCACCTTATTAACTCAATTCTAACGCTCTTAAATTGATCAGTGACCTTCATTAGGATGTACAAAGAGAGAATATTCAAAATTTGATTAAAAAAAACTAATTTATTCACCTCAAAGTAAGTAAAACAAAAAATACTGAAATTTAAGACCCGTCACCACATTGCCTTCAGTTTTCATGACAAAAAAAAAATCAAATGAACTTTAAAATTACAAACAAAATTTGAAATATAGGCACGGCAGTGTCAGTCTCACTTGGAATCACTGTTGGAAAGTTCAGCAGTAGAGATGCATTGGCACAGTGCAGTGCAAGGTTGGCAGACCATATTTGCATGGGGCAAGCAGATCGCTTTGTGACATTTATGGCATTCATAATTCGACATCCTTCTGTGACCCATTTCTGCAGTACAGGTGATGCATCTACGTCTTTTTGGAGGCAGGAGTGGGTGGATTTTCTCGATCATCGATGGGGCGAAATCTTTTCAAGCCCTTCCTTCGATGACATCTGTGGGTCTGATGTCCCTCTCTCTGGCAAATTAGTCCTTGATAATGTCAATGTACTGGTTTGAGTACCTAACAATTGTGTCAAAGATTTCGTCAGTGAATAAATTATTCCAACATTCGACTGCAGTTTGAGCATTCTTAGCAGTTCCTCTGACTCCAGGAAGGTGAGTGATAATGTTGCGAGTTCCCATACGACGAACTTTCACGGGCGGCCTTTTGGACCACTTGGTCTTCTTATCTTTCCCCCCAAAAAAGGTGTCACCTGTTTCATCATCATCATCATCATCATCATCATCACTAGACTCCTCACAATCTTGCTCCATTCCTGAATCACCTTCACGTTCCTCCACCTCATCTTGAGAATCAATGTCACTCTCTTCCCCCATATCCTCAGTAACTCATGGGTCTCCCTCGTCGTCATTCTGCAGAAAATCTCTTATTTCTTCAAGGTGACTCTGGTTAGTCAAATCGTAGGCTTTATGGGCCATTTCAGCAGAAAATCTGAAGCAAAAAAGAGAAAACACAAACATGAGTACAAGTTTGGGCGCAGTGTGCCTGAGAGGCCACCCTGGCAAACCTACATATTTCCGCGAAAATATCCATAACGTTTGTAATTTTTATTCATAAAATGAGCAAAATAAACAATTAATCGATGAAAATAAAAGGAAATATGAACCTTCAAAAGTCGGACCAGTTCGGGCGCAGTGTGCCTTAGAGGCCAGGAGGGTCACTACTTTACTCCACGCAGGCGGCTGGTAAACTGACTTGGGGGGTTTCGAACAGCACCTAGGAGGAACAGGCCCCTGCGCCCCCTTGGGGCGGAAAGGGAAGCGAGAACAGCTTTGCGGTGCCTGTCAGGCCAGCTGCGCCTGACTGAGGGTTAAACATCAGGTTAAACTTATGGATTGTAATTCCAGGTGGGGGCTATTCTCATTGCCAGAGCAGCTATGGCTGACACATTTTAAGACATTATGGCTGATTACCAATAGCTATACAACACCTTTCTTGGTAGAGTTCTCCAATTTTTTATATGTATAAAAAAAAGTTAATCAGTATCACAGATGTTTAGATATTTTTCTGCTGGTATAGAAACTGACTTAACATTTACAATATGCATCCCTAGCAAAGAAACAATCTGCCAAAGTACTATTAACTTTCAACCTGAGCTGCTGAAAGTGTATACACTCCAAGTTAGATTCCCGTTAATATGGACACGAGCCATTTACCCAGCTGCAAATGCTTTACATTATCTGAAGGAGAGACTGCAAAATGACACTGTCCTGCAAACTTGCATTGCTAAAGAAATTTGCTGTCTAGTGGAAACGACTATATTTTGGTGGAAAAGAGCAGAAAATATAAAATAATATTCTTAATTGTATATAATAATAAATTGCAATTCAAGAAATTACACATAATTGTTACAGTTTTGTTTTGTTATAATACTCCCTATTTATCATTTAGCCCTTTGGAGAATGAGTATTTACATCTCACCCTGGGCTGGTTCTAGACCAAGCTGAGGCCAGGGTGAAAAATTTCCTTTGGTCCCCCCCCAAAAAAAACACCAAAATACACATCTAATAGGCCCTACACACTGGGCGACATGAGTGAAAGAAATGAACGATCTCGTTCATTAATGAACAAGATACCATTCATATCTTTCAGTGTGGAGGCACAAGCGATGAACGATGCGCGTCCCCGCGCTCGTTCATCGCTGGTGCCCCGTCGCTTGTGCATGCAGGCCAATATGGACGATCTCATCCATATTTTCCTGCACTGCTATGGAGCCGGGTGACGGGGGGAGTGAAGAAACTTCACTCCCCCGTCACTACCCCACCGCCACCAGGTCGCCTGCCGGCCGTATCCGCCATCGGGCAGCTCGGCGGCGCATCGCCCAGTGTGTAGGGCCCTTTAGTTTGAGCAGAACGATATGTTGTGCAAGCCAGGGTGCAGGTCAGACTGAATCACTGACCTTTTTGCTTTTTTTTTTTTTTTACCAGATTGCAAACTTTTTCCTGCATTTTGCATCTTAATTCAATAATGGTGTACTTGGGATTAGTATTTTAACTGCCCCCATTATACCCTATACTACATCCCTGACCACTGTATACCTTACGCTATATCCCTGACCCCTCTATACGCCACACTATATCCCTGACCCCTCTGTACCCTATTCTTCATCACTGACCCCTGTATACCATACTCCACATCACTGCGCCAGTACTGCCAGACACACATAATATTCCCAGTGCTGCCAAATACACATATTGCCCCCAGTACTGCCAGATACACATAATGCCCCCAGTACTGCCAGATATACATACTGTCCCCAGTATAGTGCCAGATACACATAATGCCCCTTGTATAGTGCCAGTTACACATACTGCCCCTGTATAGTGCCAGTTACACATATTGCCCCTTGTATAGTGCCAGTTACACATATTGCCCCTGTATGGTGCCAGATACAAATACTGCCCCTCGTATATTTCCAGATACACATACAGTAACGCCCGCAGCAGCTGTTATACATATCCCCCCCAACAATGCTCATTGCCCCGGGCCTCCTCCTCCGCCACTTTAGCAGCAGGGCTATGGGTGGGGAGTGTTAGGTACCAGGGTGATGTTTATGGTTAGGCCAAGGGAGGGGAAGGTTGGGATGGTTAGGTTACGGGACGGTCTGTGGTTCTTTTTACTTTGATATAGTAATAATGGTAGGAAGCAGTAGCAGAGTCAGCAAGGAGATACATTAAGTGGAGACATACATCATACACACAGCTGCATTTAACTTTACAGTCACTGCTGTCAGTACTAGAGCAATAACGGGGTAAGGTGCATACATACGGAATGATTATACCCACGATATGGGCATTCCCGATCGATTGGAACTACACATCGTTTATATCGTTCCGTGTGCATGAACGGCAATGATGCCGATGTGAGCACCGGTGGGTCACTAGTGACAGCCTCAGATCTTTTGTACATGCAAGAAGATTTGGGGCTGTCAACAGCGATGCCATGCTACCAAATGCAGCACGGCCCCCGTTCCCCACCCCGCCATCAATCGTCATTGCCAGCATCGGCAAGTGTGTATGCGCTTACTGATGCCAGCCCACTGCCGGTCACAATGTATCATTCAGTGTCACATCATGCCATGTGTAACCACCTTTAGTCTCCCAGCGGGGTACCTATTGTATAAACATTTACCCATCTTTAAAGGGCAGAAAGAGGTGGAAGTACTGTAAAAATATACTGTAAATATGTTTTTTTCTTGTCTTTTAATATACAGTATGCAACTACTACACATGCCATTCTACTACAAAACACATAGTTATTTACTTGCACTCTGCAGGCTGAGTGAGCTCACAGGTGTCGGCTGGCTGGTTGGCAGGTGTTGAGTCTTCTTTAATTGCGAATGCATCGATTTGATGTTGACCCCTGCAGTCCGGTACCATTTTTTTTTAAGGAGCAGCTGCATGTGTCGTCATGCCCCCGCTGCAGTCAATCACCTTGCGACCGCATAGTGAAGGGTTGCGCATGCGCGTGCCCAGATGACAGAGTGTGTACGCAGCTTTAGAGTAACCATTATAAACTTGCTTAGGTACAACACATGATATTCTAGATCACACAACCTGCCGCTTTGAAACCACCTGACATCAACTCTAGTGGTTCTGATTACTTGTTGGAACCCTACTCTGAACTTTAGGACTCTGCAATCTCCCCATTTTGTGTTCTCTTCTAGGGGTGGACTTAGGGAGGCCAATCCCGGGCCAATTTTTCAATGCCGGGATTCCGGGATTGTAGTAGGGATGTGTAGGGAGCAGGGAGAGTGGATTTGGAGGGCAGCAAGGGAGGGTGGGTGTTGGGAGCAGCACAGAAGAATGGATGTAAGGAGTAGGAAGGGAGGGTGGGTGTAGGGAGCAGGGAGGATGTAGGGAGCAGCACAGAAGAATGGATGTAAGGAGCAGGAAGGGAGGGTGGGTGTAAGGAGCATGTAGGGAGCAGCACAGAAGAATGGATGTAAGGAGCAGGAAGGGAGGGTGGGAGCAGGGAGGATGTAGGGAGCAGCACAGAAGAATGGATGTAAGGAGCAGGAAGGGAGGGTGGGAGCAGGGAGGATGTAGGGAGCAGCACAGAAGAATGGATGTAAGGAGTAGGAAGGGAGGGTGGGTGTAGGGAGCAGGGTGGGTGTAGGGAGCAGGGAGGATGTAGGGAGCAGCACAGAAGAATGGATGTAAGGAGCAGGAAGGGAGGGTGGGAGCAGGGAGGATGTAGGGAGCAGCACAGAAGAATGGATGTAAGGAGTAGGAAGGGAGAGTGGGTGTAGGGAGCAGGGAGGGTGTAGGGAGCAGCACAGAAGAATGGATGTAAGGAGCAGGAAGGGAGGGTGGGAACAGGGAGGATGTAGGGAGCAGCACAGAAGAATGGATGTAAGGAGTAGGAAGGGAGGGTGGGTGTAGGGAGCAGGGAGGATGTAGGGAGCAGCACAGAAGAATGGATGTAAGGAGTAGGAAGGGAGGGTGGGTGTAGGGAGCAGCACAGAAGAATGGATGTAAGGAGCAGGAAGGGAGGGTGGGAGCAGGGAGGATGTAGGGAGCAGCACAGAAGAATGGATGTAAGGAGTAGGAAGGGAGGGTGGGTGTAGGGAGCAGGGAGGATGTAGGGAGCAGCACAGAAGAATGGATGTAAGGAGCAGGAAGGGAGGGTGGGAGCAGGGAGGATGTAGGGAGCAGCACAGAAGAATGGATGTAAGGAGCAGGAAGGGAGGGTGGGAGCAGGGAGGATGTAGGGAGCAGCACAGAAGAATTGATGTAAGGAGCAGGAAGGGAGGGTGGGAGCAGGGAGGATGTAGGGAGCAGCACAGAAGAATGGATGTAAGGAGCAGTGAGGGAGGATGTCAGGAGCAGTGAGGGAGGGTGTAGTAGGTAGCGATACTAAAGTATTACTTACTATTAGGTGTGTAACAATTGTTATTGGCGCTAGTGAAAAAGTAAAAAGGAATTAAAGAAATAGTAATAATAATAATAATAATAATAATAATAGTGTCAGTGGCATCTGTGAAAAGAAAGGGTTTGGTCAATAAACGTTTACAGCCCTTTTAGTGTGATAAGGAAAACTGGTGTGCTGGAGTTTGATAATGGGACAGGTTACCTGTCCCTATCTTACCCTAACCGGTACCTTTTTCCTCCGCTTTCCATTAGTGCAGTGTCCTCGGGTGCATCTAGCCGCGATCGGCAGTTGATGACGTCACCCCACTGGTCTCGTAAATCTGCTCCGTTAGGAGGCTGGGCAGTTGCTGATCTCATTTCACGCTGGCTTCTTACTATTAGGCAGGCAGTAACCATGGACGCAAAGTGACCACACTGCGGCATTTCAAATGTAGCGCCGGCTGCCAGCCAGTCAGAACTGGCAGTCCAGCAGCCAATCAGGAGCCGCTACTGCTGTCCTGATTGGCTGCGGGTCCGCCAGCTCCGATTGACTGGTGGCCGGCGCTACATTTGAAATGCCGCCGTTGCGGTCACTGTGTGTTCATGGCTGCCCAAGATGTAAATAATACCTCACCGACAGAAAAACTGCATGCGCAACCTAATCCCGTGAATCCCGGGATTGGAGGCTCCAATCCCGAGATTCAAATCCCGGCATTTTTGGGCCCGAATCCCAGGGATCCCGCCGATCCCGATCCTGGGATTGGCCTCCCTAGGTGGACTATTCCACCCCGGGTAATCCTACGCAATGCGCCTAAGATGGCTGCCGCACCTGGTATCTTGTGAGAGTGGAATGCACGACCCTCGGAGGTTATTACCCAAAATGCCTACACCAATCATGCATTATGCTTTCTGTGTGCTCAAGGTTTTGTTTTTTGTTTTTTTTATTGTCAGTGTGGTTTATCTATAGATGTATTACTTAAATCTTCTGCATAATGGGGGTAATTCCAAGTTGATCGCAGCAGGAAATTTTTTAGCAGTTGGGCAAAACCATGTGCACTGCAGGGGAGGCAGATATAACATCTGCAGAGAGAGATAGATTTGGGTGTGGTGAGTTCAATCTGCAATCTAAATTGCAGTGTAAAAATAAAGCAGCCAGTATTTACCCTGCACAGAAACAATATAACCCACCCAAATCTAACTCTTTCTGCAAATGTTATATCTGCCCCCCCTGCAGTGCACATGGTTTTGCCCAACTGCTAAAAAATTTCCTGCTGCGATCAACTGGGAATTACCCCCAATGTGCATTGTTTGAGTACTAGTTGGCGCAGCGGATGGCTGCCTCGGTGCTGCTCTGCCAAGCTGTCTTCGTTTTTAGTCTTACATGTATAATATGTCGAGTCTATCGTATAGTTGCAATGTGCAGTATGAACTCATACGTGTAATGTATGCTACGTTTTTCCCCCCTTCTTATGCTATGTATTCCTCCTTCTTGTTGCTGCTTGGCAATGCATTGTACCACAAAAAATTCCTAGTGTACATGAGTACACCTGGCCAATAAAGCTGATTCTGATTAAAACCAGATGTTCCTTGTGGATTCCACTACTAGCGGTGCAAAGAATTCACCATGGTTGAAAAGCTGTTTGTGGGCAGTGACTGGAAGGGGGTTAGAAGTGAACGTAAAAAGAAAGTCTGTCTCATGGGCGTGTTATGCGAGAGTGATGGGCATGTCAATGCAAGTAGCTACGTTCCCTGACATACAGCTGCAGCCATAACAAGCCGATTGAGGCGTCTAAAGAGTCATCGGCAGTAGCAGTATGACAGCGTGCAGAGATATAGAAAGTGGGCGTCTCCTAATCACTACACCAGGGGAAGGGCTAATACTAGCATTTGTATATTTTCGCAACCGTGACTCCAGCAACAGACCCAAGAGTGGACACAGCAGCATCTATCTCTGAATCAGACCCTAATAAATTTGCATTTCACATCCAAAACAAAGGTTTAAAGACTTGAGTGTAAGCATATGTGACCAGTGATGTGCGGTGGGGTGAGGCAGAGCCTTTCCTGGCACACTAATGTTTGTACAACGAGGAAAGAAAAAGTTTGACTCTTGTTGGGGCGCACTCTTATTGTATCTAAGTGTCTACTGATGAGTGATGTGTCTAAGATATAATAAAGTCTTTATTTCTACTCTTAAAATAAATGGGAACTGATCAAAAAGGACAAAACTTAATAGTAAAGTTAGGCATAAGTAAATGTAGATACCCAAATAAAGGAAAGCATGTATTTATCATTTCCTTGAAAAAATGAAATGTTCAGATCTTATTTATGCTTTAATAAATGCATATAGGAAGATAGCTACATGCCATGCTGCTTCCGTCTGCCAAAGATCTGTACAAACTGTGTTTGTATTGATAAAGCCCTAAATAGGGTTGATTTCAAGAGAGGAAAGAACCTCAAACTGAAATCTACTCATGAAAATTTACACCTGTCTGGAATAAATGAACTAATGTTTGTTGCAGAGTTTTTACTGTATAAAATATATGAAAAATACAAAGAATATGTTTGAAATATCTTCTTTGCATTATTCTAATCAATTTTATAGCCAAAACCGTGGAGTAAAAAGTCTATGGCAGGTGAGGCAGTGCCTCACCTGACTATCTTTTCTGCACATCTCTCATTAAAACTCAACAAAATTTCCAAAAGTATATACTGCTGCACCTGTGTATAATGCCCAGATCTACCTTTTGGCTCATATATTGCATGTAAATCTGTCTCTGGTGCTAGCCAATGCCACCTGAGCCATTTAGCTCACCGCACGTCCCTGTATGTGACATACTGTAGGCTGCATGCATGCAGCTTGCACCATTTACAGCTTTTCATACTGTATCCACAACATTGAAAACTTCAGTGAGAGCATTTTACATCTGGAATTTGGGGCACAATTGCATCAAGCACTGCAACAGGCCCAGACTCTATGTCCGCATTCTTGCTAAGAGGAAAGACAGGTCGGTGAATACATTTTGAGTTTGGCAGGAACCATATACCATCCCACATATACCTCATTGGAATTTTATTTAAATAATGTTGATATTGAGATCCTTGCTACGCCCTACATAATTTACATACAAACATCTTCCTTTGTAGTCCATGGGCCAAAGCCAGATTTTTTACTAATCGGTACCAGTAAAGGGGGCAAAACTTTGTTGTATTTCTTTTGTAGAACTATGATAGTAGAGTTGTTTTTTGCATGATAACCTTACCAGAGTCTCAGCTTATAAGTAGTAAAACACAAAAATGTGTTGGTGGGGGTAATATAAATCAATGGGGATTATGATGATTTTTGCCCGGTTCTATCTCCGGACCCAGGGGGTCTATAAACTATCGGAGATATACGTTTTGTAGCCCTTGATCTCTTCTCTGGGCATGCCAATTTGCTTGCATGGGCACCCCAAGGAACCGGAGCTAGACTGGCTGAAAGCCGGTGCCCCCAACCGGCAACCGCTCCATTATAGTCTATGGGGATTTTGGTGATTTTTGTCCGGTTCTATCTCCAGATCTATGAAAGTTCCGAGATATACGTTTTGTAGCCCTGGATCTCTTCTCTAGGAATGCCAATTTGCTTGTATGTGGACCCCAAGGCACCGGAGCTACAGTGCCCCTACCGGCAACCGCTCCATTATAAGTAAATGGGGATTTTGGGGTCTCTTTGGACCCCGATATCTCCGGATCCAGGGGGTTTAAAAAAAATCATAGATATACATTTTGTTCAGGTGAGCCTCCTCTTTCAGATGAGCCCATCCCCAAAATATTCCGGGTGACGTTTTTTTTGAGGGGGGTCAGTTTTGGGGGGCGATTGCTCGGTCCAGTGATTTTTCTTCAAAAATCCGAGATATACACTTTGCAGAGGAGACTTTGGCTTACCCTCGGTACATAGTGGTAGGGGTCAAAGGTCATGACCCCTGACCTGTGGAGCTTTCCAAGCAGTTTGGTCCATCCTGGAGCTTAACCCCCAATGTAGTCCAGGTAGCCCCAGCGGATGGCTACCCAAAAATCATGACCCCAAGTTTCTGTACCCCAAATTGGGGGTGCTAGGCCCTGGGGGGTAGTGCCCCCCACCGCTTCCGGACCATGTACCTCAACATTTTTAAACTTGGTGGGGTGATAGTGCATAGACTCTTCTATCCACCGGCCAAATGTGGGGTCTCTGGCACCCCAGGAACGTAAGATATGGCTCCTGGAAT
The DNA here is from genome assembly GCF_028390025.1 of Pseudophryne corroboree. Taxonomy (NCBI): domain Eukaryota; kingdom Metazoa; phylum Chordata; class Amphibia; order Anura; family Myobatrachidae; genus Pseudophryne; species Pseudophryne corroboree. Next base: position 159,833,517 of record NC_086452.1, on the reverse strand, counting down.
GGACCCCACTTCACCTGAGCGCTTGCGGGAGACGGGCCCCGGGTAAGTCAAAGGGAAAACACTGCTGGCTGGAAGTCATGGATCTCCGGTTCCTGTGGGGCTATTTACATGAATGGTACAATAGTAGAGGGTTATCCCCTCTATTAGTGGTCCAAATTTGGGGTGATTCGGTCCAGCAGAACCGGAGCAATAGACCGGCAAAGTCAAGAATCTGTACCCAGGCACTCCTGGGTAAGTCAATGGCCAAGTACTGCTGACTGGAAGTCCTGGATCTCCATTTCTGGTGGAGCTATTTACATGAAATTTGAGGGGTATCCCCTCTATAAGTGGGCCAAATTTGGGGTGATTCGGTCCAGCAGAACCGGAGATACAGACCGGCAAAATCAGCTACCTCTACCCGGGCACTCCTAGGTAAGTTAATGGGAAAGCACCGCAGGCTGGAAGTCATGGATCTCCGGTTCCTGTGGAGCTATTTACATGAAGTATCCCCTCTATATTTGGGCCAAATTTGGGGTGATTCGGTCCAGCAGAACCGAAGATATTTTGCTCCAAAGTGGTCAAATTTTTGGTCCATTCAGGGAACCGGGGATACTCTGCAGCTTGTGTCGGTGCCTGTGCTGGAACTGGTATCTGTTAAAAGAAAGAGTGCCCCCCTAAAGCTCCGACCGGTACAGGTGATGTTTTGGAATCCTGGGGTATGGATAGGTCCCAGGGGTCCAAACAGCCTCCCTGTCCCGGTGGGTGCTATTTTGTTGAATCCCATGCAGGGAACCAGGATATTTGTGCCCACAAACCAGTGCAAAAAAGACTTGTACCGAAACAGAACTCTGTGCAATTAATATGGATACAGGCTTTATTGCAAATCGCCTCCGATAATGTGGCATTGCAGATGTTTTGGCATAAGATATTGACACCATTAAGCATTTCATTAAAATAGGCTTTGTCATTTTTATGGGTTTCTTCCAACCACGCGAGAAATCCCTTCCATGCAAGCCTCATAATAGCTTCATACACCAGCTTGTGAAGTCGCACTGCACGGTTGTACTTACGACCTTCCATTATATCACAAAGCTGTGGCTATAAGGCGGTTATCATACAGAAATATTATGGCCATAGATATATCTTTAAGAAAAGTGCACTCAAGTTTTGCCCCTCTTGGTGGTACCGACATTTGGGGGTAAGATGCATTCATTGCTCAACCCACTGAATTGAATTGTATGTAATAAAGAAGTATCTGTAGTGTCAAATGGAACTGGCTACATCAAAAGCACATCTGCTTGGTGAGTTTGCTAATATTAGGGGTGTCATAAGGGGAGTGCGTGTGATGCGGACCACATTCGGGTGTCACCTTTCCAGGGAGTGACACCAAAATGCTGGCTCCTCAGCAGTGACTGGGAGCTGGGTGCTGCAGTGTGACATTATTATGCAGTGCCTGGCTCCTGTCACTGAGAAGGAGCCGGCAGTGCAGCCAAAGTCTCTGGGGCAGCCCAGTGTCTCTGGAGATGCTGGCCACGCCCCCAGAGTGATGTAACTGAGGGAGCCCTGTGAGCCTTCAGCGCGCACAAGGGGAATACTGGCTGCACTGGTTGTAACTGACCCCGGTGCGGTGCCACCACTGGCTAATATAGACCACTTCATCTCTTCTAAATTTGGAAAAGGTTTAAATGAGCATAATAAAATCATTACATGTACTATCCAAATATAATTTCCACTGAAAAATATTGGTTATGCAATGACATATATAGCATAAATAAGGAAAAAAATAACATGCTAGTCACAGTGAATTATATTTTATTGTACGCAGCTCCTAACTAGTTATGCCTTGAACACACTTTATTACTGGTTAGCCAGCAATGTATCATATGACAATACATTTTATCACAAAAGCACCTGGTTTTGCTTGAATTTATTTAACAAGCTGTGACAGCATGAAATTGTTCCTCTATGCTCCACACAAGGCTGCCAACTGTTATTAAATTCACTGTCAGTGAAGACAGCATTGAAATATGAACGTCAGAAACAGGAGGCCAGTAAAAAGTTAAATACTCCATATACTATTACACATATCATTAGCAAACCAATTTTTTATTTTTTTTAGATTGTGAACTTACTTCTAGTACTAATCAGGATGCTCCTACTACATTCCCTTTGGTGAAAATGTGGTATACTGCAAGAATGCATCACTATACGAATGATGTGTACATGTTTTTTTAAGAAATGGTGAGCAAAACATTTGCAACAATTGTCAGCTGTGGTTTAGGGCTAGGAATGGAATGAAGAAACATAGGAAACATTGATGGTTTGCTTCTGATGGGCAATGGTTTTGCAGTGTTTACTCACCATTCGTGGTTTTCTTTCCAGGTCTTCTTTCCGATTGCCTCCAGTGGCCTCACCAGCTCCAGCGTAATGCTTTCATCCGGCTCAGTATAATACTGCAACACTCGGTAGTGTCACCACTGTTTGGCGAGAGACTCAACCACTGCAGTGCAAATCTGAGACATAGGGGCTGACTGTGACCGATTTGCAGTCGTCGCATCTGCGACTATGATAATGCTAACATCAGCCCTTCCCCTGGTGTACAAACCGAATGTGCAAGGACTAAGATACTCATTTGTGCGTCTTCACACGCTACCATCAGACACATCATTGTAACTTGTACCTGCCCTATGCTAGGTAGATTCTTCATCAGAGTAATGGTCTCCATGTAAACAATTAATTGTCTGAGTTTGCAACCAGTTCTGCAACACTCCCGCCACTCTGCCATAACATCACCACAAGAGGTACTTCTCCTTGCATCTGAACAGCCACCGCCCAGGAATGCCCAATACCTTTCTGCCCCCTGCCCCCCGCCCCCCTCATGTCTCAATCACAACTGTGCCTCTGTGAATACACACCACGGAACACACTGTGCATCTTTTTAGTGACTTAGATACATGCGTAGTTAAATAAACACACAATCATTTACGTGAAAATTTCCATCGCGTGTGACTTGGAATCATGCCCATAGGGTGGTGACTAACTGCTGATTTGTCAGGTCATTCAGGTGACAGTCTGGTCATGGCACGAAGAGCGGAGCACCTGAAAAAAACATGTAGATATATTACAGTTTTGTATTCAACTCAGAGCCGTATAAGTAACAAGTATGATTAACAGGTGGGAGTATATAGTGCTCAGTCTATGTGTGTGGTGTGAACAAAGTAGTATCTTATGCTGTAACTTGCATTTCAATGAGTAAGGATTGTTGTTTCTGATGCTAATAACACACTTTATTTTAAGGTTGTAGTTATATTGTACACCAGTGTTTCCCAACCTCGGTCCTCAAGGCACACTAACAGTCCTGGTTTTAGTGATATCCAGGCCTGAACACAGGTGACTTAATTAGTACCTCAGTTATTTTGATTTAACCATCTGTGCTGAAGCCTGGATATCACTAAAACCTGCACTGTTGGTGTGCCTTGAGGACCGTGGTTGGGAATGCCTGTTGTACACAGATGCAACTGAATACATTTTTGGTGATAGCAAGAATAATGCACAGCACATACTTTAGTGAATATCAGAAGTGGCAGAGAGCGTTCACAGTTTATGGCTGCAGATCAATTTCCTTATTTGTCTACACAATGGTGGTGAATTCAGTCTTAATTGACAGTCTGTTTAACGATAGTCCGTAATGCAGATTTGCTAATATGCGGTGGGGTCTTGTGCTGGAGGGCCGGCGTCCAGAGCCCCCCCAGGTGCAAGAACTTACCCTTTCTTGTGGATGGTAAGTTCCATGTTTTATCTGCAACCTCATCAAATGCCAAAATGCCCTTACACTGGGAACGGAACCCCAGCAACAATCCTTTGGCATTCGGGGATGCTCTGAGCCATGGCATCTGGCAGAATAGGAAACTTTTCATTGTAGAGTTGCCCTTGGGAGACACCCTTTCCTGCCTGTGGTAATCGGTAAGTTTTAGAGCTGGGGATGAGTGATCTAATATCTCCTGTATCACATTCCGCAACCACATATCATCCATGTTATGATGGTAATATTACATATTACACCCAATTCCTGAGCAAAAAGATGGGGGTTCTGTCCTGAAGAAGAAAGACAGGGGGTAATGCTGGCACCAGGGAAGCAGGAGCAGTCTCAAACATAATACCACAGAGAGGAATGGAGAACATGGATATATTACAGAGTACACCTTTTATAGGGATGAGAGGTGCAGAGACTGTCTGCTATAATAGCGTGAATGAATAAGGCCAATCTGTAAGGGAAAATTACAGTATTAGAAAATCTAGGTAAGCCAGATCTCTAAGATCTTTGCAGTCTCCTATATGGAGAGATACATCCTATATGTAGCACCCTGCAGTCTGTGGAGCTGCACGGAGAATTCTAAAGACACTGCACTACTTACCAGCACCAGCGCCCCTGCCCCCTAAGAGTGATGTGATAATGTTACAGGTTACAGCGGTGCATGCAGGCCCCCCTGGTTGCAACCAGCCCTACAGCCATTAACAATAGGGCTCTGCTTCATACTCTAGCATGGTAGGTTTGGGGGTGTAATGGACACTTAAGAGTATGAATAAGCAACTTCTGCACAATGCTACTGAGAGGTTACTGGCAGACCCTCGCATAAGAATAGGGCAGCCCTGACTGGTTAGCGCCAGAGGAGCAGCTGCACTCTGAACATCCAAAATGGCACCATTCGTTCCCACGAGAGTGCCCGCGTGTCGGACTTTGTGCCATTTTTCTTCAAGTATGCATGGATGCCTATATGGATTGAAAAGGACAAATCCCCTTTGACTATGTATGTAATAAATGTGTAAATGAGGGGTATTTTATTTCAATAAAGTCTTTTTCAATTCGATGTGTGTGTGCGCTGTTTTTATTTTAACATTTCCTTTAAATGTGCACTACAGGTGCCAGCAGGCCCTATCTGCTAGGGTATGCAGGTACTTCTGGTTCTCCAAGTGCTAGTATGCCCTTACAGTCCTTAAAATTGGCCACAGTGTGCCTGCAAAGGATAATGTTATTCTTACTATTAGCTCTTCACTAACTCTGTACCCACTGTCATGGGGTATGGAGAAATGCCCTAACGCTATTAGCAATAGGCTGGTCGCACCGAGGAGGTGGGCCTGCTTTTTTTTTTTTTGCAGGCCTCACTCCCCTAGGGAAACCAACCATAGTGCAAACTGGTCTACGGCTAGTGGAATCATGCTGGTAGGACCACCACACTGCAGGTCTCCCCTCTTTGGTTCCCCCAGCCCTAGCCGATCATGCATAGTGCTGGTTAGTGAGGAATTGGGGGGACCCCACGCTCATTGTCCCCATTATTTTATCACTAACAGCCAAGGCTTAAAATCCTGGGGCTGGTTATCAATTGGAGGAACCACACAATTTTTAAGCAAAATCTTTGCGATTTTTCACAATATTTAACACAGAGGCACGCACAGAATTTAGGGATCTGTACAATGCTTTCTGCAACATGGCCGCCTGATGCAGGACATTTATTTGGCTGGGTTTGAATGGTGTTTTTACGTCGGTTTCTAAAGCCACTGCATACAAAATCCGGGATTTCAATACTGCTGTTTAGTAAATTCAACTTTGGACTTTCATATTAATATTGGTTGTGTATGTAATAGGAGATACCATTATTCTCTCCGACTGAAAGCTACCTGTTTGCCTCAGGTGTGCTTTTTTAACTGTTATCTTTAGATTACCGACTAAAAGTGCTGTTTTTGCTGTAAATATTGAGTAAGTATGTAAGAATAAATGGCAGGCAGAGCGTTATAATTAATAAGAAGTGTAATCACATAATGAATTGAGAAAGGATATAAGTGATTGTGTGTATTTGAGAGAGCCTGCTACATGGTGTGCAAGCTAGGATGTAGTTGAAGATGAGAGTAATGGTGTGTACACACGGTGAGATTCGGGCTAAGCCTGATTCTCACTATGCGACATAATCAGTGTGCTTGCAATAATGACTATGTGCGATCTTGGCTAAGTGTCAATTTTGACTATCTTTTATACTAGATAGTCAAAACTGACTTGCCTGCACAATCTATCTAGGCTTGCGATGCCGACCGCGCGGGATCACGCATCGGCATCGAATCGGGATCACAAGGTGACTTTCACCTTGCGATCTGCACTAACTTTTCTTACAATTTTAACTATATAGTCAAAATCGTAAGAAAATATCTCACCGTGTGTACACACCATTAAAGGGTAATAAGTGGTGATGTAAGTTAAGGTGAGTAAATGGTGCAGTTTGTGGATTTCTCTAATTTATAATAAAAATAAATGGTGAGCAGAGTCCATGTTTCAAGCTGGTTCCATATAACTACAGAAATAAGCAGCATTTTTGCAATCATACATCAGCTCACAAGTAGATAGGTTAACACTTGTTAATTATGAAGACACCACTTGAAACAGGCACTCCATCCACCTGTCAGTCCAGGTATTTGGATATATTAACTGAGAGAGGAGCTGGCAATGCTGACTGTGACCGGAGAGACTAACCAGCCACACGTGTAATGGCAGCCGCGGCACTGAAGGGGTTAACCCCTAGTGCCCGGCGCCATTAGGAGGACAAAGGGCTCTTGGCGCCACTTTTAAACTGTGCACTGGCGCTAGTCACCATCTTTAAATGTATTGTGGGTGCTAGGCACCGGGTATTTAAAATATGTTTAATAAGGTGTCATATGTTCTATCGCTGCGCAGTGCGCAGTTGGAGAATGATGAACTGGTGGACAGGGCACTTATGAGGAAAGTACAAGGTATTTTGTTTCTAAAAGACCTTGACAATTGTTGTTCAGCAACTTGTACATAGCCAGTCATATGTTAATTGTCCTAGCTAAAGCAGGGTGTCGATTAGCAGGCCTTTTGGTCGGCAAATGTTTTCTTTCAGGTACAAATGAAGGTTTGGAAAGAAGACTGTGCCTTCAGCATCTCCTGTGGTGTGATGACTCAAAACTAGTTTTGCATGGAGACACAAGGGGCTGCTAAATCAGATTGTGTTTTATGAATGCAAACTAGTGGGTTTCGTTTACCAACAGTTTGATGTAAGATTTCTTAGGCTGCATTATGTGTGATGCAGATTATGTTTAATTTACAGTATAAGAACGTTGTCTATGTGTGAGAGGATGAATGCAATTGAAATGCAAGTTATATTTACATTTGTGAAAGAGACAGGAACATGATAATCAGATTGTGTCTGGGAAAGCCACTGGTTTGGTTATACATGAAAAGGAGCAGAAATGTGCTTTATCTAATTCTTAACTTTTGAAATGTAACTTGTATTTATTTATATTTTGTGCGATAACCTGATTGGTTGGAGAAGACAGGGAGGGCTTACCCCCCTGTGGTACTGTGTGGAAAACTGACATAAAAAGGAGGCCTATGAGCCTCCAGTATTGTAGTTGTACCATCTTATTCTGCTGGAACATCTTGCTGTATGCTGTTGCCCCTAGCAATAGGGAAGAGTTCTCTTTAGAACTATTGAGCAAATAAAACATCATTGCCTCAAGAAGATTGCTTCATCTTGTGACCTACAGGGTTATGCCAACCATAGCCCCGTCCTCCGGCTGTCCAGGGAAGCACCTAACGTCTCCAAGTTCCGCCTTCCGCCAGCTACCGGTAGAGGCCTAGCAAGTGGCTAGTGGGGACTCGTCAACACCACACAGGTGTGGTAAGGCAGTGCGTCGGCACATACAGAGCAGAACCGTGGTTCCAAACGCCACGGCAGGTTAGGAGTTTGGTGGGGGCAGCATAAACCCGCCCACAGCGCAGTGGGTGGAGTCAGTAACAGGCGGTTACTGACGGTAAGCGGGAATCCCCTATGTGGTCAGGCCTCGTGTGACCTAACCTTCCAATCTGTGCGCAGGAGACGGGACGCGAAAGCGGCGAGTGCTTTCGTACGGGACCGTCCTGTCACAGAAATTGGTGGCATAGTGGTGGGATTATCCCAGGCAGCTTTTCATCACCCGATTGGAGAAGCCGAGTTACTCAGGAGAGGAGTAACTGCAGCGCAGGAGAACGCACAAGATGGCGGAATTCAGTGGAATGTCCAAGGATGATCTGGAGATCGTGTGCCAGGAGAAGGGTGTGGATATCCCTTCCAACGCGTCCAAGAGCATCATGAGGGCGGCGCTCATGAGCGTGGAGGAGTCCCATCGGGCGGAGGTGGAAAGCACTGACGGCGTCAGCATTGCAGAGGACGGCCCAACAGTGGACCTTCGTAAGGAACCGGTGAGACCCACAAGCCCCGCCCTCTCTCACAGCAGCAATGTTTCCCAGCAATCCCTAGTAGGGCCAGGATCCCAACGTCCCAGGGGGGGCGGCCCGGATACCCTAGCAGATCGGCTAGCGGAATTGGGGGAAAGGGCAACGGAGCAAGAGCGCTTGATCATCATCCAGATGAGGCATGATGAGCGGGCACCACAGGCCGTGGTACCCCGGGAGCCGTTGTCAGCTGTTGTACACAGATCAGGACGTATTCAGTTTGCCAAGTTTGCAGACAGTGATGGGGACATTGATGGACATTTACAAGTTTTTGAAAGGACTTGTAAACTACATGATTTACCCAAGTCGGAGTGGGTGAGACACCTTGTGCCCACTCTGCATGGAGAGGCATTGGAGGCCTATCGGGGAGTGGCCACGGAGGACTGTGGGGACTACGACGAAGTCTCACGGGCCCTCCTCCAGCGATTCTTCATCACTCCAGAGTCTTACAGGAAGAAGTTCAGAGACTTGCCCAAGAATCCTAGCAGCACCCATGAGCAGTTCGCCAACCAGCTGCGGCAGTACGTGGTGAAGTGGGTGAAGGATTCGGAAGCCACTACATGGGACGCACTGATTGACCTGATCTGCAGGGAGCAGTTCTACCGCAGGTGCGCCCCAGAAGTGAAGGAGTGGGTGCTAGATCGGGAGCCATCCAGCTTAAAGATGGCTGCCCAGTTAGCAGACAAGTATGTGGCAATTCGGCCACAGGGCCAGAAGCGCCCAGCCAGCAGCCAGCTCCAAAAGACTGTACCACCAAGGGGACACCCCTCTTCAGCTCATCACCCCCAAAGACAAGCATCTTCCAACCCTGGTGCTCTTGGCCAGCAACCGCACCGCAGCGTCCCTGCAACTGATCAGAGATAATCGGTGCCACGACTGGAGAAGAAGTGCTACGGCTGTGGGAAAATCGGACATCTGAGGATGAACTGTCCTGCATCCCAAGCACCCCAGACTCGTGCCCCAAATCCGAGTGCTGGAGCCCAGATTGCTTGCTTAACCCGTGGAGATGAGCTTCCAGAGACTGTACCCCCTCCAGTCAGTCCGATGGAGTGTGGCGAGAGACAGGTGCACTCTGCGGAGAGAGTCACCTGCATGGCCAAACAGCCCCTACACAACATGTGGAGGCACCTGCAGCCAGTCCACGTGGGACCCCTGCAGGGAGAAGGCCTAAGAGACTCTGGGGCCTCAATCACTGTGGTGAGCCCCCACCTTATAGATCCTGCTGCAGTATTGCAGGGTCGACTCGCACTGCCAAGGTCACCCTGGCAGATGGAATGGAGAAAGCGGTTCCCATGGCAAGAGTCTACCTGGACTGGGGAGCTGGACCAGAGTTGCGAGTAGTTGCCGTCATGGATGGTCTCCCAACTGATGTGGTCCTAGGAAATGATCTGGGTGGTGGGATCGTCACCACGTTTGCTGGCGCCATTTCCCGGAGTCAAGTTCCACAACCACCGTTGACATCAGCTACTCCAGCACAGCCCAGCCCAGAGGAAAAGACTACAGCTGCTAGACAACTGCCAGCACAGCCAACCACAGCATCAACCAGCCCAGAGGAAAAGATTACAGCGGCTAGATCAGCACATCGACCCTGCATGCCTTTTGCCTCTGGTATGCCTACGTCCCCTAGCAACGCAGAGGATGTTGGTTCCAGCTCGTTTGATCCTGTGGGGGTGCCCACTGATGCTCCTGACCCAAGTGGTTTGCCAACTCCGGCGGTGAGTATGAGAAACCACACTGACTTTTCCATGACTGACCCCTACCAGACTGACCCTAGTAGTCCCCACCTAGATCCCCCTGTAGAGTGTCCCAATTTAGGAGAGATTGAGGGCCACAGGCAGGAGTTTAGGGAGGCTCAACTCTCTGACCCATCCCCGAAAGGCATGAGGCGCCACTCTGGCAGCGGCCTTGACAGGGTTGGGGCGGGAAGTTTGACCTGGCGGGAAGGGTTAAGGTACAGGGTAGCCAGGAAAGTGGGAGGGGATAGACCAGATAGGGAATGTGTCCAACTGGTCCCCCCAGGGAACGTTCCTGCGCAACCGGTGTCGGTTGCCAGCGAAACCCCTTTGGACAGTAACCCGGAGACAGACCGTACCCTGAAGTGCCTGACACAGAGCTTACCCTGGTCTGGAATGTCGGATGACGCCCAGACCAACTGTAAGGCTGGTGCCATGCGTTGGCAGCTGGGGCACTCCAGCGGTTGTGTTGTCTCTGGGCCTCTGCCCATAGGAGAACCCTTGCAGCAAGTTGCTGTGGACATAGCAGGTCCCTTGCCTGTGCTCAGTAGATCGGGGAAGGCACGCAGCCTCCCTGTAGTGGATGCCACACAGGATCCAGAGGCTGGTGGTCTGGCCGCCATCACTGTGGCACAGGTAGCAGACGAGGAGTGAAGAGTAGGCCTAGGTGACATGGTAGGTTTCCCGAGTCATAGGTCGACAGAAGAGGATTGGAGGGCAGGTCTGACAGTTCGGGCAGACAGTTGCCAGATAGGTATGACGGAGGTGCAGTGCCTGGAGCACCATGTGGGAGGAGACAGGGGTAGGCCCAAACCAGAGGGGGTGGAGGCAACCAGAGGCTGTCCCCGACCCACATCACCCAGACCGGTATTGACCTTAGAACCTGTAAGGCCCTACGGACACATTGTCATTGACTTTAGTCCTGTAGTGAACCCCTTGACAGAGATGGCTAGGAAGGGCATTCCCAAGTCAGTGGACTTTGCACCCGCTTGCGAGTTGGCATTCCAGTCATTGAAGGAGGCTCGGGCACCCGCTCCAGTGCTGATGGCGCACATTCTTGACCAGGACTGTGTGTTACGAACTACTGCGCCACTGCATGGACTGGGAGCAGTACCGAGCCAGAAAGAGCCATATGGGCAGGAGAACCCTGTGGCCTGTTTGAGCAGAATACTGCTATGGTGGGAGGTGGGGTATGCCGCAATTGGGACACCTTGGGTGGCACTTGTGTGTAACTGGCCCCCCACCGTGGTGACCTACCACCCACTTGTTAGGTGGCTGCAACCTACCTTGGGGAAATTGGACAGACTTTTGTGGTGGAGCCTTGAACTTGGACTTCAGGTGGACTATTTGAACATTGTGCACCCACAAAGAGAGGCCCACTACACTATGGATGAACTGTCTAGGCCGGAGCCTACACTACCCAGGTAGCGTCCCCTTCAACTCAACAGACTGCGGGACCAGGAGTCAAATCGTTGGGACATGGCTCCCTGGTTTCCCGCTTGAATTGGGGGGGGATGAGTGTGACCGGAGAGACTAACCAGCCACACGTGTAATGGCAGCCGCGGCACTGAAGGGGTTAACCCCTAGTGCCCGGCGCCATTAGGAGGACAAAGGGCTCTTGGCGCCACTTTTAAACTGTGCACTGGCGCTAGTCACCATCTTTAAATGTATTGTGGGTGCTAGGCACCGGGTATTTAAAATATGTTTAATAAGGTGTCATATGTTCTATCGCTGCGCAGTGCGCAGTTGGAGAATGATGAACTGTTGGACAGGGCACTTATGAGGAAAGTACAAGGTATTTTGTTTCTAAAAGACCTTGACAATTGTTGTTCAGCAACTTGTACATAGCCAGTCATATGTTAATTGTCCTAGCTAAAGCAGGGTGTCGATTAGCAGGCCTTTTGGTCGGCAAATGTTTTCTTTCAGGTACAAATGAAGGTTTGGAAAGAAGACTGTGCCTTCAGCATCTCCTGTGGTGTGATTACTCAAAACTAGTTTTGCATGGAGACACAAGGGGCTGCTAAATCAGATTGTGTTTTATGAATGCAAACTAGTGGGTTTCGTTTACCAACAGTTTGATGTAAGATTTCTTAGGCTGCATTATGTGTGATGCAGATTATGTTTAATTTACAGTATAAGAACGTTGTCTATGTGTGAGAGGATGAATGCAATTGAAATGCAAGTTATATTTACATTTGTGAAAGAGACAGGAACATGATAATCAGATTGTGTTTGGGAAAGCTACTGGTTTGGTTATATATGAAAAGGAGCAGAAATGTGCTTTATCTAATTCTTAACTTTTGAAATGTAACTTGTATTTATTTATATTTTGTGCGATAACCTGATTGGTTGGAGAAGACAGGGAGGGCTTACCCCCCTGTGGTACTGTGTGGAAAACTGACATAAAAAGGAGGCTTGTGAGCCTCCAGTATTGTAGTTGTACCATCTTATTCTGCTGGAACATCTTGCTGTATGCTGTTGCCCCTAGCAATAGGGAAGAGTTCTCTTTAGAACTATTGAGCAAATAAAACATCATTGCCTCAAGAAGATTGCTTCATCTTGTGACCTACAGGGTTATGCCAACCATAGCCCCGTCCTCCGGCTGTCCAGGGAAGCACCTAACGTCTCCAAGTTCCGCCTTCCGCCAGCTACCGGTAGAGGCCTAGCAAGTGGCTAGTGGGGATTCGTCAACACCACACAGGTGTGGTAAGGCAGTGCGTCGGCACATACAGAGCAGAACCGTGGTTCCAAACGCCACGGCAGGTTAGGAGTTTGGTGGTGGCAGCATAAACCCGCCCACAGCGCAGTGGGTGGAGTCAGTAACAGGCGGTTACTGACGGTAAGCGGGAATCCCCTATGTGGTCAGGCCTCGTGTGACCTAACCTTCCAATCTGTGCGCAGGAGACGGGACGCGAAAGCGGCGAGTGCTTTCGTACGGGACCGTCCTGTCACATTGACCAATGCACCACCTTGCTGCTGCCTGCCAGATGCATAAAAACATTGTAAATGAGGTCAGCAGCTTATTAATAAGTACTAAAAACTTAAAAATAACTTTAATATTTGCTTATTTTTCAACAGCAGAAAAATAAAACAAGATCATTCCTGAAGCATCTCATCATGCGGGGTCATAAGGATATTAGACAGTCAGTGAAAGTGGAGTACTCATTTAGCTATACAGGTTGAGTATCCCTTATCCAAAATGCTTGGGACCAGAGGTATTTTGGATATCGGATTTTTCCGTATTTTGGAATAATTGCATACCATAATGAGATATCATGGCGATGGGACCTAAGTCTAAGCACAGAATGCATTTATGTTACATATACGCCTTATACACACAGCCTGAAGGTCATTTTAGCCAATATTTTTTTTATAACTTTGTGCATTAAATAAAGTGTCTACATTCACACAATTCATTTATGTTTCATATACACCTTATACACACAGCCTGAAGGTCATTTAATACAAAAATTTTAATAACTTTGTGTATTAAACAAAGTTTGTGTACATTGAGCCATCAAAAAACAAAGGTTTCACTATCTCACTCTCACTCAAAAAATTCCGTATTTCGGAATATTCCGTATTTCGGAATATTTGGATATGGGATACTCAACCTGTATAATGTTGTGGGCACTAGTGGCTCATTTACTATTATTTTAACTATTCACAACTGTGCAAATGCCAGAATGTGTAAAAATTAAGCTATCATGATCAGATATAGGGGTATATTCAATTAGCAGCGATAACAGACTTTTTGCGTGAAAAGTCCGGTTTTCGCGCGAAAAACCGGACTTTTCCCACGAAACGCAATTACAGCTTGTTCAATTTTCCTGGAAAATGTATCGGTGATCATTTTTTCACTAATTTCCCTTCACCTACTCTGAAGCAGGTGAAAAGTTGGGAAAAGTCACTATTTTAAGGTAAAAATGTTTGGATATGGTACAGAACTCCTGGGACACCCCCCTTAATGACTAATTAAGCACGTTGAGGTTTTTAATTATTTTTAATTGGCCAATAATGACATGTCATTTTTGGGGTGAAAAAGTACAAAGTGATGGAAATTGGGGTTCAAGGTATGGGACAGGTATATTGGGGTGCTTTATGAGTGGGACAGGCGTTTTTAGGCTTGCAGATGGGAGTAATCGGTCTGTTTCCACTTTTTTTTAAAGTACCCTAAAATGACCCAAATATATACTTATACCCATTTTTATGTACCCCAAATTTAATGAGAGCATTTATTTTGCTCAAAAAAACTTGCTTTCTATCATTTTTTTTGCATTTTTTTAAAAATGCATATAACCGCCATTTCACACAATTTAAGTTCTCAAAAACGCTCTAATGTGATCTCTAACACACTTCTCTTCTGTTTTCCTATGTTAGTTTAGAATTTTTTGGGGTACAGGCTGATTTCCCCATTTTCACCTGCACTTTTCACTGCAAGAATTTTCACGTGAAACCCGTTTGGAATTAAATAGGTCGAAAAATGGAGCATTTTTGCGACAATTTTCGCCCGACTGCCGCAAAAAATTTTCGGGCGAAAAATTGCCGCGAATTTGCGGATAATTGAATACCCTAGATAGAGTTGTGCGGACCATCGTGTATCATTTATTTTACCTCACCTTTCTACTGACCTTCTTAATTGAAACCTTGTAACGCGTGTACTCTAAACTTATTTAAGAGTGAATACTTCACCAAAAGACATCTGCTTCTAATACAACCTGTTACAATGTGGCAGGATGTCAGGAAGACCACAATATAAGTCAACAGTATAATAGAGCCCATTGCTGTATTCACCAAATAGCAGGGAGGAATGGAAAACCTATTGTCAAAGCCAGCTGTATAGAATCCTTTATAGCAAGCATTCCCAGCCTTGGTCTTAAAGGCACACCAACAGTGCAGGTTTTAGCGATATCAAGGTTTCAGCACAGATGGCTACATCAAAATAACTGAGGGACTAATTGTCACCTGTGCTCACCACGGATACAATGCTGTTTCTAGCCAGTCTAGCGCCCAGTGCGAGACTTAAAAATGCACCCCCGCCCATTGACATAAAAAAAATGTGCACCCACATAGACATAAAAAAAGACAAATATGCGCATTATAAAGGTGCTTGCGCTCTGCAAGGGGCGTGGCCTCGCTAAAATGGCCGTGGTCTTGCCTGAAAAGACTACCTAAAGGCCCCCATCCACTAATGCGATATGGCTGGTTTTCATGCGATTGAGATGAATTGCTGAGACGGATTGTATGAAAAGTGTCACATCGCATGTACTTTTCGTGCGATTGCAATGCAAGGTGCGCTCCCGTGTGTCTCGCATCGTAATCGCAGATCACACATGCTGCACGTTATATTTATCTCAATCACACAGAAATAGGTTTAATAACGTTAGATTGCATGAGATAAATCACATGTAAAAAATACACTCAAGTAGCAAATCGCAATCGCAGGGCTCCCGGGAAGCTCCCAGCCAGATTGCAGGAAAAATGGATCCAACTCATTGCTGAGATAAAACTCCCTAGTGGATGGGGGCCTTTACACCCCAGTTTTTGACCCTGCACCAACAGATCACGGCCACCATAGGGGAAAAAAAAAATCCACCATATTTAGCCCCTCACAGTAATGCCCCCCCTACAACATATTATGCCACACACCGCAATGCCCTTGATACATTATGCCCTACAGTAAAGCCATAAATTACTTTTAAATTACCTGCTCGTTGCCAAGGGTTTCATGTGCTGGTATCTATGCTTGTTGCCAGGGTTTTCATGCTCTGGTATCTATGCTGGTTGCCAGGAGTTTCATGCTCTGGTATCTATGCTGGTTGCCAGGAGTTTCATGCTCTGGGACAGGTGTCATGATCGTTGCCAGGGCTGTGTAAATTAGCAGCCCGCCAGCATCTACCTCCGTTGCTCAGTCTGTCCTCAGTCCTGCTGCTCCCCTCCTCTCCCTGTCATTAGTACTCCGCTCGGGGGCGGAGTTTCAAGTAATGACACGTTTGCGTCGTGACGTCACGACGCAAGCGCGTCATTACGTGAAACTCCGCCCCCGAGTGGAGTAGTAATGACGGAGAGGAGGGGGTGCACAAAGAGCCACAGCGGGGCGCCCCGTGCGACGGCACACCTCGCCCGCCTCAAGAAACGGCTCTGCACGGATATCACTAAAACCAGAACTGTTAATATGCCTTAAGGACTGAGGTTGGAGATGCCTGCTATATAGGAACAATGTATACAGTCAGTGTTAGGGAAATACTTATCTTATGGGCAATTGATTCAGATGAATATGGAAAGATATAATAAATAACATTTCATTAAATACAGAAGTCTTTTGACTCCCTCAACTATTGCAACTTTACTACCGAAGCCAGTAGTTCTCAAACTTTTTTGAATCATGGTGCTCTAGAGCAGGCATTCCCAACCGCGGTCCTCAAGGCACACCAACAGTGCAGGTTTTAGTGATATCCAGGCTTCAGCACAGATGGTTAAATCAAAATAACTGAGGTACTAATTAAGTCACCTGTGTTCAAGCCTGGATATCACTAAAACCAGGACTGTTAGTGTGCCTTGAGGACTGAGGTTGGGAAACACTGCTCTAGAGCACAGGTTCTCAAACTCGGTCCTCAGGACCCCAAACAGTGCATGTTTTGCAGGTCTCACAGAATCACAAGTGAAATAATTAGCTTCACCTGTGGACCTTTTAAAATGTGCCAGTGAGTAATTAGTACACCTGTGCACTTGCTGGGTTACCTGCAAAACATGCACTGTGTGGGGTCCTGATGACCGAGTTTGAGAACCTCTGCTCTAGAGTATCAGATTTTTTTTCACAGCACCCTAGGCCAAAAGTTTCTTATTGAGAAATTTAGAAATAAATATTAAATTAAGTAAATTGTGTTTATTTGTCATTCTAATGGCCCATACACATGGTGAGATGCGGGCTATGACCGATTCTCACTATGCGACAGGGCCAAGGTCGGCATCGCAAGCACATAATGAGTGTGCTTGCGATACTGACTATGTGAAATTTTGGCTAAGTGACAATTTTGACTATCTCTTCTATAGAGATAGTCAAAATTGACTTGCCTGCACAGTCTATCTATTCTTGCGATGCCGACAGCGTGTGACCACGCATTAGCATCGAATCGGGATCGCAAGGTGACTTTCACCTTGCAATCTGCACTAACTTTTCTTACGATTTTGACTATGGGGTATATGCAATTGCGGTCGAATTCCCGAAATTGTCGAATTTCGGGTCATTTTCGCCCAAAAAAAAAATTCGCCTATGCAATTCAGTGCTTTCCGACCAAAAAACGGACTTTCAAAATTCGACTTTTTGAAATTCGAATTTTTGCAAATTCGACTTTTCTGCAATGATACAAGTGCTGCAATTCGACCAAAGCATATTCAAATCAAGTTTGGAAATTCGACAGCAGTGCTTTTAGACAGCAAATTCGTCATTTTCAATCCGCCACACTTTGGAGGGTGAAAACAATAAAAAAAAATTTAAACATGTTTTTTTTTGGTGTTTTTTTTTTTAGGAATAGCATATCTATTTATATTAGAAGGGATTAGGTACTTTTTTTTTTTTTTTTGGAGGCACAAATATTATTTATATTTTTTTTTAAATATTATTTTTTTTTATTTATTTTTTTATTGCTGGAACGGTAAAATCCTAAAAAAAAATGGCGTGGGGTCCCCCCTCCAAAGCATAACCAGCCTCGGGCTCTTCGAGCTGGTCCTGGTTCTAAAAATGGGGGGGAAAAATTGACAGGGGATCCCCCGTATTTTTAAAACCAGCACCGGGCTCTGCGCCTGGTGCCAAAAATACGGGGGACAAAAAGAGTAGGGGTCCCCCGTATTTTTAACACCAGCATCGGGCTCCACTAGCTGGACAGATAATGCCACAGCCGGGGGTCACTTTTATGCCGTGCCCTGTGGCCGTGGCATTAACTACCCAACTAGTCACCCCTGGCCGGGGTACCCTGGGGGAGTGGGGACCCCTTCAATCAAGGGGTCGTCCCCCCCCCAGCCACCCAAGGGCCAGGGGTGAAGCCCGAGGCTGTCCCCCCCCATCCAATGGGCTGCGGATGGGGGGGCTGATAGCCTTTTGTGATAATGAAAAGAATATTGTTTTTTCCAGCAGTACTACAAGTCCCAGCAAGCCTCCCCCGCAAGCTGGTACTTGGAGAACCACAAGTACCAGCATGCGGGAGAAAAACGGGCCCGCTGGTACCTGTAGTACTACTGAAAAAAAATACCCAAATAAAAACAGTACACACACACCGTGACAAGTAAAACTTTATTACACACTGCCGACACACACATACTTACCTATGTTCACACGCCGACATCGGTCCTCTTCTCCATGTAGAATCCACGGATACCTGAAAAGAAAAGATCAATATACTCACCTCAGCCAGGGTCCAGAGATAAATCCACGTACTTGGCAAAAAAAGAAAACGAACACACGGACCACCGGACTGAAAGGGGTCCCATGCTGACACATGAGACCCCTTACCCCGAATGAGACCTGTCAGTGACAGCTGTCACACAAAGGTCTCTAAAGCCAATCAGGAAGCGCAACTGCGCTCACCTGATTGGCTGTGCGCTGTCTGAACTCAGACAGCGCATCGCACAGCCCCGTCCATTATATTCAATGGTGGGAACTTAGCGGCTAGCGGTGAGTTCACCCGCCGGTCAGCGGCTGACCGCGGGTAACCCCCCGGCTAGCCGCTAAGTTCCCACCATTGAAACTAATGGAGCGGCTTTGCGATGCGCTGTCACAGCACAGACAGCGCACAGCCAATCAGGTGAGCGCCACGGAAGTAGCGCTTCCTGATTGGCTGAAGGGACTTCAGTGACAGGAGTCACGTGATGTCCCGGCATTCGGGAGAAAGGGGTCTGATGTGTCAGCATGGGACCCCTTTCAGTCCGGTATGGAGCGGGTATTTGCGGTTTGTTTTTTTAACAAGTACGTGGATTATACTCTGGACGTGGATGTACCTCTGGACGCTGGAAGGTGAGTATAATTTTTTCACAGGTACCCTCGGATCGTCGGAGACCGTGGCAGTCGGCGTGTCAACATAGGTAAGTATGTGTGTGTCGGTAGTGTGTAATAAAGTTTTACTATCAAGGTGTCTGTGTACTGTTTTTATTTGGGTATTTTTTTTCCAGTAGTACTACAGGTACCAGCGGGCCCGTTTTTCTCCCGCATGCTGGTACTTGTGGTTCTCCAAGTACCAGCTTGCGGGGGAGGCTTGCTGGGACTTGTAGTACTGCTGGAAAAAACAATATTCTTTTCATTATCACAAAAGGCTATCAGCCCCCCCATCCGCAGCCCATTGGATGGGGGGGGACAGCCTCGGGCTTCACCCCTGGCCCTTGGGTGGCTGGGGGGGGGGACCCCTTGATTGAAGGGGTCCCCACTCCCCCAGGGTACCCCGGCCAGGGGTGACTAGTTGGATATTTGATGCCACGGCCGCAGGGCACTGTATAAAAGTGACCCCCGGCTGTGGCATTATCTGTCCAGCTAGTGGAGCCCGATGCTGGTGTTAAAAATACGGGGGACCCCTACTCTTTTTGTCCCCCGTATTTTTGGCACCAGCACCAGGCGCAGAGCCCGGTGCTGGTTTTAAAAATACGGGGGATCCCTGCCCAATTTTTCCCTGCATTTTTAGAACCAGGACCAGCTCGAAGAGCCCGAGGCTGGTTATGCTTTGGAGGGGGGACCCCACGCCATTTTTTTTTTCTGGTTTTTCCCGTTTTTTCCCGTTTTTTAAAATCGCGGCAAAATCCGCCAAATTGGCCGATTTTCGCCCGCGGTTCTGGCGAATCCGTTTTTCATTGAATATGGTGAATTCCGGCAGCCACCTTCCGGAATTCACCTGTCGAATTAAGTCGAATTAAAAAACGGCGAAAAATTGCCGCGATTCGCCGTGAATTGCATATACCCCTATATAGTCAAAATCGTAAGAAAAAATCTCACAGTGTGTACACCAGAGGCGGAACTACCGCCAGTGCAACCAGTGCGTTGCACTGGGGCCCGCCACTGTCCAGGGGCCCAAAGCATGTAATGAGTCAAACTGACTCATTACATGCCGCTGTGTGCTGCGGGCAACCGCTGCCCGCAGCATACAGCCACCTGGACAGAGAGGAGAGGAGCGCAGCGGTACGGGGGAGAAGGAGGAGAAGGGAGGTGGAGGAGGGAGCCGCAGCAGCGCTTTGCTACTGGTTGAGGCGCTGCTGCTGCTGTCCCTCTGCTTCACTATAGGCTGTCTTCCGAGAACAGTCTATAGTGAAGCAGGGGGACAGCAGCAGCAGCGCCTCCACCAATAACACAGCGCTGCTGCGGCTCCCTCCTCCACCTCCCTCCTCCTCCTTCTCTCCTGCCCCGGGAATCGTGATCAGAAGCTGCACCGAGGAGTCTGAGCCAGCGGAGAGGGTAAGTATAATTCTTTCTTTCTTTCTTTTTTTCTTTCTTTCCATGTGCAAAAAGGGGGACTGTCTGCCGCAATGTGCAAAAAGGGGGAATCTGCCTGCCGCAATGTGTAAAAAGGGGGAATCTGCCTGCCGCAGGGATGTGCAGTCAGGGGAGGTAGTGCCCCCCCTGTCATTAATGATTGCAATAATACAAAGAGATACTTATGACACATTCTGTGTCATAAGTAAATGCTTTATATTATTGTATTCATTGTAAAAACAGGTTTAAATTAGTGTAGGCGGCACCGAGAGCGGTGTCTCTTGCATCCAATTATAAAGGACTGGAAGCGGGGGGCGGGCAGGGGGCGGGGCTAAGAGATGGGCAGTAAAAATAAGAATTTACTTACCGATAATTCTATTTCTCGTAGTCCGTAGTGGATGCTGGGGACTCCGTAAGGACCATGGGGAATAGCGGCTCCGCAGGAGTCTGGGCACAAAAGTAAAGCTTTAGGACTACCTGGTGTGCACTGGCTCCTCCCCCTATGACCCTCCTCCAAGCATCATAAGGAAGGATTTTGAATCTCGGGTAAGACTCATACCAGCCACACCAATCACACCGTATAACTTGTGATCTAAACCCAGTTAACAGCATGATAACAGAGGAGTCTCTAGAAAAGATGGCTCACTACAGCAATAACCCGATTTTTGGTAACAATAACTATGTACCAGTATTGCAGACAATCCGCACTTGGGATGGGCGCCCAGCATCCACTACGGACTACGAGAAATAGAATTATCGGTAAGTAAATTCTTATTTTCTCTGACGTCCTAGTGGATGCTGGGGACTCCGTAAGGACCATGGGGATTATACCAAAGCTCCCAAACGGGCGGGAGAGTGCGGATGACTCTGCAGCACCAAATGAGAGAACTCCAGGTCCTCCTCAGCCAGGGTATCAAATTTGTAGAATTTTACAAACGTATTTGCTCCTGACCAAGTAGCTGCTCGGCAAAGTTGTAAAGCCGAGACCCCTCGGGCAGCCGCCCAAGATGAGCCCACCTCCCTTGTGGAGTGGGCATTTACAGATTTTTGGCTGTGGCAGGCCTGCCACAGAATGTGCAAGCTGAATTGTACTACAAATCCAACGAGCAATAGTCTGCTTAGAAGCAGGAGCACCCAGCTTGTTGGGTGCATACAGGATAAACAGCGAGTCAGATTTTCTGACTCCAGCCGTCCTGGAAACATATATTTTCAGGGCCCTGACAACGTCTAGCAACTTGGAGTCCTCCAAGTCCCTAGTAGCCGCAGGCACCACCATAGGTTGGTTCAGGTGAAACGCTGAAACCACCTTAGGGAGAAACTGAGGACGAGTCCTCAATTCCGCCCTGTCCGAATGGAAAATCAGATAAGGGCTTTTACAGGATAAAGCCGCCAATTCTGACACGCGCCTGGCCCAGGCCAGGGCCAACAGCATGACCACCTTCCATGTGAGATATTTTAACTCCACAGATTTAAGTGGTTCAAACCAATGTGACTTTTGGAACCCAAAAACTACATTGAGATCCCAAGGTGCCACTGGAGGCACAAAAGGAGGCTGTATATACAGTAGCCCTTTT
Organism: Pseudophryne corroboree; assembly: GCF_028390025.1. Classification (NCBI taxonomy): domain Eukaryota; kingdom Metazoa; phylum Chordata; class Amphibia; order Anura; family Myobatrachidae; genus Pseudophryne; species Pseudophryne corroboree. Next base: position 159,811,500 of record NC_086452.1, on the reverse strand, counting down.
ACAAACGTCTGAACTTCAGGGACTGAAGCTAGTTCTTTTTGGAAGAAAATTGACAGGGCCGAAATTCGAACCTTAATGGACCCCAATTTCAGGCCCATAGACACTCCTGTTTGCAGGAAATGTAGGAATCGACCCAGTTGAAATTCCTCCGTCGGGCCTTACTGGCCTCGCACCACGCAACATATTTTCGCCAAATGCGGTGATAATGTTTTGCGGTTACATCCTTCCTGGCTTTGATCAGGATAGGGATGACTTCATCCGGAATGCCTTTTTCCTTCAGGATCCGGCGTTCAACCGCCATGCCGTCAAACGCAGCCGCGGTAAGTCTTGGAACAGACAGGGTCCTTGCTGGAGCAGGTCCCTTCTTAGAGGTAGAGGCCACGGATCCTCCGTGAGCATCTCTTGAAGTTCCGGTTACCAAGTCCTTCTTGGCCAATCCGGAGCCACGAATATAGTGCTTACTCCTCTCCATCTTATAATTCTCAGTACCTTGTGTATGAGAGGCAGAGGATGGAACACATACACTGACCGGTACACCCACGGTGTTACCAGAGCGTCTGCTGAGGAAGTCTGCTTCCCAGTTGTCCATTCCCGGAATGAACACTGCTGACAGTGCTATCACATGATTTCCCGTTAAGCGAAGAATCCTTGCAGCTTCTGCCATTGCCCTCCTGCTTCTTGTGCCACCCTGTCTGTTTACGTGGGTGACTGCCGTGATGTTGTCCGACTGGATTAACACCGGCTGACCTTGAAGCAGAGGTCTTGCTAAGCTTAGAGCATTGTAAATGGCCCTTAGCTTCAGGATATTTATGTGAAGTGATGTCTCCAGGCTTGACCATAAGCCCTGGAAATTCCTTCCCTGTGTGACTGCTCCCCAGCCTCGCAGGCTGGCATCCGTGGTCACCAAGACCCAGTCCTGAATGCCGAATCTGCGGCCCTCTATAAGATGAGCACTCTGCAACCACCACAGGAGGGACACCCTTGTCCTTGGTGACAGGGTTATCCGCTGATGCATCTGAAGATGCGACCCGGACCATTTGTCCAGCAGGTCCCACTGGAAAGTTCTTGCGTGGAATCTGCCGAATGGGATTGCTTCGTAGGAAGCCACCATTTTTCCCAGAACCCTTGTGCATTGATGCACTGAGACTTGGCTCGGTTTTAGGAGGTTCCTGACTAGCTCGGATAACTCCCTGGCTTTCTCCTCCGGGAGAAACACCTTTTTCTGGACTGTGTCCAGGATCATCCCTAGGAACAGAAGACGAGTCGTCGGAACCAGCTGCGATTTTGGAATATTGAGAATCCAACCGTGCTGCCGCAACACTACCTGAGATAGTGCTACACTGACCTCCAACTGTTCTCTGGATCTTACCCTTATCAGGAGATCGTCCAAGTAAGGGATAACTAAAACTCCCTTCCTTCGAAGGAGTATCATCATTTCGGCCGTTACCTTGGTAAAGACCCGGGGTGCCGTGGACCATCCAAACGGCAGCGTCTGAAACTGATAGTGACAGTTCTGTACCACAAACCTGAGGTACCCTTGGTGAGAACGGTAAATTGGGACATGAAGGTAAGCATCCTTGATGTCCCGAGACATCATGTAGTCCCCTTCTTCCAGGTTCGCAATCACTGCTCTGAGTGACTCCATCTTGAATTTGAACCTCCATATGTAAGTGTTCAAAGATTTTAGATTTAGAATCGGTCTCACCGAGCCGTCCGGCTTCGGTACCACAACAGTGTGGAATAATACCCCGTTCCCTGTTGCAGGAGGGGTATCTTGATTATCACCTGCTGGGAATACAGCTTGTGAATGGCTTCCAAAACTGCCTCCCTGTCAGAGGGAGACGTCGGTAAAGCCGACTTTAGGAAAACGGCGAGGGGGAGACGTCTCGAATTCCAATTTGTACCCCTGAGATATCACCTGAAGGATCCAGGGGTCTACTTGCGAGTGAGCCCACTGCGCGCTGAAATTCATTGAGACGGGCCCCCACCGTGCCTGAGTCTGCTTGTAAAGCCCCAGCGTCATGCTGAGGGCTTGGCAGAGGCGGGAGAGGGCTTCTGTTCCTGGGAACTGGCTGATTTCTGCAGCCTTTTTCCTCTCCCTCTGTCACGGGGCAGAAATGAGGAACCTTTTGCCCGCTTGCCCTTCTGGGAACGAAAGGACTGCGCCTGATAATACGGCGTCTTCTTATGTTGAGAGGCGACCTGGGGTACAAACGTGGATTTCCCAGCTGTTGCCGTGGCCACCAGGTCTGAAAGACCGACCCCAAATAACTCCTCCCCTTTATAAGGCAATACTTCCAAATGCCGTTTGGAATCCGCATCACCTGACCACTGTCGTGTCCATAACCCTCTTCTGGCAGAAATGGACAACGCACTTACACTTGATGCCAGTCGGCAAATATTCCGCTGTGCATCACGCATATATAGAAATGCATCTTTTAAATGCTCTATAGGCAATTATATACTGTCCCTATCTAGGGTATCAATATTTTCAGTCAGGGAATCCGACCACGCCAACCCAGCACTGCACATCCAGACTGAGGCGATTGCTGGTCGCAGTATAACACCAGTATGTGTGTAAATACATTTTAGGATACCCTCCTGCTTTCTATCAGCAGGATCCTTAAGGGCGGCCATCTCAGGAGAGGGTAGCGCCCTTGTTCTTACAAGCGTGTGAGCGCTTTACCCACCCTAGGGGGTGTTTCCCAACGCACCCTAACCTCTGGCGGGAAAGGATATAATGCCAATAACATTTTAGAAATTATCAGTTGTTATCGGGGGAAACCCACGCATCATCACACACCTCATTTAATTTCTCAGATTCAGGAAAACTACAGGTAGTTTTTCCTCAACGAACATAATACCCCTTTTTGGTGGTACTCGTATTATCAGAAATGTGTAAAACATTTTTCATTGCCTCAATCATGTAACGTGTGGCCCTACTGGAAATCACATTTGTCTCTTCACCGTCGACACTGGAGTCAGTATCCGTGTCGGCGTCTGTATCTGCCATCTGAGGTAACGGGCGCTTTAGAGCCCCTGACGGCCTATGAGACGTCTGGACAGGCACAAGCTGAGTAGCCGGCTGTCTCATGTCAACCACTGTCTTTTATACATAGCTGACACTGTCACGTAATTCCTTCCAACAGTTCATCCACTCAGGTGTCGACCCCCTAGGGGGTGACATCACTATTACAGGCAATTTGCTCCGTCTCCACATCATTTTCCTCCTCATACATGTCGACACAAACGTACCGACACACAGCACACACACAGGGAATGATCTGATAGAGGACAGGACCCCACTAGCCCTTTGGGGAGACAGAGGGAGAGTTTGCCAGCACACACCAGAGCGCTATATATATACAGGGATAACCTTATATAAGTGTTTTTCCTCTTATAGCTGCTGTATTTTTAATACTGCGCCTAATTAGTGCCCCCCTCTCTTTTTTAACCCTTTCTGTAGTGTAGTGACTGCAGGGGAGAGCCAGGGAGCTTCCCTCCAACGGAGCTGTGAGGGAAAATGGCGCCAGTGTGCTGAGGAGATAGGCTCCGCCCCCTTCTCGGCGGCCTTATCTCCCGTTTTTCTGTGTATTCTGGCAGGGGTTAAAATTCATCCATATAGCCCTGGGGGCTATATGTGATGTATTTTCGCCAGCCAAGGTGTTTTTATTGCTGCTCAGGGCGCCCCCCCCCTAGCGCCCTGCACCCTCAGTGACCGAAGTGTGAAGTGTGCTGAGGAGCAATGGCGCACAGCTGCAGTGCTGTGCGCTACCTTGGTGAAGACAGGATGTCTTCTGCCGCCGATTTTCCGGACCTCTTCTTGCTTCTGGCTCTCTAAGGGGGCCGGCGGCGCGGCTCTGGGACCGGACTCCATGGCTGGGCCTGTGTTCGATCCCTCTGGAGCTAATGGTGTCCAGTAGCCTAAGAAGCCCAATCCACTCTGCACGCAGGTGAGTTCGCTTCTTCTCCCCTTAGTCCCTCGATGCAGTGAGCCTGTTGCCAGCAGGTCTCACTGAAAATAAAAAACCTAAAACTAAACTTTTCACTAAGCAGCTCAGGAGAGCCACCTAGTGTGCACCCTTCTCGTTCGGGCACAAAAATCTAACTGAGGCTTGGAGGAGGGTCATAGGGGGAGGAGCCAGTGCACACCAGGTAGTCCTAAAGCTTTACTTTTGTGCCCAGACTCCTGCGGAGCCGCTATTCCCCATGGTCCTTACGGAGTCCCCAGCATCCACTAGGACGTCAGAGAAAAGCCCATTTAAAAAGCGCTGTAAGCGGCACTAGTGTGAGTGCCTCAGTGCAGGGACGTGCTTGCAGCCCATATCAAAGCACGCCCCTGTCACTGAGGCAGATATGATTGGGCACCAGAATCACAGCTCCCCCCTGGGGTCCAGCCCACCCTCCACCCTTAGAGAGGCTCCTGCACCAGAACACCTGTCTGCTGACCTCTAATTGATTGCCGGGTCCCGCTCTCACTGCCGCCGGGATTGCTCCAAGTAAGGGCCAGCGTCAGGGGCGCCGCAGCACGACATACGCCATCATCCTCCGCCCCTCCACATGTCCGTGTCCACGCCGCTGTAGAGAGCCGCTGTACAGATCTGCATGTCCCGCCATCACCCGTGTCCATGCTGAGCGCTGCTGTGTACTACAGACCATAGACTGCCCTGCACTCTGTGTTTCAGATAGCAGGGAAGCACACGGACCGTACACAGCAGCGCTCAGCACGGAGATGTGAGCACTGTGCCAGGGTATGGGGGGGGGGGCAGGGCAGGAGGGCAGGCAGGCAATTACTGTGTGTGTTGGAGTATAAGAGGAGGGGGGTAATTACTGTGTGTGTGCCGAGGTATAAGGAGAGGGGGACAATTACTACCATTGTCTTTATCAACCAGCCTGCAGCTGTAATCCCACTTCCAGGCAGACCCTCCACTGCTCTCCTTAACCGGCCCTGGCTGCTGCTGCTTCCCAGACTTCGCTGGCATTGGCGGCGGCATCGGACTGGGAATTAGCTCCGACAGCTAATTCCCAGTCCGATGCAGCGACTTTAGCAGGCATTGGCAGCTGGCATGGGCGGCAGTACAGTAGCTGGCAATGGCAGTGGCCATAGCGGTGGTGGTAGCGGACATGCGTCACCAGCCACTGACCTCACCGCACGCCACTGGCCTGCCACAATGTTTAAAAAGGGGGAATCTGCCTGCCGTAATGTGTTAAAAAGGGGGAATCTTTGCTGCAATGTGTAAAAAGGGGGAATCTGCCTCACGTAATGTGTAAAAGGGGGGAATCTGCCTGCCGCAATGTGTAAAAAGGGGGAATCTGCCTGACGTAATGGGTAAAAAGGGGGAATCTGCCTGACGTAATGTGTAAAAAGGGGGAATCTGCCTGCCGCAATGTGTAAAAAGTGGAAATCTGTCTGCCGTAATGTGTAAAAAGGGGGAATCTGCCTGCCGCAATGTGTAAAAAGGGGGAATCTGCCTGCCGCAATGTGTAAAAAGGGGGAATCTGCCTGCCGCAATGTGTAAAAAGGGGGAATCTGTCTGCCGCAATGTGTAAAAAGGGGGAATCTGCCTGCCGTAATGTGTAAAAAGGGGGACGCTGTCTGCCGTAATGTGTAACAAGGGCACGCTGTCTGCCGTTATGTGTAAAAAGGGGGCGCTGTCTGCTGTTATGTGTAAAAATTGCACGCTGTCTGCCGTTATGTGTAAAAAGTGTACGCTGTCTGCCGCTGTTTAACAAGGGCACACTGTCTGCCGTTATGTGTAAAAAGTGTACGCTGTCTGCCGCTATGTGTAACAAGGGCACGCTGTCTGCCGTTATGTGTAAAAAGGGGATGCTGTCTGCCGTTATGTGTAAAAAGTGCACGCTGTCTGCCGCTATGTGTAAAAAGGGCATGCTGTCTGCCGTTATGTGTAAAAAGGGGGACGCTGTCTGTCGTTATGTGTAAAAAGAGGATTCTGTCCGCCGTAAGGTGTAAAAGGGTCTCTACCTGGTGTAGTGGTGCTACTGTGCGGCGTAATTTGAATAATGGAGACTACTGTGCACCGTTTTATGAATTGGTATTATTTTGTGGCCACACCCCTTCCCCACGAAGCCACGCCACTATGTATTTTTGCGCGCGCCTACGGCACGCACTGCCCCTGTTTTGCATGCAGGGGTGGAGCTCCGATGCAGTTTCTTGCACACAGTGCTAAAATGTCTAGTTACGGCACTGTTGCTAGGTATCCATTTCTCTGGCCCTGAGCAGGTCCCCCTCACCAGATCCTCTCTTGGATTGCATGGGAAGGGGGGGAAAGCATTTTGTCGCACCTGGGCCCACCGCTCACTAGTTCCGCCACTGGTGTACACACCATCACCATTAGGTTCAATTGTGTGGTGAGGGACAAGATTTGTTTCCGTTTGACCACATATTTTATGACTGGTAGCCACCAGAACTGGTTTTGCCTATAACATGGACCATACATAATTTGAATTGGTCCTGGACCACGAACCCAGAGCACCCCTGCAAGTGTCCCGAGGCACCCCAGGGTGCCACAGCACATAATTTGAGAAACACTGACCTAAGCTATAATACGAGTTCTCAAACTTAGTACTCAGGAACCAAAACAGTTCATGTTTTCTAGGTCTCCTCACAGAATCAAAAGTGAAATAAATAGCTACACCCATGGATCCTTAAAATGTGTCAGTGAGTAATCATACTTGCCTACCTGACCCTCTCCATGAGGGAGAAAATGCTCTGTTCCTGGACTTTCCTGGTAATGTATGATTGCCATCACCTGTGGTGAGCTAGTTAATTGATAAGAAAGGTGTTTCACCACAGGTGATGGCAATCATACATTACCAGGAAAGTCCAGGAACAGAGCATTTTCTCCCTCATGGAGAGGGTCAGGTAGGCAAGTATGGAGTAATGAGTACAACTATGCACCTGCTAGGCGACCTGGAAAATGTGACTTATTAGGGGTCATGAGGACTGAGTTTGATATTTATTCATTATTACCAGTTATTTATATAGTGCACCATACTTGCCTACCTGACCCGCTCCATGAGGGAGAAGATGCTCTGTTTCTGGACTTTCCTGGTAATGTATGATTGCCATCACCTGTGGTGAGCTAGTTAATTGATAAGAAAGGTGTTTCACCACAGGTGATGGCAATCATACATTACCAGGAAAGTCCAGGAACAGAGCATTTTCTCCCTCATGGAGAGGGTCAGGTAGGCAAGTATGTAGTGCACACATAATCCATATTCCCTACCACATATACACGCACACACACTAGGGTTCATTTCGTTTTGGAGCCAATTAACCTCTAGTATATTTTTGGAGTGTGGGGGGAAACCGGAGTACCTGGAGGAAACTCACACAAGAAGGGGAGAATATACAAACTCCACACAATTATGGCCATGGTAGGAATTGAACCCATTACCTCAGTGCAGTGAGGCAGTAATCAGGGGTTAAAGTGGGGGGGGGGGGGAGGGACGAGGTGGAACTGAGTTCCACCACCTGTAATGGTAGGGGGAACTAGTTCCACCTCCTCCATTGCCCTGCACAGTAATTCCAACAGAAAAGCCCACCCCATCATCTGCGTCAATCGATGATACAGGCGGCACTAGTGTTACTGATTAGCTGCAGCCACCTACTCATACTTGCCTACCTGACCCTCTCCATGAGGGAAAAAATGCTCTGTTCCTGGACTTTCCTGGTAATGTATGATTGCCATCACCTGTGATGAGCTAGTTAATTGATAAGAAAGGTGTTTCACCACAGGTGATGGCAATCATACATTACCAGGAAAGTCCAGGAACAGAGCATTTTCTCCCTCATGGAGAGGGTCAGGTAGGCAAGTATGTAGTGCACACATAATCCATATTCCCTACCACATATACACGCACACACACTAGGGTTCATTTCGTTTTGGAGCCAATTAACCTCTAGTATATTTTTGGAGTGTGGGGGGAAACCGGAGTACCTGGAGGAAACTCACACAAGAAGGGGAGAATATACAAACTCCACACAATTATGGCCATGGTAGGAATTGAACCCATTACCTCAGTGCAGTGAGGCAGTAATCAGGGGTTAAAGTGGGGGGGAGGGACGAGGGACGAGGTGGAACTGAGTTCCACCACCTGTAATGGTAGGGGGAACTAGTTCCACCTCCTCCATTGCCCTGCACAGTAATTCCAACAGAAAAGCCCACCCCATCATCTGCGTCAATCGATGATACAGGCGGCACTAGTGTTACTGATTAGCTGCAGCCACCTACTCATACTTGCCTACCTGACCCTCTCCATGAGGGAAAAAATGCTCTGTTCCTGGACTTTCCTGGTAATGTATGATTGCCATCACCTGTGATGAGCTAGTTAATTGATAAGAAAGGTGTTTCACCACAGGTGATGGCAATCATACATTACCAGGAAAGTCCAGGAACAGAGCATTTTCTCCCTCATGGGGATCGTCAGGTAGGCAAGTATGCACCTACTCCTTCCTCAGGTCCTGGTGTCTCCATCGTCCTCCTCCAAGAGTTCTACCACCTCACCAGGACCACTTTAACCCCGCGCAGTAATACTAACCAATACACCCTGTGTGCTTCCCCAATAATATCACTATAATATAGTCTATATACACTACTGTATGATAATAGGCATTACATTAGAATTCTGGATTTGAGAGTCACAGGTCACCAATACACAGAAATGTAATTTCCCTGCCCAGCATTACATAAAATGAAATCTTTATGCTGTAGTTTTGTTTACCCACATTTAAGAATGTGCGCAATAACGTGGCTAGTATATAATGGTCCTAATGGATCATGGAGGCCCTGCCGCCCGTACTGGCACACAGACTGGATGCCCGTCTATGTTACGGCGGGGCTGGGCCGGCCCAGTAGAGTCAGGCAGTAACTCACTCTAGCGGCCAGCTGTGCGGCGTACAGGCATCGCGTTCTGACGCAGGAGGCCCCGCCCATAGAACGCGCAAGTACGACGGATGTCTATAAAGTGGGCGTGTCATTACCATGGAAATGCTGTCAGTGCGGAGCTGCTGCGCTCGGCAGAGGGAGCTATGAGGACACCAGCTGTGATCCGCCAGGTAAACTGCTTGTGTGGCAGTGGCTGGCTGGGTTGTTCACGCCGCGGCCTCATGCAGTGTGGGAGATGAGTGATCCAAAACATAATATAATGTAATAGATGTTACCGTGACCACTACCTATATCCATGCATCCATGTACACCTGCCTGACCAACTGCCCCCATCCGTGCATCCATGTACAACTGCCCCCATCCGTGCATCCATGTACACCTGCCTGACCAACTGCCCCCATCCATGTACACCTGCCTGACCAACTGCCCCCATCCGTGCATCCATGTACACCTGCCTGACCAACTGCCCCCATCCGTGCATCCATGTACACCTGCCTGACCAACTGCCCCTATCCGTGTACACCTGCCTGACCAACTGTCCCACACTGCATATATATATATATATATATCCGAGTGCTTTGCCTGGCCAACTGCTTCTCACATCCATGTACCCCTATACCCTGCCTAACCGCTCCCATCTGTGTACCCCTATGCCCTGCCTGACCAACTGCCCCCATACATGTAAATCTGCATGGCTATACACTTCCTGACCTGAGGTGAGCTCTATAATATACATTTATCACTGTCTGTAAGCGCTCATATGTAGGCCCAGGTGGCCGCAGTCACTGGTAGGTTGTCAGTAGGCTGGTATATCTGACCATGTGGATAAGTGTGTCTCCCACCCCCCTCTCCAACTACTTTTTGGACACATCAAGGCATAGGTTCGCAAACTGTTTCCCAGTTAACCCAGCAGGTGCACAGGTATATTTATTACTGATGGACACATTTTAAAAGATCCACAGGTGGAGCTAATTATTTTACTTCTGATTCTGTGAGGAGATCTGAAAAACATGCACTGTGTGGGGTCCTGAGAACCTGTGCATTAAGGTGAATGGGTGCGGGGCCTTGCACAGCAGTCAGCTCTCACCTAATAATTACTATGGCGTTTTTTGGTCTTCTATCACGTAGATTTTGGCATGTCGCCAGCACTGTGGGAAAATAAGTCAGAGTTCAGGGATAGGGTGAGCCTGTGGAATAAAACAAAAACACCCTTGATTCCCCTACACTACCACCAGTATCCACAGGCATACAATTGTTTGGATAGGTGTTGTTGCCCAATTTTAAATAGTTGGGAGAGTTCTAAGGGATCCAATATGGGATGCCGACGGTCGTGATCCCGGCGGTCTCGCTGTGCTCGCCATGCTTCGGGCCCAGGAGTAAGCTTTGCCACACTAATTTAGTCCCTGTTGGGGGGTGGCTTGGGCCACTCCCTGAGTGGGAATTCCGACCGCCGGGATTCCCTTGGCTGTCAGGATTCCGGCATCGGTATCCTGACTGCCGGGATCCCGACAGCCAGAAAATGAACTGCTTCCCATTCTGAGTGCTGCCAGAAAGGTCAGACAGACACTTGGTGGTAGGTTTCCATTGCATGCTATAGAGGTGTGCAGGAAAATTAACATTGTTACTATACCATATTTATGTGCAGCTGAACATTACAGTGATGCATTGATCTTTTGTTGATACCCTCTAAAGCAGGGGTAGCCAAACCGATCCTCGATCTACCAACAGTTCATGTTTTCCAGGCCTCCTGGAGAGCTGTAGAATTGTCAGTTAGGAATGAATGCAGCACATCTTAATTAGTAATGACTACACCTGTGCACCAGCTAGGTGGTCTGGAAAATGTAAACTGTTGGTAGATCTCGAGGACTGGTTTGGCCAGCCCTGCTCTAAAGGGTCAATGCATGGAAATAAGAGGTACGGTACGTTTTTGGTTCTTGTTTTTTCCCCCCATTTTAGACCATAGATGACAATCCCTGATGTGTGATCAATTCTTAAACATTTATTTTGTAGATGGAGTGAGAGGTATGTTTTTCATACACGATTTTCAGGAATTGACTTTATACTAAAGTCTTAGTCTTTATACTAAAGTTAATTGTCCCCAAATTTAAACCAGCTGGATACCCAGTTTCTTAAATGGTGTGGTCTGTTGGTCTATAATTGCTACTGCGTGTTATGCCTGCTGAGGCAAATGTCTATCTTATTCTATTAGGAAAACATGCGTTTATAATCCTGGTTTTTCTGTTTTGGAAGAACAGATTGATACCAATCCTGTAACCACAGTTCCACCATGCCACCCAGATGTTTTTTTTTTAATTATTCTTATTTTCATCCTTCCATGAGCCCAAGATGATTGCATGAAGGCAAAATAAATGTATGAAAAGTGCGATCAGCTTTATTTTTTTTTTACTGAAATGTAAACTAATCTTAGTCTACAGTATACATTGTATTTTGGGGCTGCACGAGCGGATGTTGGTGATAGAACAAGTGTTCTAAAAATTGTAACAACTAATTAGATTTATTGTCCAATCTGGCTGGTTGGAATGAAAATCTGGTAATGACAATAGATCATTTGCTCCAAAATGCAAAAACGGTTGTTCACACAAATTGGTTAAATCAAATTTTACTTAACTTCTTTGCTCTACAGCAGGGGTTTGCAACCTGCGGTCACACTAGCTGCTGGGGAACTACACATCCCAGCATGCCCTTATAGCAAAGTGGTGGCAGGACATGCTGGGATGTTTAGTTTCACAGTAGCTGGAGGGCCACATGTTGAATACCCCTGTTCCACAGTTTTTAATAAGCAAAATATTTATATTTCTACTGCGGGGTACACTGGGCTCCACAGGGAATGACATTGGGGTGTAGAGTAGGATCTTGATCCGAGGCACCAACAGGCTAAAAGCTTTGACTGTTCCCAGAATGCATAGCGCCGCCTCCGCTATAACCCTGCCTCCATGCACAGGAGCTCAGTTTTGTAGTTGGTGCCATGCAGTGCAGGCATACAACAGGTGGGCTGCTCCAGCAGCCCTCAGAAGAGCTTTTTTAAGTGAAAAATGAAGACTTCAAGGGCTGCAGCAGAGACACTGTGAGTGTTAGATGTCAGTCAGACATCTCCTGCTGCAGCTCCATCACCTCCCCCAGCGGCGCTGTATACTCCCGCGCCCTGGTTGCCGGGTACTTACAGCGGAGGCTCCGGTTTTCATCTGTCAGTCACACACCCCACCGCAGCTCTCCAGGATCGCGTGGCCGCAGTCAGGGAGGAGGTAAGAGGGTCCCCAAGGCGGGACCCGCTAGAAATTGCGATCTGACGCCTCCGGTGGGAGGCGGGCCGCGCGCGCTGGCGTGGACACTGTGGCAGTACAGGGACCCCACTAGACCACCAGGGCAAGGGCTCAGGTCGGTTTTACTAAAAACCGTTTGCTATAAAGACCGCGGTACCCGGTGGTGAAGTCCAGCAAGGGGATAAGGCTTTGACCTGTAGCCCCTCCCCCAGCCCCAGGGCGCCATTTAGAGTAAATGTTCCCGCCCTGGTGCTGCATATATCTCTCTCCCTCACTCCCTGTCAGCGTTTGGGCGCCATTAGGACAAGCTGAGCTGATCCTGGGACTGTTTGGGCAAATCCTCCTCTGTAAAGCCGCCTGCATGTCAGCGCTGTGCATTTTACAGGACACTTAAGTATTCTACATGTCTGCTGACAGTGTTAGTTAAGAAACAGTGCATTTAGTCAGGGGGTTCTTGTCAGGTGTTGTGCTGCTGATATTGTACTGGGTTGCCTTGCATTGAGCTTTCAGATATGTCTGCTACAAGGGGCGACGGAGCTGGGGCTGATCCCACAGTGCGTGGTGGTGACGCTGCAGACACGTTTGAGGAGAATAAAGCAGCTGAGGGTTCAGGTTCTAGTGGGACCGTAGCAACGAGGGTGCAAAATGACTCACCTTGGGCTACTTTCTCCATGTTATTGAATACGCTGGTAACTAGGTTTGCGCCCCCTAGGGGACCTCCTGTACCGGTACAACCGCTTATGGTCCCTACGGTTAATCCGCCGTGGGCAGATCAACTGTCTACTCAGTTACAGCAATTGAACCAATCCCTGACTAAACAGAAGTCTAATCCTCGCCCGCCTAAAGCCAAGGGGTCCTCTAAGCGGGCCATTACTTCCTCACAATCCACTAACGTCCCAGACACTTCGTCTGATGAGGATGGCGTATATACTGACCCCGCAGACACTGATTCTGATGGGGACCCTGTTTCACAGGTGGATGTTCCTGACTTGTTGGAGGCTATCAGGTTAATTCTTCAAATTACTGATGACCCAGAGCCTGATACTGCCCCTAAGAAACCGGACAGATTTAAACGTCAGAAAGTGGTTAAACAAGTTTTACCTCACTCTGACCATTTGGTTGACATACGTCCGGAATCCTGGGAAAATCCAGGAAAGAAATTCACGCCTCACAAGAAGATGCTAGCTCACTATCCCCTCGTGGCAGAGCTAAGTAAAAATTGGGAGACACCCCCGCCAGTGGATTCGCAGGTGGCGCGGCTGGTGGTATCCTCAGCTCTGCCTGTAACTACCGTCACGTCTCTGAAAGAACCGATGGATAAGCGTGTGGAGGGTTGTTTAAAGGCGATTTACACCTTAGCTGGTGCTGCTCATAGGCCCACCATTTCAGCAACTTGGGCTGCAGAGGCTATTGAAGCGTGGGCTCAGGAGATGGAAGCTGAGCTGCCTTCCAACATTTCTGATCATGCTAGACAATGTCTGCCGTATATTGTCACAGCTTCTCATTACGTTAAAGAGGCGGCTTCTGATGCCGGTATTCTGGCAGCCAAGGCTTCTACTACGTCCATTATGGCTCGCCGGATTCTCTGGTTGCGGTCCTGGTCTGTGGATCTGGACCTTAAGAAAACCCTGGAGGTGCTCCCTTTTAAGGGAGAGATTCTTTTCAGAGAAGACTTCAACAAGATAGTGGTTGACTTAGCTTCTGCTAAAACAGCATGTCTACCTAGTACTGCTCCTTCGGTACCGAAGGTAAAGAGTACTTCCTTTCACTACTTTCGTCCTTCAGGGAAAGCAAAGGGTCAGGCGTACCCGAAACAGGCTCGCACTTCCAAACCCAATAAGACCAAACCCAAACGGGCCTGGGCTGCCCGTCAGCCTGCTTCCAAAACTGTCAAGTCTGTTGCATGACAGGGATCTAAGGGTGGTGGGACGACTTCTAGGGTTTACCCAGGAATGGTTGAAGACCACTTCCGATGCCTGGGTACGGGAAGTCGTCACTCGAGGGTACGCCGTATCCTTCAAAAATCATCCCGCTCATCGATTTTGCCTGACAGACGTCCCTTTGGATCAGGTGAAGGCAAAAACTCTTCATTCTGTGGTACAGTCCCTCCTGGACACAGGAGTGGTAATACAGGTGCCTCTGGCTCAGAGGGGCAGGGGGTACTATTCACCGCTGTTCCTAGTCCCGAAACCGAATGGGTCCTCTCGGCCCATTCTCAACCACAAGTCCTTGAACAAATTTGTGAGGGTCTCCAAGTTTCGGATGGAAACTCTTCGCTCTATTGTTCTGGCCTTGGAACATGGGGATTATATGGTCTCCCTGGATATACAGGATGCTTACCTGCATATTCCCATTGCAATGTCGCATCAGCAGTACCTGAGGTTTGCAGTTGGCAACCTCCATTACCAATTTCAGGCATTACCTTTTGGTTTGACCACGGCTCCGCGAGTCTTCACCAAGGTCATGGCGGTAATGATGGCTGTACTCCGCCGTCAAGGGGTCAGGATCCTGCCGTATCTAGATGACTTGTTGATCCTTGCAAATTCCCCAGAAATTCTCCTACGCCATCTGGATCTGACTATCCTGTTTCTGCATGCCCACGGGTGGCTCATCAACTGGAATAAATATTCCCTGGTCCCTGCTCAGAGCATGGTGCACCTGGTGGCGTTGTTGGACACTCACAGCCAGCGGTTCTTGTCTCAGGAGCTTCAGGACAGGATTCGATGCTTCCTATCTCGGCCACAAGTGTCGATTACATTCGGCAATGCAAGTGCTAGGTATCATGGTGTCGGCTTTCGGCATGGTGGAGTACGCTCAATTCCATTCCCGCCCTCTGCAGAAACTGATTCTTGCCAAGTGGGACGGCCTGCGTCACCGGATCAGGTCGCAAATGATCTCTTTGTCTCCAGGGGTCCGTCTGTCACTACACTGGTGGCTGCAGGACCATCGATTGAGCAGGGGTCGTCCCTTCTGGATCTCCAACTGGGTCCTTATGACGACGGATGCAAGTCTGAGAGGTTGGGGCGCGGTGTTGGAGCAACACTCCCTTCAGGGTCGGTGGACCAGGGAGGAGTCTCTCGTCCCAATAAACATTCTGGAATTGCAGGCGGTGTTCAACTCGCTGAACTTGGCCCAGCATTTAATACAGAACAGACCTGTTCAAGTACAGTCGGACAACGCCACCACGGTGGCGTACATCAATCATCAAGGCGGCACTCAAAGCCGCATGGCAATGAGGGAAGTATCCAGGATTCTTCAGTGGGCGGAACGCCATCTGCAGCCATATCGGCTGTATTCATTCCAGTTGTTCCCAAACTGGGAAGCGGACTTTCTCAGTCATCAGGACGTACACGCCAGAGAGAATCCTCCATCCAGAAGTGTTTCAACTCCTCGTGGACAAGTGGGGCCTTCCAGATGTGGACCTGATGGTGTCTCGACACAATCACAAGGTTCTGGTCTACGGAGCAAGGACAAGGGATCCTCAAGCAGCGTTCGTGGACGCAATTCCATGGAGCCTTTGGCTGCCATATGTGTTCCCTCCGGTGTCACTCCTGCCCAGAGTAATAAGGAAGTTCAAACAAGGAGGAATCCTACTTCTGATCGCTCCTGCGTGGCCCAGACGCCATTGGTTCTCTGACCTTCAGGGTCTCTCGACATAGCGTCCCCTTCTACTTCCGCAGCGCCCAGATCTCCTTGCTTAGGGCCCCTGTGTATATCAGGATTTAGTCCGGTTGGCTTTGACGGCGTGGCTCTTGAAGCTTCAGTCTTGAGGGCCAAGGGATTTTATGAGGTGGTCATTCAAACCATGTTAAAGGCTCGGAAACCGGCTTCTGCTCTGATTTATCATAGGGTCTGGAATTCTTACTTTGCTTGGTGCGCCACTAATAATCATGACGCTTACAAGTTAAGTACTGCCAAACTTTTAGCCTTTCTACAACGAGGCCTGGACTTGGGCTTTCGCCTGGCCTCCCTCAAGGTTCATATTTCTGCCTTGTCGGTTTGGTTTCAGAGAAAAATTGCGACTTTACCTGATGTTCATACGTTCACTCAGGGTGTGTTGCAGATTCAACCTTATGTCCCGCCTATGGCTCCTTGGGACTTGTCGGTGGTTCTGAGGCGTTGCAAGGGTCTCCATTTGAGCCTCTTGAATCTGCATACCTTAAGTGACTTTCTCTTAAGGTATTGTTTCTGCTGGCTATTGCCTCTGCTAGACGGGTGTCTGATCTGGGTGCCTTGTCTTGTAGGTCCCCATATTTGATTTTTCACAGTGACCGGGCGGTTCTTAGAACACGTCCCGGGTACTTGCCAAAGGTGGTGTCTTCTTTCCACCTTAATCAGGAGATCGTGGTTCCGGTCTTTGCCTCTCCTGACTTGTCTTCCAAAGAGCTGTCTTTGGATGTGGTACGGGCTCTCCGTATCTATGGGGTCAATTCAATTCAGTGACAGTTTGTCTTCAAATTCCTGACTTTTCAAACTCCCGTGCATCACGGGAATTCAATTGTCAGGAATGTGTTTTTTAGTCTGCAATTCAATTCAGAGAGGGATATTGTAATTAGTCTGACTTAAATATGCATGTCGGGAATTTGCAAACTCCCGGGAATTAAATTGTCAGGAATAAGTTTTTTAGTCTGCAATTCACTTCAGGGAGGGATATTGTAATTGGTTTGACTTAAATATGCAAGTCGGCGAAGGGACAGGGAGGAGACTTATTTTCCCACCTTGTAAGATTTTGGAGAAGAAGCCACAACCGTTTTGGTACTGACATGAAAGGAATGGTAGCAGCAGTGGGAAGCAGTACATTGTTCTGTGAAAGTGTGGAAAAACATCAATCATCGCTTTATAATGTGACTTAATTGTCATTGGTACCAGTAGGTTAAGCTTGCTGGCACTGTGTGACAGCCAAAGGCAGGGAATCTCTAATTATCACACGCAACTGGGATTGGTTTATGGTGGCTTGCTTGGCATCATCAATATGCAAGTGTAATGGTTGAAGATCTTGGGCAATTGACTTTAGCCATGTTTTCTTTGGCGTATCACTTACTATTTTCCATTCCTCCGGGCATGTGTTATTAGGCACTGGTATGGTATTTTTAGGCTTTATTCTGCAGACATGCCCAAACCACTTTCAACGCTGTCTTCTAATATACGATTCAACTGTGGGTTGGTCTTTGCATAGTTTTTGGATGTTTTAATTTCTCCGGTCTTTAGTTTTACTTGTAGTATATTTCGTAAGCACCTCATTTGGGAACGTTCCAGCTTTGTTAGGTCATTTAAGTATTGCCATTATTCTGAACCATAAAGTAATATTGTTCTAACTGATACGTTGAATACCCTAATTGTTGTGGCAATGGTAATGTCCTGTTGGCCCCAGAGGCCTTTTTTCAGAGATGCAAAGACAGCTGTGGCACAACCTATGTGACTCCTGATGTCACTTGTAGTGGCTATCTGTTGACCATTGATAGTTGAACCCAGGTATTTAAAGGTATCCACTTGTTCAGCTGTAGTATGGAGGGGAGGGTGTGTACAGTGAGAAGTAGTGTAGTGTGCGCATGGGGAAGGTGTAGGGTAGCTGCAGTAGTGTTTGCGGGGAGGGGATGCAGGGTGAGAGGTAGTGTACTGTGTGAGGGGAGTGTTAGTTGAGAGGTAGGCATGCACAGGTCAAACGTGGATATTTCACTGCAAATGAGTATACACTAGAGATGAGCGCCGGAAATTTTTCGGGTTTTGTGTTTTGGTTTTGGGTTCGGTTCCGCGGCCGTGTTTTGGGTTCGACCGCGTTTTGGCAAAACCTCACCGAATTTTTTTTGTCGGATTCGGGTGTGTTTTGGATTCGGGTGTTTTTTTCCAAAAAACCTAAAAAACAGCTTAAATCATAGAATTTGGCGGTCATTTTGATCCCAAAGTATTATTAACCTCAAAAACCATAATTTCCACTCATTTTCAGTCTATTCTGAATACCTCACACCTCACAATATTATTTTTAGTCCTAAAATTTGCACCGAGGTCGCTGTGTGAGTAAGATAAGCGACCCTAGTGGCCGACACAAACACCGGGCCCATCTAGGAGTGGCACTGCAGTGTCACGCAGGATGGCCCTTCCAAAAAACCCTCCCCAAACAGCACATGACGCAAAGAAAAAAAGAGGCGCAATGAGGTAGCTGTGTGAGTAAGATTAGCGACCCTAGTGGCCGACACAAACACCGGGCCCATCTAGGAGTGTCACTGCAGTGTCATGCAGGATGTCCCTTCCAAAAAACCCTCCCCAAACAGCACATGACGCAAAGAAAAAAAGAGGCGCAATGAGGTAGCTGTGTGAGTAAGATAAGCGACCCTAGTGGCCGACACAAACACCGGGCCCATCTAGGAGTGGCACTGCAGTGTCACGCAGGATGTCCCTTCCAAAAAACCCTCCCCAAACAGCACATGACGCAAAGAAAAAGGAAAGAAAAAAGAGGTGCAAGATGGAATTGTCCTTGGGCCCTCCCACCCACCCTTATGTTGTATAAACAAAACAGGACATGCACACTTTAACCAACCCATCATTTCAGTGACCGGGTCTGCCACACGACTGTGACTGATATGACGGGTTGGTTTGGACCCCCCCCAAAAAAGAAGCAATTAATCTCTCCTTGCACAAACTGGCTCTACAGAGGCAAGATGTCCACCTCATCATCACCCTCCGATATATCACCGTGTACATCCCCCTCCTCACAGATTATCAATTCGTCCCCACTGGAATCCACCATCTCAGCTCCCTGTGTACTTTGTGGAGGCAATTGCTGCTGGTCAATGTCTCCGCGGAGGAATTGATTATAATTCATTTTAATGAACATCATCTTCTCCACATTTTCTGGATGTAACCTCGTACGCCGATTGCTGACAAGGTGAGCGGCGGCACTAAACACTCTTTCGGAGTACACACTTGTGGGAGGGCAACTTAGGTAGAATAAAGCCAGTTTGTGCAAGGGCCTCCAAATTGCCTCTTTTTCCTGCCAGTATAAGTACGGACTGTGTGACGTGCCTACTTGGATGCGGTCACTCATATAATCCTCCACCATTCTATCAATGTTGAGAGAATCATATGCAGTGACAGTAGACGACATGTCCGTAATCGTTGTCAGGTCCTTCAGTCCGGACCAGATGTCAGCATCAGCAGTCGCTCCAGACTGCCCTGCATCACCGCCAGCGGGTGGGCTCGGAATTCTGAGCCTTTTCCTCGCACCCCCAGTTGCGGGAGAATGTGAAGGAGGAGATGTTGACAGGTCGCGTTCCGCTTGACTTGACAATTTTGTCACCAGCAGGTCTTTCAACCCCAGCAGACTTGTGTCTGCCGGAAAGAGAGATCCAAGGTAGGCTTTAAATCTAGGATCGAGCACGGTGGCCAAAATGTAGTGCTCTGATTTCAACAGATTGACCACTCGTGAATCCTTGTTAAGCGAATTAAGGGCTCCATCCACAAGTCCCACATGCCTAGCGGAATCGCTCCGTGTTAGCTCCTCCTTCAATGTCTCCAGCTTCTTCTGCAAAAGCCTGATGAGGGGAATGACCTGACTCAGGCTGGCAGTGTCTGAACTGACTTCACGTGTGGCAAGTTCAAAGGGCATCAGAACCTTGCACAACGTTGAAATCATTCTCCACTGCGCTTGAGACAGGTGCATTCCACCTACTATATCGTGCTCAATTGTATAGGCTTGAATGGCCTTTTGCTGCTCCTCCAACCTCTGAAGCATATAGAGGGTTGAATTCCACCTCGTTACCACTTCTTGCTTCAGATGATGGCAGGGCAGGTTCAGTAGTTTTTGGTGGTGCTCCAGTCTTCTGTACGTGGTGCCTGTACGCCGAAAGTGTCCCGCAATTCTTCTGGCCACCGACAGCATCTCTTGCACGCCCCTGTCGTTTTTTAAAAAATTCTGCACCACCAAATTCAAGGTATGTGCAAAACATGGGACGTGCTGGAATTTGCCCATATTTAATGCACACACAATATTGCTGGCGTTGTCCGATGCCACAAATCCACAGGAGAGTCCAATTGGGGTAAGCCATTCCGCGATGATCTTCCTCAGTTGCCGTAAGAGGTTTTCAGCTGTGTGCGTATTCTGGAAAGCGGTGATACAAAGCGTAGCCTGCCTAGGAAAGAGTTGGCGTTTGCGAGATGCTGCTACTGGTGCCGCCGCTGCTGTTCTTGCGGCGGGAGTCCATACATCTACCCAGTGGGCTGTCACAGTCATATAGTCCTCAGTCTGCCCTGCTCCACTTGTCCACATGTCCGTGGTTAAGTGGACATTGGGTACAACTGCATTTTTTAGGACACTGGTGAGTCTTTTTCTGACGTCCGTGTACATTCTCGGTATCGCCTGCCTAGAGAAGTGGAACCTAGATGGTATTTGGTAACGGGGGCACACTGCCTCAATAAATTGTCTAGTTCCCTGTGAACTAACGGCGGATACCGGACGCACGTCTAACACCAACATAGTTGTCAAGGCCTCAGTTATCCGCTTTGCAGCAGGATGACTGCTGTGATATTTCATCTTCCTCGCAAAGGACTGTTGAACAGTCAATTGCTTACTGGAAGTAGTACAAGTGGGCTTACGACTTCCCCTCTGGGATGACCATCGACTCCCAGCAGCAACAACAGCAGCGCCAGCAGCAGTAGGCGTTACACGCAAGGATGCATCGGAGAAATCCCAGGCAGGAGAGGACTCGTCAGAATTGCCAGTGACATTGCCTGCAGGACTATTGGCATTCCTGGGGAAGGAGGAAATTGACACTGAGGGAGTTGGTGGGGTGGTTTGCGTGAGCTTGGTTACAAGAGGAAGGGATTTACTGGTCAGTGGACTGCTTCCGCTGTCACCCAAAGTTTTTGAACTTGTCACTGACTTATTATGAATGCGCTGCAGGTGACGTATAAGGGAGGATGTTCCGAGGTGGTTAACGTCCTTACCCCTACTTATTACAGCTTGACAAAGGGAACACACGGCTTGACACCTGTTGTCCGCATTTCTGGTGAAATACTTCCACACCGAAGAGCTGATTTTTTTGGTATTTTCACCAGGCATGTCAACGGCCATATTCCTACCACGGACAACAGGTGTCTCCCCGGGTGCCTGACTTAAACAAACCACCTCACCATCAGAATCCTCCTGGTCAATTTCCTCCCCAGCGCCAGCAACACCCATATCCTCCTCATCCTGGTGTACTTCAACACTGACATCTTCAATCTGACTATCAGGAACTGGACTGCGGGTGCTCCTTCCATCACTTGCAGGGGGCGTGCAAATGGTGGAAGGCGCATGCTCTTCACGTCCAGTGTTGGGAAGGTCAGGCATCGCAACCGACACAATTGGAGTCGGACTCTCCTTGTGGATTTGGGATTTCGAAGAACGCACAGTTCTTTGCGGTGCTACTGCTTTTGCCAGCTTTAGTCTTTTCATTTTTCTAGCGAGAGGCTGAGTGCTTCCATCCTCATGTGAAGCTGAACCACTAGCCATGAACATAGGCCAGGGCCTCAGCCGTTCCTTGCCACTCCGTGTGGTAAATGGCATATTGGCAAGTTTACGCTTCTCCTCCGACAATTTTATTTTAGGTTTTGGAGTCCTTTTTTTACTGATATTTGGTGTTTTGGATTTGACATGCTCTGTACTATGACATTGGGCATCGGCCTTGGCAGACGACGTTGCTGGCATTTCATCGTCTCGGCCATGACTAGTGGCAGCAGCTTCAGCACGAGGTGGAAGTGGATCTTGATCTTTCCCTAATTTTGGAACCTCAACATTTTTGTTCTCCATATTTTAATAGGCACAACTAAAAGGCACCTCAGGTAAACAATGGAGATGGATGGATTGGATACTAGTATACAATTATGGACGGGCTGCCGAGTGCCGACACAGAGGTAGCCACAGCCGTGAACTACCGCACTGTACTGTGTCTGCTGCTAATATATAGACTGGTTGATAAAGAGATAGTATACTCGTAACTAGTATGTATGTATAAAGAAAGAAAAAAAAACCACGGTTAGGTGGTATATACAATTATGGACGGGCTGCCGAGTGCCGACACAGAGGTAGCCACAGCCGTGAACTACCGCACTGTACTGTGTCTGCTGCTAATATAGACTGGTTGATAAAGAGATAGTATACTCGTAACTAGTATGTATGTATAAAGAAAGAAAAAAAAACCACGGTTAGGTGGTATATACAATTATGGACGGGCTGCCGAGTGCCGATACAGAGGTAGCCACAGCCGTGAACTACCGCACTGTACTGTGTCTGCTGCTAATATAGACTGGTTGATAAAGAGATAGTATACTCGTAACTAGTATGACTATAAAGAAAGAAAAAAAAACCACGGTTAGGTGGTATATACAATTATGGACGGGCTGCCGAGTGCCGACACAGAGGTAGCCACAGCCGTGAACTACCGCACTGTACTGTGTCTGCTGCTAATATATAGACTGGTTGATAAAGAGATAGTATACTCGTAACTAGTATGTATGTATAAAGAAAGAAAAAAAAACCACGGTTAGGTGGTATATACAATTATGGACGGGCTGCCGAGTGCCGACACAGAGGTAGCCACAGCCGTGAACTACCGCACTGTACTGTGTCTGCTGCTAATATAGACTGGTTGATAAAGAGATAGTATACTCGTAACTAGTATGTATGTATAAAGAAAGAAAAAAAAACCACGGTTAGGTGGTATATACAATTATGGACGGGCTGCCGAGTGCCGACACAGAGGTAGCCACAGCCGTGAACTACCGCACTGTACTGTGTCTGCTGCTAATATATAGACTGGTTGCTAAAGAGATAGTATACTCGTAACTAGTATGACTATAAAGAAAGAAAAAAAAACCACGGTTAGGTGGTATATACAATTATGGACGGGCTGCCGAGTGCCGACACAGAGGTAGCCACAGCCGTGAACTACCGCACTGTACTGTGTCTGCTGCTAATATAGACTGGTTGATAAAGAGATAGTATACTCGTAACTAGTATGTATGTATAAAGAAAGAAAAAAAAACCACGGTTAGGTGGTATATACAATTATGGACGGGCTGCCGAGTGCCGATACAGAGGTAGCCACAGCCGTGAACTACCGCACTGTACTGTGTCTGCTGCTAATATAGACTGGTTGATAAAGAGATAGTATACTCGTAACTAGTATGACTATAAAGAAAGAAAAAAAAACCACGGTTAGGTGGTATATACAATTATGGACGGGCTGCCGAGTGCCGACACAGAGGTAGCCACAGCCGTGAACTACCGCACTGTACTGTGTCTGCTGCTAATATAGACTGGTTGATAAAGAGATAGTATACTCGTAACTAGTATGACTATAAAGAAAGAAAAAAAAACCACGGTTAGGTGGTATATACAATTATGGACGGGCTGCCGAGTGCCGACACAGAGGTAGCCACAGCCGTGAACTACCGCACTGTACTGTGTCTGCTGCTAATATAGACTGGTTGATAAAGAGATAGTATACTACTAATATTATATATACTGGTGGTCAGGTCACTGGTCACTAGTCACACTGGCAGTGGCACTCCTGCAGCAAAAGTGTGCACTGTTTAATTTTAATATAATATTATGTACTCCTGGCTCCTGCTATAACCTATAACTGGCACTGCAGTGCTCCCCAGTCTCCCCCACAATTATAAGCTGTGTGAGCTGAGCACAGTCAGATATATATATATACATTGATGCAGCACACTGGGCTGAGCAGTGCACACAGATATGGTATGTGACTGAGTCACTGTGTGTATCGTTTTTTTCAGGCAGAGAACGGATATATTAAATAAAACAAACAACTGCACTGTCTGGTGGTCACTGTGGTCGTCAGTCACTAAACTCTGCACTCTCTTCTACAGTATCACAGCCTCAGGTCAATCTCTCTCTCTCTCTCAACCCTAATCTAAATGGAGAGGACGCCAGCCACGTCCTCTCCCTATCAATCTCAATGCACGTGTGAAAATGGCGGCGACGCACGGCTCCTTATATAGAATCCGAGTCTCGCGATAGAATCCGAGCCTCGCGAGAATCCGACAGCGTCATGATGACGTTCGGGCGCGCTCAGGTTAACCGAGCAAGGCGGGAAGATCCGAGTCGCTCGGACCCGTGAAAAAAAACATGAAGTTCGTGCGGGTTCGGATTCAGAGAAACCGAACCCGCTCATCTCTAGTATACACCCAACTCCAAATTACTTCCACAGTTACAAAAATACTGACATGCAGTGAATTTGTCCATGCATATGTGTTTGCCCTTTTCACGTTGGGAATTGCCCCTGTGCAAATGTCTTATGTTCTCATATAGTAAATACTCAGAGGTCTCTGTGTACCATTACTAATATGGTAGCGTGAACTGCTGATCAACCGATTGTCTGGCCTAGTGTACTGGGTGTGGGGAGGGAGGTGCAGGGTAGTGGCTGTAGTATAGTGTTTGTGCGGATGGGGGTGCAAGGTAGTGTGTGCGGGGAGGGGGTTGCAGGGTAGTGGCTGTAGTATAGTGTTTGTGGGGATGGGGGTGCAAGGTAGTGTGTGCGGGGAGGGGGTTGCAGGGTAGTGGCTGTAGTATAGTGTTTGTGGGGATGGGGGTGCAAGGTAGTGTGTGCGGGGAGGGGGGTGCAGGGTAGTGGCTGTAGTATAGTGTTTGTGGGGATGGGGGTGCAAGGTAGTGTGTGCGGGGAGGGGGGTGCAGGGTAGTGGCTGTAGTATAGTGTTTGTGGGGATGGGGGTGCAAGGTAGTGTGTGCGGGGAGGGGGGTGCAGGGTAGTGGCTGTAGTATAGTGTTTGTGGGGATGGGGGTGCAAGGTAGTGTGTGCGTGGAGGGGGTTGCAGGGTAGTGGTTGTAGTATAGTGTTTGTGGGGATGGGGGTGCAAGGTAGTGTGTGCGGGGAGGGGGGTGCAGGGTAGTGGCTGTAGTATAGTGTTTGTGGGGATGGGGGTGCAAGGTAGTGTGTGCGGGGAGGGGGGTGCAGGGTAGTGGCTGTAGTATAGTGTTTGTGGGGATGGGGGTGCAAGGTAGTGTGTGCGGGGAGGGGGGTGCAGGGTAGTGGCTGTAGTATAGTGTTTGTGGGGATGGGGGTGCAAGGTAGTGTGTGCGGGGAGGGGGGTGCAGGGTAGTGGCTGTAGTATAGTGTTTGTGGGGATGGGGGTGCAAGGTAGTGTGTGCGTGGAGGGGGTTGCAGGGTAGTGGTTGTAGTATAGTGTTTGTGGGGATGGGGGTGCAAGGTAGTGTGTGCGGGGAGGGGGGTGCAGGGTAGTGGCTGTAGTATAGTGTTTGTGGGGATGGGGGTGCAAGGTAGTGTGTGCGGGGAGGGGGGTGCAGGGTAGTGGCTGTAGTATAGTGTTTGTGGGGATGGGGGTGCAAGGTAGTGTGTGCGGGGAGGGGGTTGCAGGGTAGTGGCTGTAGTATAGTGTTTGTGGGGATGGGGGTGCAAGGTAGTGTGTGCGGGGAGGGGGGTGCAGGGTAGTGGCTGTAGTATAGTGTTTGTGGGGATGGGGCTGCAAGGTAGTGTGTGCGGGGAGGGGGGTGCAGGGTAGTGGCTGTAGTATAGTGTTTGTGGGGATGGGGGTGCAAGGTAGTGTGTGCGGGGAGGGGGGTGCAGGGTAGTGGCTGTAGTATAGTGTTTGTGGGGATGGGGGTGCAAGGTAGTGTGTGCGGGGAGGGGGTTGCAGGGTAGTGGCTGTAGTATAGTGTTTGTGGGGATGGGGGTGCAAGGTAGTGTGTGCGGGGAGGGGGGTGCAGGGTAGTGGCTGTAGTGTAGTGTTTGTGGGGATGGGGGTGCAAGGTAGTGTGTGCGGGGAGGGGGGTGCCGGGTAGTGGCTGTAGTATAGTGTTTGTGGGGATGGGGGGGTGCAAGGTAGTGTGTGCGGGGAGGGGGGTGCAGGGTAGTGGCTGTAGTATAGTGTTTGTGGGGAGGGGGGTGCAGGGTAGTGGCTGTAGTATAGTGTTTGTGGGGATGGGGGTGCAAGGTAGTGTGTGCGGGGAGGGGGGTGCAGGGTAGTGGCTGTAGTATAGTGTTTGTGGGGATGGGGGTGCAAGGTAGTGTGTGCGGGGAGAGGGGTGCAGGGTAGTGGCTGTAGTATAGTGTTTGTGGGGATGGGGGTGCAAGGTAGTGTGTGCGTGGAGGGGGTTGCAGGGTAGTGGTTGTAGTATAGTGTTTGTGGGGATGGGGGTGCAAGGTAGTGTGTGCGGGGAGGGGGGTGCAGGGTAGTGGCTGTCGTATAGTGTTTGTGGGGATGGGGGTGCAAGGTAGTGTGTGCGGGGAGGGGGGTGCAGGGTAGTGGCTGTAGTATAGTGTTGATGGGGGTGCAAGGTAGTGTGTGCGGGGAGGGGGTTGCAGGGTAGTGGCTGTAGTATAGTGTTTGTGGGGATGGGGGTGCAAGGTAGTGTGTGCGGGGAGGGGGGTGCAGGGTAGTGGCTGTAGTATAGTGTTTGTGGGGATGGGGGTGCAAGGTAGTGTGTGCGGGGAGGGGGGTGCCGGGTAGTGGCTGTAGTATAGTGTTTGTGGGGATGGGGGTGCAAGGTAGTGTGTGCGGGGAGGGGGGTGCAGGGTAGTGGCTGTAGTATAGTGTTTGTGGGGAGGGGGGTGCAGGGTAGTGGCTGTAGTATAGGGTTTGTGGGGATGGGGGTGCAAGGTAGTGTGTGCGGGGAGGGGGGTGCAGGGTAGTGGCTGTAGTATAGTGTTTGTGGGGATGGGGGTGCAAGGTAGTGTGTGCGGGGAGGGGGGTGCAGGGTAGTGGCTGTAGTATAGTGTTTGTGGGGATGGGGGTGCAAGGTAGTGTGTGCGGGG
Organism: Pseudophryne corroboree; assembly: GCF_028390025.1. NCBI lineage: Eukaryota > Metazoa > Chordata > Amphibia > Anura > Myobatrachidae > Pseudophryne > Pseudophryne corroboree. The sequence continues at coordinate 159,784,518 of NC_086452.1, read as the reverse complement.
AGGGGGGTGCCGGGTAGTGGCTGTAGTATAGTGTTTGTGGGGATGGGGGTGCAAGGTAGTGTGTGCGGGGAGGGGTGTGCAGGGTAGTGGCTGTAGTATAGTGTTTGTGGGGAGGGGGGTGCAGGGTAGTTGCTGTAGTATAGTGTTTGTGGGGATGGGGGTGCAAGGTAGTGTGTGCGGGGAGGGGGGTGCAGGGTAGTGGCTGTAGTATAGTGTTTGTGGGGAGGGGGGTGCAGGGTAGTGGCTGTAGTATAGTGTTTGAGGGGATGGGGGTGCAAGGTAGTGTGTGCGGGGAGGGGGGTGCAGGGTAGTGGCTGTAGTATAGTGTTTGTGGGGATGCAAGGTAGTGTGTGCGGGGAGGGGGTTGTAGGGTAGTGGCTGTAGTATAGTGTTTGTGGGGATGGGGGTGCAAGGTAGTGTGTGCAGGGAGGGGGGTGCAGGGTAGTGACGGTACGCTGCAGCACAAAACACATTGCTGTCCTAGTTGTGTAATCCTATTTCTATATGATGAGGTTTGATCCGCTTCCTTTTCAAACTCCACTCAAGTTCATGCTGTCCTCCCTCTTCAGATAAAATACTCTACTGCAGCAAGATATGTTAGTTGAAACAACTAAGAAGAGAGAGGGACAAACCACTTGCTAAACTAGCCAGTTGGAATATAAATATGTTGGATTGAAAAATTACCTATTTACAACATTTCTAATAGCTTAGTATTAAATTCAAAACAAAAATTTTTAAACTCTCACCCCTTGGGGGATGAGAGAAAAAAAGGGAGAGTTTAAGTCTAAAATTGTCAGGAATTCGAACTCTCTCCCCACCCGCGAGTTCATTGAATTGGTCTGACCATTATAACCTATAGGGAGAACAAATTGTCGGGAATTGAATATACATCACCGACTAAACAGTCACATTGGTGAGAATTGAATTAGTGGGAATTCCAATTGTCGACAAAACTTAAGTAAACTAGCAGAATTGGCAACTAGTCATCGAATTGAATTGACCCCTATGTAAGAGAACTACATCCCTGCGGAAGTCTGATTATCTCTTTGTACTGTTTGTTTTTCAGAAACGTGGCTGGCCTGCTCACAAGCAGACCCTGGCCAGATGGATTAGAATGGTGATTGCACATGCCTATGTACAGGCTGGCCTTCCAGCTCCGACTACCATCAAGGCCCATTCTACTCGGTCTGTTGGATCTTCTTGGGCAGCCCGCGTGGTGCGACCCTTGAACAATTGTGCAACGCGGCTACGTGGTCCTCAGTGAACACGTTCATAAGGTTCTATGCCTTCGATACTTTTGCCTCCCAGGATGCTTCCTTTAGACGCCGGGTTCTTGTGCCTGCTACAGTGCATCTCCTCCCACGAGGAACTGCTTTAGGACATCCCCAATGTCATTCCCTGTGGAGCCCAGTGTACCCCGCAGCAGAAAACGAGATTTATGGTAAGAACTTACCGCTGTTAAATCTTTCTGCGAGGTACACTGGGCTCCACAGGGTGCCCACCCTGACGCACATAGCTTCTTTGGGTTGGTTTGGCATTAGCCGCTGACACTTTCTCCTGTCGTGAGAATGTGGTGTATGTGGCTACTAACGGTTGTCGTCTCTCATACCTGCTACTGTATTGGAATGGTTAACAAAAACTGAGCTCCTGTGCACGGAGGCGGGGTTATAGAGGAGGTGGCGCTATGCATTCTGGGAACAGTCAAAGCATTTAGCCTGTTAAAAAAAAAAAAATATGTTGCAGGGATTAGTTTGGCTGAAGATCACGTTTCCAGTGGATTTTTTTGTTTCTGTTTTTAAACATCACTTTGCTTACAGCTAAGCAGACACATGGGGGATACTCTGCATTATTTTTGATGGAGTGGTTGTAATCAATGCATATTGCTAGTGATTTTGGTCTTTAAACCACCAAATTTATTATCCAGTGTTTTGCAGGCTTAAAATGCACACTACTAGCTATGTGCATGCAAAATTTATGTGGTTTTAGGATCGACTACTGTTCTTAGGATTGTTTTTGGTTTTTAGATCCCAATTCCGCAGCTAACCCATGTTACCGCTGCAAAAATACTGTGGTTATGCATTTTCTTAAACAAGAAATGAAAAAGTGTGAGACCCCCTGATCACTAACCTTTTAAGCCTAGGCTAGTAGTAGCAGAGCCGGCCATAGGCATAGGCAAACTAGGCAATTGCCTAGGGCATTTGATATGCCTAGGGGCATCAGCAGCTTCTGCTGATTAAAATGATATGCGGCATGCCTATATTCTGTATGTAGCATTTCATATGCAGATACAGCCACAGTCTCGCACAGTATATAGGCATGCTGCATATCAGTTTAATCAACAGAAGCTGCTAGTGCATCCTAGCCACATAGCAATGCAAATAAGATGCATTTTCATTAAAAAAAAGGTGCCCAACGTTAGCATTGATGCAAGATTTGTGAGGACACATCTGTATCCAAGCAGAGGCAGAGGTCACAGTGTTAGTGGAAGTGTGAGTGCTGTGTGCACGTGAGTGGGTTGGTTGTGCAGTAGTGTTCGGAATATGTGTACGGAGCATTATGTGTGTCATGTAAAAATGCATTAATAATGTGCAACATGTGTGTAAAGGGCCATATGTGTGTCGTTATGTGTATAAGGGCATTAATAATGTGCGGCATATGTGTAACAGGGTACTACTGTATGTGTGTCGTGTATAGGGGCACTAATAATGTGCAGCAAATGTATAGGGGGCACTTTGTGCCATTATGTGTATAAGGGCATTAATAATGTGCGCCATATGTGTAAGGTACATTATGTGTAAAAGGGCATTAATAAAGGTTGTCATAATGTGTAAGGCGCATTATGTTTATAAGGACATTAATGTGTCTCATGTGTAAGGGGCATTACTGTGTGGAATTGTGTATAAATTAAAATTAAATAAAAATTACTAATGTGTGGCATTATGTGTATAAGGTGCTCTACTATGTGGCGTTGCATATAGAAAGGGCACTACTGTGTCGTCTAATGTGAATAAAGAGCAATAAGGTGTATTGTAATGTGAATAAGGAGCAATTCAGTGTGATGTAATGTGAATAAGGGGCTCTACTGTGAGGAAGTAACGTTTATAAGGTAAAGTGATACTACTGTGGGATGTAATATGAATTATGGACACTATTGCAAGATAAAATGTGAATAAAGTTGCAGTACTGTGTGGCGTAATTGGATTTGGGGTTACTATTGTGTGGCCATGCCCCTTCCCAGCAGGAAGATGCCCCTTTTTGGGCTGTGCGTCAAATGTGCGAACTGTTCCTATTTAAAATATAGGGAGTACAAGGACTGCTATGGGTGAGGGGTGATGGTGCTGGGAAAGAGGTGCAAGGTCAGAGTCAGAACCAGCGGTGGTGCTAGGGGGCACCAGCCAAAATCTTGCCTAGGGCATCATATTGGTTAGGGCCGGCTCGGAGTAGTAGAAAAAGCAGGAAGGAATTAACAAAGTGGGTAAGCATACCTCCCAACTGTCCCGATTTTGGTGGGGAGATGAGAGGCCCCATCTCTCACTTTCTGCTGTGCTTTGCATGCATACAGCGTCTATTCACGGGGGGAGAGGGACTGGGGTTATGGCCAGCAGCTCTCAGAGCGCTGGGTATGCCCCCACAGTGTGGTATACTGGGGGGTGTGGTTCGTGTTGGCGGCATTTTCTTGAGGCCACAATCCATCAACTTGAGGCTACAGTGTGCGAGGAGCCCCATGTGTATAATTCAGTTGGATGGTAAGGTCCCCACAAAAGCTTCACTAATACCCCTTTCACATCGCAATGCCGGGTCCCACCTGGGAATTGGAAACGGGTCCTTTCTCGGGTGGGACCCGGCATGGGACCCTTGCACACTGCCACTTCGACCCGGCAATATGCCGGGTCAGGTTGACTGCGCGGGTGGGGGTGGAGGCGGCACTGGGAGAAGAAATCATCTCCGCGCCGCCTCTCCCCTATGCAGTGAAAGGGTTCTGGGTTGCTTCGACCCGGCAACCTGTTCAAACTGCACCTGACCCAGTATTTAATCCAGGAATAACACTGCTTTATTCCTGGGTTGAATTCCTGGTCAGGGGACCCGGGAATTAGTCCATGGTCCCTTTCACACCGCACAGCGTCCCGGCAATATACCGGTTTTTTTTTGCGGTATGAAAGGGGTATAACCGGTACAAGACTTTACAAGCCAAGGGGGATATCTAATTATACCCGGTAAAACATCGGGGACGAAAACGGCCGTTTTTCGAACTTTTTTCAGATGCATCACCAAATTATTATTATTATTATTATTTTTTTTACAGACTACCGAAAAGGGATCGCCTGTAAAAAAGAAAAAAAGCAAGCTGATCTCCCGAAAACACACAGGTTCAGTGATACCTGTGTGTTTTAGGATAAAACAGCGCAAAACGGGGCTGTGTCTGGGGATATTGTTTCGCCTGCCTGAGGCAGGTGAAACAAAATCCCCGGTAAGTGGGCATGAGACCCGGAAACAGCCCCGTTTTCACGCTTATTAGATAGCCCCGGTAAATTGTCCCGCCGGGGGCTAACTGGATATCCCCCCTAGAATCTTGTCAGTCCTCCCTCATATGGATGCATACTCCAATGAAGCCATTGAGGCAACCTTGATAAAAAATGAAATTTTTAATATCCGACAATAACGAAACTTATTAATATTAAATCTCAAATAATGAGCTGAATCATGAAGATACAAATACACATATACACAAATTGCTTGGATATAGGGAATCCCTGGAAGTCCCAAAGGTGTTATGAGTGATCAAAATATATATATATATATAGATAAAATTACTGTAACATTACTCTGCCTCTTGACAAAGCCGCCCTGTGTGTGGAGAAACGCGTTGAGGAAACGGAGAAAGGGACCCCTGGGACCACTATTTTATACAGGAGAAGCCTATTGCCTTTGTACAACTAGGCATCCATTCGGCTCCCTTTATCATTGTGCCGCTGTTATTACTGCACTCAGGCTTACGGCGCTATCCAGCGGCTGTGTGCAGTGACTTTCTGCAGCCGGAGTCCGGTTCATAGAAGCTAAGCGACCGCCCACACCGCTTCACCTGCGGCCGGCACCGCGAACGGATGAACCCTGCAGCCTCTGCTTATGCAGCTCACACTATATACCGCACAGTGAAACTATCCGGTGAGCTGATTAATAATGTCTCATATGTGGTGCACTATACAACATCTATAGACTATTCATGTGAACAAAACTTAATATCACTGTTTCTGACATTGTGATCACCTAGCTGGAGGATTTATATACCCTTTCAGTACAGGCTACCCATTTGGATTAAGGTGTCAGAGACTGACTGAACATTTCTGAGAGTCTCCACCTAATACTATCACCAATGGTAATTATATCTGTATATATATTTTGATCACTCATAACACTTTGGGACCTCTATACATGCAATTGTGTATATGTTTATTTGTATCTTCATGATTCAGCTCATTATTTGAGATCTTGATATTTTAATAATTTTTGTTATTGTTTTTATCAAGGTTGCCTCTGTGGTTCTGAGCACCTACCTGGTATAAATTAATATACTAGTGGTTGTTTTTTTTGAGGAGGTTGGCTGCCCCCTCACCAGGTGGCTGCCGATCCACAGGTGTCAATCAACACAGACCTACACAGCGCCAACAAACCTTTTAGTTTTTCCAATGAGGCCATGCTGCGAAACAGAGTTTACTTGCACCCATGCTGTAGAACTACCCAACCAGAGCATTGCACAGCATTTATATAACAATGGTATAAAGAAATAAACTCATTCTCAATGGGGCCTTATTGGAGGTAGTAGTGTATACATTCCTGTGTTGGTTTTGTTTGTTTGTATTTTTTCCAAGTTTCTGTGGATGACTACATGGATTGAAGTAGATCCTTTCCGTACGGATATGCGAATATTAAAAGGAGGTGGTGGGGAAGGGGGGGGCAGCTGTTTAATAGATTTATTATATTTTCTTTAACGTCCTACTGGGGAACTGTACTTTAGTACCATGGGGTATAGATCGGGTCCAACGGGGTCTGGCACTTTAGTGTGTGTATGCTGGCTCCTCCTCTCTGTGCCCCTCCTACCAGGCTCGGTTTATAAAAATGTGCCTAAGGAGCCGGTTGCATTTCTCTGGAGCTCCAGAGAGTTTCCTTTCTTTTTTTATTTTAGTTATTTATTTTCAGGTAGTACTGGTTGGCAATCAGACTACCTGCTTCGTGCGACTTAGAGGGGGAATCAAACCAATCTCCTGAGGGTTAATGGTTCGTAATCCCAGCTGACAGGACACTGAGCTCCTGAGGTGCTGTTTCACACACCATACCGTGTGTGCCCACGCCAACAGCTAGTCGCCACCCTCTAACAGTGATTTTCAACCTTTTTTTACTCGCGGCACACTGAACAATATTTAAAAATTGCCAAGGCACACCATCAGTTCCCCACAGAAAAAAATAAAACACACACATTGGCCCTCACAGTAAAAAAAAAAATCCACACATACCTTGGCCTACACAGAAAAAAAACAATTGCATTGCTCCCTACATAAATCCTATTGCTCCACACATAAATCAATCACATTTCTCCCCACATAAATCCTATTGCTCACCACATGAATTATTCACATTTGTTCCCCCCATACATCCATAAATTCTTATTCTCCCCACATAAATCCTATTGTTCCCCACAGGAGAAAAAAAAATAACAAATATTATCAGCTGTCCTCCTCCCTGTCCCTCAGTGGCGGGGGTTGTTCAGAGTGGAGTTCTGCGAATACGGAGCAGCGGTCGGGCAGGTGTGGATGTGGGTTGGCAAGGAAAGCTGTGTATGCAGGCAGGAACTGGAAGATGTGTATGCAGACAGGTGGGCTGGCTGGGTGGTGAGACGCGGCGGCCGTGACCTATGATATCACACCGTTTTCAAGGCATAGGTCACGGCCAGAGCACGACTGATCCTCTAAGAAGAGCCTGGGCCAACAGTTCACTCTGAAGGTGCAGGAAGCTGCACTGGCTCCGCGGCACACCTTGCAACTGGTCGCGGTACACTAGTGTGCCACGGCACACTGGTTGAAAAAGCCTGCTCTAACAGATGCCGAAGAGTCGCAGGTGCGGTAAGTGTTAACACCGGGGTCCCAGTTAGTGGGTCCCCGCTGCAGCGCCCGTCGCGGACTACACTGGCTCAGTGGGCTTATGCTCCACAGTGCTCAATGTCATTAGGCTTTGTGTGTACTGTTTCAACTATTTCAGCCAGTATAAGCATTTGTGGGACTGCGCACCATTACAGGGCGGGGCTTCCCGGATAGCAGGACCTCCACGGACACACAATGTTGCAGACTCTGTACTGGTACCACGGGGTCATAGCAGGGGGGAACACAGCGGTAACGCCGCTGCACATCTATAAGGTGATACACATATTTTCACACACTACGCTGCTGTGTTCTGTGTGCTGGTCGCCGTTTCTCTGTGTCACTGCAGGGGCTCTCTAGGGTCTGTGTGGAGGTGTTTTTTCAATGAACTGCGCTGTTTTACAGTTGTGTTTAATATGTCTGGGGACATGGTTATGTGTGCTGCTTGTAACTCTACCCCTTGTTCAGCGGGGTCCCTCATGTGTGAACAGTGCTCCTTATCTCCACAGGAACACAGTTCACAGGCACCTGACTGTCTAGATACTTTTAAAAGCATGATTCAGAATGTGAATTCAGAATTAGCTGCAGCTAAAAAGGAGAGACAGGTGTTAAAGCACTCTATTGATTGCATGACCAAAGCAGCAGATACCAGAAAGGCTTCTCAGTCCCCTCTGTTGGTTTCACATAAATGCGCACTGCCGCAGGTGCTCCAGTCTGATTCTGATCAGCCTGATGTGGATGATATGGATAAGGACAGCTCTCTGTCCCCCGGGGTGGAGGCCCTCATTTATGCTGTAAGAGAGGTTCTTCATATACCAGATCAGGAAGCAGAACCAGATGAGGCGTTGTACTTTAATGTTAGACCCAAGACCTCAGCCAATTTTCCTGTGTCTAAAGAATTAAACTCCCTGGCCAGGGAGAACTCATCAGAGGTTTTTATCTACTTTTACACTACCAGCTGAGGACAGGAAGGTATGGGAAAACCAGTCGATACGTCTGTGTCCAGACTGTCTAAGAAATTGGTACTGGCGATGCCAGGGGCTATATCCCTTAAAGACCCTGCTGGCCATAAAATTTAGACCACTCTCAAGGCAATATATATGGCAGCGGGCATAGCACAGCGCCCCACAATAGTTTGTAGGTGGATTTCTAGGGCAGTAGTCAAGTGGTCCGATAATAATATTAATGGATTAGACACTCTGCCCCAGGATGAGGTCTTTACTCTGCTGCAACACATTCAGGATGCTGCAAATTTTATGAGCGAGGCTATAAAGGAATTGTGTAAGATAAATGGCCGCACGCACTACTGCTATGGCCGTTTCGGCACGCAGAGCTTTGTGGTTACGTCAATGGTCAGCGGACGCTGATTCCAAAAAGGGTGTAGAGAATCTTCCCTTTACAGGTGATGCCTTGTTTGGAGACAAATTAAATAAATGGATCTCCCAGGCCACGGCAGGTAGGTCTATCTATCTGCCATCGGCTGCGCCACCTGCTAGACGTTCTTACACAGGACCCTCCTTGCAGTCCTTTTGTGTGGCAAGGTTCAGAGGCAGGGGCCGAGGGGTCTCCACCACTCCAAGAGGATCTTGTGGTAAGTCCCGTAAACCTGCAACTGCTGCATCCCTGGACTAGACCACCAGATCCCCTGCCGCTAAGCCTTCCGCTTGAAGGTTGGCCCCAGCAGCTAGGTTACTTTCAGGTAGGTGTTCGCCTTCAACACTTCGCCCACGTGTGGGTGAGGTTGTGCCGGGATTTTTAGGTGAGGGACCTCATTTCCCAGGGATACCGGCTAGAATTTCAAGCACTTCCTCCTCACAGATTTTTCAAATCGGGCTTGCCAGTTTTGCCCGCAGCAAAAGTTACCTTGCAAGAGGCTATTCAAAAACTTTTGTGGACAGGGGTGGTGGTTCCAGTACCTCCTTCGTTACACAACAGGGGTTTTTACTCCAGTCTTTTTGTCGTTCCGAAACCGGATGGTTCGCTGAGACCCATCTTAAACCTGAAGTTTCTAAACCCGTATCTGCGGGTGTTCAAATTCAAGATGGAATCCCTGTGGGCAATGGTGTCCAGGCTGGAGGAGGGGGAATTCCTGGTATCCCTAGATGTCAAGGATGCTTACCTACACATTCCCATGTGGCCCCCTCATCAGACTTACCTCAAGTTCGCCATCTTGGACGACGATTTCCAGTTTCAGGCCTTGCCCTTTGGCCTGTCCACAGGTCCGAGGGTCTTCACCAAAGTCATGGCGGAGATGATGCTGCAACTGCACATGATGGGAGTCAACATAGTACCATGCTTGGACAATCTCCTGATAAAGGCTATGTCCAGGGAGCGTCTACTGCACAGCATCGATCTGACGACTCGCCTGCTTACGGATCATGGGTTGATCCTAAATTTTCAGAAATGTAACCTGGAACTAACCCAACGTCTTTAGTTCCTGGGATTGATACTGGATACAGTGTCTCAAAAGGTGTTTCTTCCGATGGACAAGGCCTTGGCTATCCAGGCTATGGTCCGCTCAGTGCTCCGTCCTCGCAAGGTATCCATACATCTTTGCATACGCTTGCTGGGCAGGATGGTTGCAGCTTACGAGGCAATCCAATATGGCAGATTTCATGTCCGGCCATTTCAGCTGGATCTGCTGGACAAATGGTCGGGGTTTCACCTTCACATGCATCAGGAGGTGACCTTGTCTCTGAAAGCCAGGATTTCTCTAATATGGTGGCAACAAGTTCCTCACCTGGTAGAAGGCAGGGATTTCAATATCCACTCGTGGATTCTACTGACAACGGATGCCAGCCTCCCAGGTTGGGGGGCTGTGACCCAAGGGGCCCAGTTCCAGGGAATATGGTCAATTCAGGAATCTGCTCTGCCGATAAACATCCTGGAACTCAGGGCAATTTACAATGCTTTCTTCAAGCTTCCCATCTCCTGAAGGATCAGGCGATCCAGGTGCAATCGGACAACACCACGGCGGTGGCGTACATAAACCAACAAGGGGGAACAAGAAGCAGAGTGGCAGTGCGAGAAGGCGTGGACAACTGGGAAGCAGACTTCCTCAGCAGACACTACCACCATCTGGGGGAATGGGGCCTACATCCCCAGGTATTTCAACAGTTAATTCACCGGTGGGGCTGTCCGCAGATAGATCTGATGACTTCTCATCTCAACAAGAAACTATGCCGTTTCTGTTCCAG